>NC_090755.1:21887812-21902812 GCF_036898095.1 Palaemon carinicauda | reverse complement strand
CGTTCTCTCAGCTCGACCATCTGATATATCAAGCCATTGTTTGATTCGAACAATCAAAGAAGGAAACATCGATCTCATCAAGTGCTGGGTTTCGGAAAAACTAACGTGGACACCAGGTAGATGTATTTTGTATTGTGGACTACAGGACATTCTCGATGGGGCAACGGCAGATGACATCTTTGATGCTCTTGGATCCCTTGTTGCTTGTCTTAAACAAAGGAATGAAAATATGGATTTGTATATCTGTGAGATTGCACCTGTAATGCAAGTTGAGAAATACGACGAGAAAATAAATGACTACAATAATAAACTATCAAGCTGGAGTGTTGATAATGGAGTATCAATTATAAAAACAAATTTGCTTTTTAGATTGGGTACAGGAGACGTTGACTCGATGTGTTTTGATGATAATGAAGAAAATAGGGGAGTTTTTCTAAACAGGTATGGGATTTTGAGATTGTTGAATGCAATATCTAAACAATGTACCCATTTTCAATTAAGTAAAAATTGGGAGAAACATAGTGCAGAGTCTACACCTATGATACCTTCTAACAATAGGGGAATTTTTTCAAATAGACACATGAGGAGGGCCTCTAGTGTATTTCAAAACAACAAACCCGAGACCTGGAATAGAGTAGAGCGTCGTAACGCTGGCAAGAGCATGGTAAATCATAATAAGGAATTCCGAAGAGAAATGTATGTAAGACAACCAGAGCAAAATAGGTATAATTCCTTCTCATCTCGGCATAGATATGAAGAAGGGTACCGGGGGAGAAAGCGAGTGGGAGAGGGGAATTCAGTACATGGGTGCTTTAACTGTGGGGAAAGAAACCATCAAGTAGCTACATGTAGATTTGACCACAAGCTGAGATGCGGTACCTGTGAACAATTAGGGCACAAAAGCAAATTTTGTCAGTATCAAAACCAGAATAACTATTATTAGGAAACTGGCAAAGAAGGTAGGGCCGTCTGTAGAAAAGATAAACTGAATGTAGAACACATAAATGCGAGATCACTAATATCATCCTTAGAGGAAATTAAGCTATTGACACATGAAAGGGATATTGATATCTTGTGCATAAGTGAAACATGGTTGGAAGAAAATATCCCTGACAGATATGTAAATATTGATGGTTTTAATTTGTTCCGAAGCAACAGTGGACGGGGTGGTGGCACTTGTATATATGTTAGAAATAACCTTAGTGCAGTTTTGGTAGATGTCAAATTGGAATGCTGTGAGGGTATTGAAAGCACTTGGGTAAAAGTACAGTGTAGGAAACTACCATCCATTATTGTTGGTTCTGTATATAGGCATCCAAATTCCTCTAGGGAAACGTTTATCTATCTTCAAGAAATGTTCCATCTTATTTCCTTAAAAAAACATCCAATGTTAGTGCTTGGAGACTTAAATGATGACTTGCTAAATGAATATTCTAGACTGGGAAAAATACTAAATATGGAGAACTTGAATCAAGTAATTAAAGAGCCTACTCGGATAACGGAGACTTCTAAAACACTTCTTGATGTTATAATAACGAATAGCATCAATATGGTACTTTCATCAGGTGTAGTAAAATCCCACATATCGGATCACGATCTTATTTTCTGTACTCTTGATATTAGTAAACCTAAACGTTACCCAGAAGTAAAAACATTTAGAAGCTTAAAAAACTATACGAAAGAATCATTTTGTACGCTTCTTAGAAACCACACTCATTTATTAGACGAAATACTCCAAACAGACGATGTGAATGAACAGGCGTTTATTTTAAAAACGGTGATGAATACTGGTATAGAAATAGTTGCACCAACGGAAACAAAGGAAATATACAGGCCACCGGCTCCGTGGATAAGCACCGAAATCAAAGAGGCTATGAAAAACCGCGATCATTTAAGAAACAGGAGAGATTTAATCAAAGATCAAAGCTCTATAGAACAATATAAACTATCAAAGAATAAAGTAAAATCAATGATGGAATGTGCAAGAGTTAAATACAATCAAAACCAGCTAAAATCTAACAGTAAAAATATGTGGAAAGTGATAAACAAAATTATTCCAAATAAGAAAACAGGAGGAAGGAGGAGTAACTTAGAACATTCGGAAGAAACTAGCGAAAGATTTAATGAATTCTTTGCGAATGTTGGCAAGAAAGTATATGAGGAGGTGAACACAAATAGGGAAGTGAATGAGGAAAATTCCACATTACTAGACGATCAGGCATATCATCCATAGAAGAGGGCGTTTTAGGCCAAGTCCGGTTGATGTTGGAAAGGTGGTTCAGGTGGTTAATAGTTTAAAGAACACAAATTCTCATGGTCTTGATAACATTACAAGTCGATTTTTAAAAGATTCAATGTCAGTCATAGGCCTTTATCTTACTGTAATTATAAACACTTCAATCGTAACAGGCAAGGTCCCAATTGAATGGAAATATAGTATAGTAAATCCGCTTTATAAGGAAGGTGACGTTGATGATCCAGTAATTTTAGACCAATATCTTTGTTATCTATTATGTCAAAAGTATTGGAGAAAATTGTGAGCGACCAACTATACGACTACTTGGAGTCAGAGACATTATTATCTATCACTCAGCATGGTTTCAGAAAACATTTATCTACAGAAACTGCTCTAACAATAATATGTGAACAGATTCACGAAAATATTATAATAGTAAATATCTTTGCTTACCTTGTGTGATCTGTCAAAAGCTTTTGATTCTGTGTCCCATAAACTACTTTTAAAAAGATGATTGACTTAGGTATCGATGATTTTTGGTTTAGAGATTATCTGACAGGTCGGACTCAATCAGTAAAAATAGATAACCACATCTCAAGCAGACATAAAGTGAATATGGAGTACCACAAGGCTCGATTCTTGGACCAATTCTATTTAATATTTACGTAAATGACCTTGTTGGTATAAATGACTCTGACATGTTAGTCCAATATGCTGATGATGCGCAATTTCTTCACTCCGGTATGATCGATAACGTAGCAGAAATTCCCAATCGAGCTGAAAGAAATTTAATAAAAGTAAACAAATATTTTTCTGAAAACGGCTTAAAAATGAATGCCAATAAAACTCAATTTTTGTTTATAGGATCTCGTCAATATATTAACCGACTGCCGAACAATATTTCAATTAAAGTAAATAACGACAACATCAAACCAAGTGAAAGCGTAAAATATCTTGGTGTAATTATTGATAGATTCTTTACTTTTGATAATCATGTAGAAAAGATATATAGCAGAGCTAAGGGAGTGCTGTATTTCCTAAATAGAAATAAAGGTCATTTTGATGAGGCGAGCAGAAAATTAGTTGTTGAAGCATTAGCAATAAGCATAGTATCCTATTGCTCCACGATATGGAATGGATGTTTCAAATTTAAACTCTCAAAAAATACAGAAGATTCAAAATTTTGCATCGAAAGTCGCCTCAGGTTATGGGAAAAAATATGATCATGCCTCACCGTATATTAGAAAACTGGAATGGTTAAAGATAGAAAATAAAAAAGTTTATGATGTTTGTATTTTTGTTCATAAAATATTGCATGAACATATACCCCAAAGAATATTAAGATTAGAAACCATCGAGCAGACGAGATCTCGTCAAACTAGGCAGAGCAGCAATCTGATGGTTCCAAGTAGGCGAACAGCAATAGCTGATAGGGCAACTTCAGTCAGGGGACTTAGGTTATGGAACGCACTGCCTGTGGATATTAGGGAATGTGGAAATTTACCTGTTTTTAAAAAGAAATTGAAATCATCTTATTTGCGAGCCAGCAAGGATTATAATATTCTGGTTGAAGTGTGCAACACATTGGTTACTTTTAAGTGACTAGTTTGCAGTTTGTAATGTATGGATGAAAGGTGATAAACTGAAAATTTAATTTTATTTTATTACTGTATTTTTATTAGCATTGAGGACATTTATTGTCACCATTTTCAGACCAAAATGTATTTATATGTGCGTGTGTATTATCTACTGTTTGTATATATTCATTATTGACCGTAATGTAAACAAAATTTTACCTTTTTAGACACTACAACGTTCTTGAATTTTTATACATCATGTGTTTGGGACTTGTCTTAGAAACATCCTAATTTACTAAATATAGCTAATTTGTACGTAAATTCTTATTTTTAATGTGGAATTTTAAAATAGTTTTATTGCAGACGTAATATATAATTTATGGATTTTAGATCGTAGTAAAATACTATCCTAAATGTATTTTAATAGGTCATTACTATTTAAGAACCTTCCAATGTAAATACATTCTTTATGTAACAGAATACCCATTGTTTTATGGAATAAAGGAATTATTATTATTATTATTATCTCTCCTCTCTCTCTCTCTCTCTCTCTCTCTCTCTCTCTCTCTCTCTCTCCCCTCTCTCTCTCTCTCTCTCTCCTCCCCTCTCTCTCTCTCTCCCCCTCTCTCTCTCTCTCTCTCCCCTCTCTCTCTCTCTCTCTCTCCCCTCTCTCTCTCTCTCTCCCCCTCTCTCTCTCTCTCTCTCTCCCCCTCTCTCTCTCTCTCTCTCCCCCCTCTCTCTCTCTCTCTCTCTCCCCTCTCTCTCTCTCTCCCCCTCTCCTCTCTCTCTCTCCCCCCCTCTCTCTCTCTCTCTCTCCCCCCCTCTCTCTCTCTCTCCCCCCCCCCCCCTCTCTCTCTCTCTCTCCCCCTCTCTCTCTCTCTCTCTCTCCCCCTCTCTCTCTCTCTCTCTCCCCCCCCTCTCTCTCTCTCTCTCTCTCTCTCTCTCTCTCTCTCTCTCCTCTCTCTCTCTCTCAGTCTTAAATTTGAATAAAGTGATCAAGAACAGTTCTTTTATCTCTCTTTCACAAAAAAGAAAAAAGTCAGTAATGAGAGCAGTAATTTTTAAAAGAAATACCATTCGAACATCCGAGTAAAGAGAGAAAACGGAGTCATGGCTTCTGCAATACATCAATATGTTTTAAACGTTGCATTGTAGGCCTATATGACATTACAGCTTCTGCATCTACATGCTTTAAACGTGCATTGTAGCATCTCTGACATTACTGTCAGCAGGAACATCGTTGCTTTTGTGCATTATTCTAAAATTCCAGCATTTGTATTCCTCCTGTTTCTTCAGTAGCAGCAAATATGATCTATTTCAGTGTACAAACGATTACGCAATTTCCCATAAATTTAGATAACTTCAGATTCCGAGGGAAAAAAATAATTAAAAGAGACTATTTTGGTGAAGTTACTTTTCATGAATTAAACGGACCAGTTTTAAAATTTTCATATTTTATAGAGTTTGAATTAAAATTCATTATATATATGGTCTTCATCTCTTCCTAGGAATGTTGACCCTCAGCCACGGTTACATTTCGCCAGTCGTCTCTATCTCGAGTTTTTAAATCAATACTTCTCTTTTCATCATTATTCGTCATCTCCTACTTCGCACTTCACATTTTGTAAAATGGAAGTGTCCAAAGAATTGTATCAAACATGGTCTATAAATATTTTTGGACTTTAGACAGTTATAATTACGAACAAATACAGTTATAGTGAAATCTTTGAAATTATTTGCGACTGTTCGATGGATATTCTAGGTTTGATATTCAAGTTAGGGAATGGAAATATTCATAGGACTAACAAATATGGAGTACTGAAGTTGGGGATGAAAAGTATTTCATCTTTAAAGCACATCTCAGTGACCACAGTGTTCAGAATAAATTTCCGACCCCTGAAAGATGTACTGTACTTCATACTGTATTTGTTGATGTTTCAATCGTTTTATACTTACTGCAACACCAGAGAACCCGCTGCTTTCAAATAAGCTATTGCTGAGCCGCAATTGAAAACAAGGTTTCCTAACAGCTATGCTCTCATTACAAAGGATCGACTATAGATGGGTTTAGCTATTCAAGTAACTGTCTGCATCTTTCAACCTCATTATTCCCATTGTATAGCAGGGTCGGCCGCTCGGGTTAACTCTCCTCCATCTATTGATTTTATTTTCCTCTTTTGTACAGGACCTAAACACAGAATTTTGATAAATGATTTTATAAATAAACTATTCATTTGAAATCATATCAAAATAGAAATAGTATTATTCAATTTTGTCCTTTAAAAGTTAATAGAGAGATTCATATTATGTTGACTCGAAAATTAAGCAAAGGAAAAATGAGCTTTAACCATATCTATATCAGATTCCTATCTGATGTAGTACTATTTTGCGGTCGTCACAGTACCCAATAACTCTCGCAATAGCATCAGCGGGTGCCTAACCTCGGTCATAAAACTACTGATTTATTTGCTAAAAATAATATCAAAAATTCATAAATAACTATAATGATGATTATTGTTAAAAGCAACTAGATTCCTAATTATTAACCTGGATAACTTAAAAAAGACTCGGGATTTCCGAGAGTCCTGGGTCGGGTCAAGCCCTAAGAAATCGACTCTGTTGAGGATCCTTCCTCTTGGGTGTCTTCCGATTCAGGACTACCTCTCGGTTTGGGGTTCCGAGACAGGCAGGATAGAAAGATAGTATCCTGCCACTGACGTCCCCCGGTTATCCAGCAAAACAGCAACAGGCTTTCTTTGGTCTGCTGTTGAATTCTCCTCTTCCTTCTCTCTCTCTCTCTCTCTCTCTCTCTCTCTCTCTCTCTCTCTCTCTCTCTCTCTCTCTCTCTCTCTCTTTCTTATAATTATTTATTTTTGCATTTGGCAAGCGTTTGTTCGTAAGTTGCCACTTAGTATAAACTTATATTTCACTTAGGAGATATGTGTATGTATGAAACAACGGTGGTCAACTGCTATGAAAAATTCAATCATTGAAAAATATTGGATCGTTAATAAATCGTGCTAAAAACATTTCAGAACAAAAAATAAATACGGTAATGTAGCCCGAAACCCTCTAAATACCGTGATTCCTGGAACTGAGTGGGAAAGAGGGCGTCAAGAGGGAAAATAATTAAAGCTTAGTCCTGTTGTCTAATAATAACAATTTATGCGTTTGGGTTATGAATTCAAAGTTATTATTTAATTTTGCTTGTGTCGTTTTGTGTATAAAGCAAAAGTTAGTTGGGGTCGTGGTTTCGAAACTTGCAATAAATCATTATAAGCCAAATTTCAGGGTTATAGTCAAAGCTGCCTATATACTGTAGGTCCAATCTCTCGTGGGGGTTTATTCAGGGAGAAGAAATAATGATAAATAAATAAGCGAGGTAGTGTGTTATATTTGCTATTAAAACTATAATTAATTCTACCTCTATTATTTAATTTTACTTCACGAATGGAAGTCTATAATAGGGTCAGAAATATTAACCCAAAGCTGTAATGTGCAGATTCTACAATAGAAACATATCTCGAATAATAATAATAATAATAATAATAATAATAATAATAATAATAATAATAATAATAATAATAATAATAAGGCTCTGTAGTCTTGGCTTTATAACATACTAGGGCATGGCTATATGTCAGATGGCAACAATAAATATTTGCATCAAATCTCATAACTTAATAAAGGTGTCTATCTGGGCATAAACCTTACGATTTGTGAAATTTCATCACAGTCTCTTCTTCATTTTATTTTTAGGCCTATAAGCTTAATAGGAATTATAAAATCGGAAGTGCGAACTTCAAGTCACATATAACAGTAAGGCGAGGAGGGGCAAACTGAGCATTCAAACCTTCATAAGTTGGGTCTAACTAAATCTTCAGTAAATCTCAAAAGACGAAACTTTCTAAAGACATTAATGAACCAGTTAATAGACAATGATTAAGACTGATGATACAAATATTATAGTTTAAGTAAATGGTAGACAGTAATAATTCATTAAAACATATGTATAATTCTTTGTTAATACATAGGCCTATGTGAATAATAAAACACGCAAATTCCGGTAAAACAATTAGAATAAAAACAATTTAATCTTTTAAAAGTCGTCATTATTTTCTTGGTATAATACACTTAGGCAAAATATATATATATATATATATATATATATATATATATATATTAATTTTCTGGTATAATACACTTAGGCAAAATATATATATATATATATATATATATATATATATACATACATACATATATATATATACATATATATATACATATATATATATATATATATATACATATATATATATATATATATATATATACATACATATATATATACATACATATATATATATACATACATATATACATACATATATATATACATACATATATATATATATATATATATATATACATATATATATATAGGCATATATATATATATATATATATATATATATATATATATATATATATATATATATATATATATATATATATATAGTTGTTTATCCTCCTGGGAATAATGTCAAGCAATCTATTACAAATATTTTCCTCACGCACAGACTCCCAAGATGATAAGCATTCGCTAATGATTGCTTGTCTACTATAGCGAACGGGAAACGATTATGAAAATGAACGCTTGGTTATAAAAATGAGTTAACTCTGTTTCCTTCTTCGGTTGTGTAGCTGTATACTGTACATATAGGCAGTAAGACTATACTTAATTGCCACATATTCATTTTGCTGCCTGAAATAGTACACTCTAAACCTCGTATCTGTAGCCGCACAGTGCTGTGTAGGTCAGACCAAAACAGTAGCATTCTCAATTTCTCGTCGACTGCAGCATTCCGACTTGCACCTGCAATTAGTCTGCTACCAGCAACTCTCTGCAATGGGTGGAAACTGTCCTAATTATCTTTTCTTAGTCTAGCACAAGTTTAAGGGAATTTTTCCTTTCCTTGTCACCCTGAGTTTCACCCCACATCCTCGCTTTGATCTAGTTTCAGCTTTCATACTAAATGGCCAGTAGAAATAAAAAAACAATGTCTGCTCTCTTGTATTTGGTAGAGTGTGCTTGTATTGTAAGAAGTACATCGAGCATTGCTTACTCTTCAAAAGTTTTTGAACTTCTTGAGGGCCAATCACCCACTAATGCTACACCAGGGTTGTAACATGGCTCTCAAGAATAGTAATGAGGTGGGATTTTTGACATGTGTGGAGCTTTCTGCTATCACTGGAGGGAAGAAGTCTGTGATTGGTTCTCATGACGGAAGAACTCCTTCAAGTCATACTCTCTGCCCTGGCATGATATGAACAGCTTGGACAACAGACGATTGTTTGCTTTGAAGAGTCAACAGATACTGATACCTGTAGTAAAAAGTCAACCCTGTTCCTTTTGATTTGTTCATAGATGGTGGATTCTTCTTTTCTTCCCCGTCTCTTAATAAACTCCTGGAAATTGACATTTCCTTTCTCAAAGTGTGCGCTAACCAGCTCTGAAAACACTTCAGAGAGCAATGTTCTTTGCATCAAGTGAAAGCAGGTCTCAACTCTCAGCCTGGAGAAGATTGCTCACATCTTGCATGCCTTGTGAGAGCTTTTATATTTTCTCAAGGAAAACTGTGCTCGTACTGTTTTGTCATGCTGGATGGTGTGTTTAGAACCCCCTTGATCCCACTTCTTGCCTCATACTGTGTACCCAAGTGGCTGACTTCAGGACCAGCTACCATCCACCATCTCAGTACTGATAAGTCTTCAGTCATGCCCATTGCACTCCCGCCTGCCTTGATGACAGTGATGGACCCAGAACAAAAAGCATCTCATTTATTGCATGGAAGTGGGAAATATTAGTCATATAGTGTAGCCATTATGTTTTTGTGGTTGTTATGCATATGGTGATTTGAGCTCTTCACTCTTCTTCTTCTGGCAAGGACAACAATTGCTTCAGTCAGTCTGGAATTTACAGCCCTGGGTCTGTTACTTGCCATCTTGGTGAATGGCATTCAAGGTATCATACTATGGTAATTATCTTTATTCCGTGAATCGAAGCCGAGGATTTATCCTTTTACCACCTTGATCTCAATCATTTACAATAAGGTATGAGATACGACTAGGTTCGAGAATAAATATAAATGACTTACACCTAGCTTGATCGTTCATACAGTATCGTTCAAGTCCTTTACAGTCTGTTCAGCAACCAAGACACTACACGCAAAGGGCTATAGACCGGTCAATCTTAGCTCGGCTCTCCTGCGCTGGTACAACCGGTAATATATGGTTGCTGATTGATCCAGGGCTTATTAGACAGCATCTAGGACGCTAAAATAATGATTTAGGCACACTAAATAATCATTCAGCTGATACCGAGCCCCATACTGAGGTTCACAACAGTGGTGCCATCCAGCGTGTCCTGATTGAGTGTTGACATTGCTCTACTGCTATGAGGAAGTCAATGGGTAAGTACATATTTCTAAATTCGGATTCTACGCAGTAAGAAAAAAAATGTATGATTTGACATCAAGAGCATTCAGATAGGGCAAGTCTTTGCGATCTTATTGCGAAATGCAATAATTCTGTAAATTCAATGGCATCCTTTTTATTGAAAAGAGCAATCCCCGACGAGTCTGTGGGCTAATTTCGGTGTCTGGTTCCGGAAATGGAAGATTCTCCGGAAAATTTTCTGATATCTTCCCCACTATCAGTAAAAGCATCAAATAATGATTACCAAAGTATTTGAAAAAAAAAAAAGAGGATAAGTAAAAATTATCATTAATTAAACATAACTGAAATCTGTTGAAAATTGATACCAAATACTTTGAAAAGATAAGTAATTGACAAAAACTGCAATAATAATAATAATAATAATAATAATAATAATAGCTATAAATTCAACTGAATGATAAAGCAAGCAAAGAAGTAAAAATTATAATAAGCAAAACTTGAAGTACTCTTAAACTGTGCATGAATATCGCTCAAAAGAAGAAAAAAAAAAAACGAAGATATTAGTGCTTTGGCCGACTATGGCCAATCCTCAGCCTATACAATACATTCCTCCCAAGAGCTTGACTCTGACATGTTTAGTTTATTAAATTAATCCCCAAAAATACATCATTTTACCATGCCCGCAAAGTCCTTTGCCATTACTATCAATATTACTAACAATGGGATTTAATTTCTGTGTACTGCTTGGCACAACCGGGTTCAAGTCCCATTGATTTCGATCGTGGCGTTAGATAATTGAATTTCAGGATATCAAAAATTATTTCTAGGGTAGGTGTAAGTAGTGTGGAATGACTCTCAAAGATCCTAGAATTTTGCTAATGGTCTAAATGACACAGACAACTGCTAACAATGTGAGCCTGTGCAAATCAAATTAGGCTTCCAATGGAATAGTTTAATGAACAATCCTTTTTCAGAGAGTCAAGCTTTATAACAGAAGACTAGCAGTGCCCATTTAATCCAATTTTGAAAAAGGGAAAAATCATACATCTTAGCATTTTTTTTTAACGAGTCTTTGGAAAAAAAGTTAAGATCCAGAGGGAAGTTTTTTATGGTATGATACAACATTCTCCATCCACTGTCATAAAATACTTCTTGCTGATTAATTATTTCTGGACTGATCCACCATCCCATCTAATTCACCCTGACTACAAGTAGGAAGGCGAGAGAAAAAAAAAAAAACAGGGCAGAAGAGAAGGAAACAACAGAACCTCTGTAATATGTATCTACGTGGAAAAAAGAAAACATATCAATAACATACTCGTAAAAGTTAACAATTACTACAACAGAGTTAGGTAGTTCAATATTCGACTGGTCTCGCACTCCTAGACACCTGTCGTTCAGAAAGGGGTAAAATGGAAATCTCTCTCAAACACCCGGACATCCATCAATTTATATGAGTGACTGTACATCTATCATATTTTTTCAATCATCAAGACACTAAACGAAACTAATTGAAATAACGAGTCAAAAGCAATTAATTTTAACGTGCTTTTGTAACTGTATTACGGGTGACTTTCGAACTCTAATCTTTTCAAATCAGCGCTTTTGTAGAGTGCCATACCTATACTCTCCCAAAAGACCCCATGCTTAGCTCATGAAGATGGTGAGGTTGCAAACACCACAAGAAACTAACGAATTTTAGCTGGATTATCTCCCGTCCCTCAGAACGCCAAGCAGGCACCACAACCGCGTATGAAATTTGTACATGTAACATTGCAGGAATATTCCTTTCACCCAACCACAGTATTTCATGTTTGAAGTTTTTTTTTTTTTAGAGAATAGTGTTCTTTACTTACTATATCGATTATTTGGTATTCACTCCTAATAAAAAGACATGTACAGAGAAAATCACGAATTTCCCTTTTGCGTCTTAACTAAACACAAAGATACACTCAACGCTTGTCCAACCTTGCCAACAATTTATCATCATCATCATCATCATCATTATTATTATTATTATTATTATCATTATTATTATTATTATTAGCTAAGCTACAAACCTAGTTGGAAAAGCAAGATGCTATAAGCCCAAGGGCTCCAACAGGGAAAAATAGCCCAGTGAGGAAAGGAAAGGAGGAAATAAATAATCGATATAAGAAGTAATGAACAATGATAATAAAATATTTAAAAAACCTTAAAAGATATTTCATATATAAACTATAAAAGAACTTATGTCAGCCTGTTCAACATAGAAAAATTTGCTGCAAGTTTGAACTTTTGAAGTTCTATTTATTCAACTTCCCGATTAGGAAGATTATTCCACAACTTGGACACAGCTGGAATAAAACTTCGAGTATTGTGTAATACTGAGCTTCATGATGGAGAAGGCCTGGCTATTAGAATTAACTGCATGCCTAGTATTACAAACAGGATGAAACTGTCAAGGAAGATCTGAATGTAAAGAATGGTCAGAATTATGGAAAAATCTTGTGCAACATGCATAATGAACTAATTGAACGACGGTGCCACAGAATAATATCTAGATCAGGAATAAGAAATTTAATAGACCGTAAGTTCCTGTCAAACAAATTAAGATGAGAATCAGCAGCTGAAGACCAGACAATACTCGAAAAAAGGTAGAATGAAAGAATTAAGACTTCTTCAGAATAGATTGATCACCCGTTAGCTGTGTGAGCGCCGAGCACCGACTGGCGTCAGCTGACGGGTCATTTGATGTGCTGTAATTTATAAAATTTCATCCAGCAAAAGACAGCACTGCGTTGAAGACGGGGAGGCCATTCAACGCCGAGGTGTAAACGGGGGGGGGGGGGTGAGAGAGAACTGTGCTGGTGCGTTATGAAGTACAAGTTAAGAGGCTGGAGAGTAAAATGGCTCTAAGATAGTGGGTATGGAGGTAAAACGAGGACTAAAAAGTGGGTGCACCTAGGATTAAACTGGATTATATCCGAGTCTGGCTCATAAGTGCACAACAGGGGCCTGGTAGGTCATTCAGCGCAAATGTGCAACTGTTGAAAACGTTGCAGTTGCACTCTTTAAGTAAAAGTTATGAGAGGTTGGACAGCAACATGGAGGAAAGGAAGTATAGTAGAAGGCTAAAGGGCGAGTGCAGCTAAAGAATGAAAGGGCACCTACATTATTACTTGTTACGCTACAACCCAAGTTGGAAAAGTTACTATAACCCCAGGGGCTCCAACAGGGGAAATAGTCCAAAGAGGAATGGAAACAAGGAAAATTATATATTTGAAGAACAGTAACATGAAGATAAATATTTCCTAAATAAACTATAAAAAAACATTACAAAACAAGAGGAAGAGAAATAAGATAGAATAGTGTGCCCGAGTGTACCCTCAAACAAGAGAACTCTAACTCAAGACAGTGCAAGGCCATGATACAGATGCTATGGCACTACCCAAGACAATAGTTTGATTTTGGAGTGTCCTTCTCCTAGAAGAGCTACTTATCATAGCTAAAGTCTCTCTTCTAAACTTACCAAGATGAAAGTGGCCACTGAACAATTACTGTGCAGTAGTTAACCCCTTAGGCGAAGAAGTATTGTTTTGGCAATATCAGTGTTGTCAGGCGTATGAGGACAGAGGAGAATATGTAAAGAATAGGCCAGACTATACGGTGTATGAGTAGGGAAAGGGAAAATGACCCGTAACCAGAGAGCAGGATCCAATGTAGTACTGTCTGGTCAGTCAAAGGACCCCATAACTCTCTAGCGGTAGTATCTCATTGGTTGGCTGGTGCCCTGGCCAACCTACTACCGAAAGATGTGGAATAACAGCACGACACCTGAATAGGGGCCGACAGGTCTTGCAAAGAGTTCCAAGAGACCGATTGTTGCAACTAAAAGGCCTAAGGTTAATGAAATGGCCTTGCAAAAGCGTTGTCAAAACTTGAAATAAGATTCCGGAGTCTATTCTTTAAGACAACTGATTCCAATTAGGATAAAGAAGCAGAGAAATGTATGAAGCAGACGAACGAGAAAGGTTTCCATTTCAAATAATCTATTCCTTATAATACAGGTAATTAAAAACAGCATGGGGAGACTTTATTAATCTTAAAAACTTAAAAAGTAAATGGGTAGAATACAAAATTGCAACGTGCCAATATAATTACCTACTAAGAAGGGAGAAATTAATACAGTACTACAAGAGAAAGACTCGCGAAGCTGCAACTGACATAAATAAGTAATATCGTTTCCTCAATAGTATAATGAGAAATTAAATGAAAAAAAAGGCTATCAGAGTTGTACAGTGACCGGAAACTAGTTAAAAAAAAATTCTAGAATTCTTTAAAAACAAAATAGAAAATATAACTAGGCCATTTACAATTATTCAGCATTAGATTAGTGCTACACCAGTTAAAACTAACGAGATTCAAGAATATGACAAGATTATGTCACCTGGATTATCAAGAGAGCAAAGAAAAAGTGCGATCGATCCAATGCCATCTACAGTAACTGGAGAAAAACTTTTCTGGTGTTGCTGATATAATCACAAGGTTTGAAATATTTTATCTTCATTGTTAATTACTTTTCATGTAGTTTCCTTATTCCCTTTCCTCCTGGGCTATTTTCCCTGTTAGAGCCCTCTGGCTTATAGTATTCTGTTTGTCCAACTAGGGTTGTAGCTTAGCAAGTAATAATAATAATAATGATAATATATCTAAAAGCTCACCTAATTATAAGAGGCATTCAGCAAC
>NC_090755.1:21842812-21877812 GCF_036898095.1 Palaemon carinicauda | reverse complement strand
TACTGTATATACTTCTATGGGTTTGTTTGCTTAATTTGTTTATCTTAAATTGCGATCATTGTTGAGCCAAATTGCAAAAAAATTATCTAAACCTTTGAAGATTTATCCCCAGAATATAATAATCCAGAGAGATTATCTCTAAATCAATATGAATTGAATAAAATGAGAGTCTTCATGCATTAAGATCATGGGCCTTGATGTAAAAAAAAAAAAAAAGTATGGAAGCCCAGTAACTCCGGAGAGCGCGATATTTGTGGCGTAAACTTATGATAAAGTCATTTTAAATACATTACCGAGCAAGAAATTTATTCCCTTACAACCAAACGTTTCGAATGTTTTAAATTTCAGAGTACCCATGAGATTAAGGTTATTGTTCCAGAAAGGAGCTTCAAATTCGATTAAAGCACATTCCCTTAAAACTAGGATAAAAATTTCAAATACACACTTTCATTTGAATTCTTTACATAGAATTAACCAATTCACAGTAATTTAAGGAAAAAGTAAATAATTTAAATTGTGGAGGGGCTGGGACAATGGCCCAACCACCATATACCAGCCAGCCTATTGGTTGAGGGCCGATGATATCCAGTGCGCGAGTTATATTCAACACAGCGAGAAAGGGCCGATATGGGAGGGCACCTGGTTTAAAACAGATTCTCCCACTTATGGCACGCCACAAATTACACTGGCTTGCCATATTTCTCCAACCCTGCTCCACTTCCTTACCCTTTGTCTTTCTTTCTCAGTTTCTTTACAAATTGGTGTATTTCCAAAATTATTCTAACTTTTGTTCAAGAACACTTGATGTAAGAATCAAGGGGTGTTTTCTGTTTAAAGGTTTCCCCCCATGCCAAACAAGGCAATTGAGTGGGGGCCCTCCCACGATCATAAGAAAGATACTGATGTTACACACACTTTATCATGCACACATTATCGATGGACCATTCTACTTCAAGCTTACATGCCCCCTTTATAGCCAAGCTATAGTAGTTATCTACAACGTGAACAGGTACTTCTTGGAAGAAAAGGGAAATAGAGAGATTAACTCAACTGACCATATGGAAAGTTTTACTTTGCCTTTAATGTGAAAAAAAAAATAATTTCACAAACTTAATTTATTAGTTAACCAATCATGAAATTTATAGGAGACATGGCTTTTATAATTTATTTTATAAAGAGAACGAAAATGTTTGTCGAGCTGGATAGGCAAAACATTCCGAGAGAGAGAGCTCCCCAGTTATAGTGCGTAAACAGGTGGTTCTATTATAAGTGGGAGAGAGCGAGTGAAAAAAATAGTTTTATATTGTATGTGTGCATGATACGAGTGGTACACTGTTGATGCAGAGTGTACCACGCGTTTCACACACGCTCGTACAACGTAATGCTATTATTTTATCTCTCGCTCTCTCATACTGATAATAAAACCACCCGTTTACTCTTGCCATTGCAAGTTTTAATTTGTTGGAATTTTTGTGACATTCTTGTTCGCAACTGCTTGTATATATGCTAGTTATCCGTTGAATAAATTTTACTTGCATTCACCTTGCCTTTCTGCTAGCACCTAACATCCACCTCCCACATAGGTGATCCCCAGAGTGATTAGCTCCTCATTGCCCTTTTTTCGCCCACCGCTACGCCCATCCTTGTTATGATGCTGCCCACTGATCCTGACTTCGACCCACACTGCATCATTAAAACTACTCCCCTTTGCCAACATGGAAGCATTTGCTTGGTTCCAGCATGCCGAAATTCAGTTTCACATCAAGAGCATGACTGACTCAAGCAGCAAAGCAGACTGTCCTCGCAGAAATCTCAGAGGACACTTCCCCAAAAATCTTTGATTGGCTTAGCGACCAAGTGAACGCCCCAATAGCGTATGAGGCCCTCAAAATATACCTCCTGGAGCAGTATTCACCATCGCCAGCCGCCCGTATAGCCAAGCTTTTTTAGGTCTCCCAAGAGCTGTTGGGGGACCAAAAGGCTTCACATGCCCTCAGAGAAATGACCGTTGGTGATCCCCGGAGTGATTAGCTGCACACTGCCCTTTTTTCGCCCACCGCGACGCCCTACTCTTTTTATTATGCTGTCCACTGATTCTGACCCACACTGCATCATTAAAACTTCCGCCCTTTGCCAACATAGAAGTATTTGCTTGGTTCCAGCATGTCAAAGTTCAGTTTCTTTGATTGGCTTAGCGACCAAGGGAACTCTCCAATAGTGTATGACGCCCTCAAAATATACCCCCCTGGACCAATATATTCACCATCGCCAGCTGCCCGTATAGCCAAGCTTTTTTAGCTCTCTCAAGAGCTGTTGGGGACCAAAAGGCTTCACATGCCCTCAGAGAAATGACCGTTGGTGATCCCCGAAGTGATTAGCTCCTCATTGCCCTTTTTTCACCCACCGCTCGCCCTACCCTTGTTCTGATGCTGCCCACTGATCCTGACTGACCCACACTGCATCATTAAAACTTCCGCCCTTTGCCAACATAGAAGCATTTGCTTGGTTCCAGCATGCCGAAGTTCAGTTTCACATCAAGGGCATGACTGACTCGCTCAAGCAGCAAAGGAGACTGTTCTCGCGGCAATCTCCGAGGACACTTTCCCAGAAATCTTTGAATGGCTTTACGACCAAGGGAATGCCTCAATAGTGTATGATGCCCTTAAAATATACCTTCTGGAGCAGTATTCACCATCGCCAGCTGCCCGTATAGGCAAGCTATATTTAGCTCTCTCAAGAGCTGTGGGAGACCAAAAGGCTTCACATACCCTCAGAGAAATGACCAGTATCACTAGCTTGCAACCTGCTGCAGAAGGCTCTCATCGGAAAGCGAGCCTACTACATGCCCTTAAGATAAGACGCCTACCCGAACCTAAATGCGCCACCATCCCCGATGTCGATACCTTGCCCATGTAGACTTCATGACTACAGTTGACCCCCTTATGAACACCCACTTCACCACCATCAAAACCCTCACTCCTGACGAAGAGGACAACTAATCAGCACTGACAGAAGAAGACGCAAATGTGGTAAGACACAGACGCCCACCCCATGACATGCTGGAGTGGCAACAAAGCTGCTTACCACCATCATATGCTCACATCCCAACCAACAGCCTCCGCAGGCGCTTACAGATGCCACTCCAGATTCGCAGCTGCTGCGAAGAAATGTGCAGGCGTTGTCGGTGGCCAAAAATATATGTAAATAGGCCACCACTTGATTCAGAAGTGGGCACCTTTTCTCGACCTCAGAGTTGTTTTGCCCAGCTTCCTGTCAACGTCGTAGGTCTTCTACCCACATCATGAGGACATCGTTACCCCTTTAGCATCATTAACTGCTTCACTCGTTGGCCTAAAGCCATTCCCATGCAAACTGCAATGTCTGCCTCATGTACAGCTGCCTTACTCTCAAGGTGGATAACGAGATTTGGTATCCCTGAGCATATTACTTCTACCAGAGGTAACACTCCCATCTCAATTTTGGGCATCATTAGCAAATCTCCCTGGCATCCACCTACATCATACAACTGCTTACAACCCTGCAGCCAACAGAATGGTTCAATGTTTTATCGCACCCTCAAAGTAACTTTGATGGCCTGCTGCAATGAATCCAACTGCTTTACTCAGCATCCCTGGGTCCTCCTTGGATTAAGGACCACTCCTAAGGATGCCCTGGATGTCTCAGCAACTGAAATGGTGCATGGCAACCCGTTGGTCATCGCTGCTGAATTTTTTCCGTCTGCAACCTCCTCCAATATTCTCCAGCACCTAAGTCACTTATAGGATAATTTACTCCTTGTGGCCAGACTTACAATCCCTCAGCGAAGGAACACATACTGACAAAATTACACGCCACAACAATTTTCCTGGGCAACGACACTAGCAAGCCATCACTGACACCCCCTTACACAGGCCCTTTCCATCTGATCCAGCGCACACAGAAGGCTTTCGTAATTAACATTCGGGGCAAAGAAGACTGAGTTTCCATTGATCGGCTAAAACCTGTGTATCTCCTGCAAGATGACCCACCAACAGTTTGCCTTCCTAAAGTATCCCTATTTCACATGTTTGTCTTTTATGGTGGGGGAGCCAAATACTGCAAGTTTCATACACGCTCATATAATATAATGGTACTGCATTTTTTTTAATCTCTCCCTCTCTCCCACACTAATAATAGAAAAACCTGTTTAAGCTTACCAACGTACGTTTTAGCTTGTTGAAATTTTTGCGATATTCTTGCTCGCAACTGCTTGTATATAAGCTTGTTATCTGTTGAATCCATTGCCTTCACCTAGCCTCTGTTGGAACCAAAAACCAACTCTCACAAGGGCCTCCCGAATCCACAGCTGAATAACTCCGCCCTTAGCTATTTTGAAAATCGTAAAAATTATAGGTTTTATTATAGTAAAACACGGGGCACACTTTACTAATAAAAAAAATGGGTGTATATAGAAAAACTCCTGTTTTCTTCGCAAATGACCTATATTCCCATCGCAAATAAATAGTTAACAAGATATACCCTAATATATCCTGCGGTAATGGGGGCCCCTAGTGGGAACTGGGGGTTTTGGGCGAGGAAAATTTACTGGCTAATAGGTAAATAATGGTAAAATTAACCTTTCCTCTCTACACATTATTCTCTGGGATGAATAATAGATCAACAAAAATTTGCACAAAATATGACGATCCTATGTAAAACTTCAGAAGCATGGTGCGCTTAAAAAAAAAAAAAAAAAAAAAAAAAAAAAAAAAAAAAAAAAATATTACCTTAAAAAAAAAATTACCTACGTAGAAAGAGCATGTAAAATGCTATATAAAAAGTATAGTGTTTATATGAGAGATTAAACGAGGTGGAATTTAATGAGGCTGGTAAGTTTTTACCTTGAATTTTTTGGTAAATATATGATACTTTAATCTCTAGCCAAAACATGAACCATATATTTTTCCTACTCGCTATCTTTTGTTTTATGCATTTCTTACCATGATTATTGGGGGCAAACCACCTGTTCATGAGTTTTTGGGCCCCCTTATACAGTGATACCTCGGTACTCGACCATAATCCGTTCGAGATCCGTGTTCGACCTCCGATTTGTTCGAGTACCGAATTTTTTTTCCCCATAAGAAATAATGGTATATATTCTATTCCGTTCCCAAGCACTCGAACAGGCCCAAAATATTAATAAAACGTGTACCTAAACAACAATAATTATCTAAATGTGTATGAAATTGGTCAGAAAATCCTATAAAACAATTTTAAACCATTTACTGTACTAAAATAAAACAATTTTAAACCATTTTCTGTACTGTAGTGAACATACCTTTGAGCAGCGGTTCGATGGCATACAGGGATGGATGTGGAGAGGATGGAAGGGGGAGGTTACTGCTTGGAAGGAGAGTCCCCTTCCATGATGTGGCGGGGTAGTTCTCCTTCAGGAGTTGTTTCTCTCTCCAATGAAAGGGTGGGCAGATCTATTTCAGGGGTTTCTTCTCTTCTTTGTCTCTTCTTTGGAGGAGAAACAGGCTTTGATGTAGCAGCTTTCTTTTCTTTTGTGAAAAACTGGTCTATTGTTAATTGTTTCTTCCTCCTCTGCAGTATTCTTCGAAAATGATACATGACACTATCATTAAACATATGCACTGCCCGGTTTGCTACTGCAATTTCTGGGTGGTATTTTTCAGCAAAAGCCTGCACATCTGCCCACTTGGAACAAATTTCATTGATGAGAGAACTTGGAACATCCTCCCTTACCTCATCCTCTTCTGAAGATTCCTGCTCCACAATCAGATCCTGCTGCTGTTGTTGTTGCAGGTGCAACAATTCCTCCACAGTCAACTCGGTAGAATGGCTTTCTACAAGCTCATCAATATCATCCTTGTCGACCTCAAGCCCCAAACTCCTGCCCATGACAACAATTTCCTCAACGACATCAGTGTCATCAGAAATTACAGGGGTAGCAGTGCTTGGACCCGCCTCTGGTTGGAAACCTTCAAACTCCCTCTCTGTGACACATGATGGCCACAGCTTACGCCAGGCAGAGTTCAATGTCCTATAGGTCACACCTCGCCAAGCTTGGTCAATCATGTTAACAGAGTTGAGGATGCTGAAGTGTTCCTTCCAGAATTCCTTTAGGGTCAACTTCGTGTCACTGGTCACTTCAAAACACTTTCTGAAAAGGGCCTTGGTATAGAGTTTTTTGAAGTTTGAAATGACCTGTTGGTCCATGGGCTGGAGTATGGGAGTAGTATTGGGGGGCAAGAATTTGATTTTGATAAAGCTGTATTCTTCTTTCAAGTCATCCTCGAGACCTGGAGGATGTGCAGGAGCATTGTCCATAACCAGAAGACATTTCATTGGCAAGCTCTTTTCAATGAGGTAAGCCTTAACCTGGGGGGCAAACACTTCGTTTATCCACTCAGTAAAGAATTGTCTTGTGACCCAAGATTTAGTGTTCGAGCGCCACATAACTGGTAGTGCACTTTTACAAATATTATTTCGTTTGAACACCCGGGGGTTGTCCGAGTGGTACACTAACAAGGGTTTGATCTTGCAATCGCCACTTGCATTTGCACACAGCAACAATGTTAGCCTATCTTTCATTGGCTTGTGACCTGGCATCTTCGTCTCGTCCTTGGTAATGTACGTATTGGCTGGCATTTTCTTCCAAAATAACCCAGTCTCATCACAATTAAAGACTTGTTGTGCGATCAAATTTTGTTCATTTATGTACCGATCGAATTCCCCCACGTATTTATCGGCTGCAATTTGATCCGAACTAGCTGCCTCCCCATGCCTAGTAACACGATGAATACCTGTTCTATTACGAAACTTTTCAAACCAACCCCTGCTCGCTTTAAATGTAAATGAATCACTTTCACTGGTACTCGGACTTTTCTTCACTAATTCTTCATAGATATGCAACGCTTTTTCACAAATGAACGCTTCACTAACACTTTCCCCGGCCAACTGTTTTTCTTTAATAAATATTAAAAGCAACTTTTCCATCTCCTCAATCACTTGTGGCCTTTGCTTAGTTACCGCCGTAACTCCCGTTGCAACATTCGCCTTCTTAATCATTTCTTTATGCTTTAAAAACGTAGAAATGGTCGACTTCGCCATTCCGTATTCTACCGCTAAATCGGACACTCGTACACCATTCTCATATTTCGCTATAATTTCCTTCTTCAACTCGATCGTTGTTCGCACTGTTTTCCTCTTCTCCTTCCCCTTAACACTCATTACTTTCTTGGGACTCATTATGAAAGCTAAAAAAGCAATTAAAAGCACTGAAAATCACTAAATCACAACGAATGCTGATCGCGCGTTGTCTGAGTGACGCTCTCGAGAGAACTGATGCTTCCCGAACAAGCGAGAGTGGCCGAGATGGCGCGATCATCACAAAGCCCATGCGGTCGTCACGTGTTCGGCTGGTCGAGTACCGAATTTTTGGTCGAGCACCGCAGCAAAAATTTCTCGAAAATTTTGGTCGAACTCCGAATTGTTCGAGTATAGAGTCGTTCGACTACCGAGGTATCACTGTATAAAGACAATTATGGGGACCCAAGAATAAACCGGGGTTTTTTGAGTGGGGAATGTCATAAAAGTGTGATTTGCAGCAATAATAATGATCAGAAATGCAAAATAAGCATAAGATAACCAGTTAGAAAGATATATGGTTCATGAAAGTGTCTGAAAATAGGTCAGAACGTGATTATTTATCACTCTTGAGATTTGTAAAAAGGGAAAGAACCTAACAAACCCACCTAACCTAGTAGTTCCCAGGTCACAACCCCTAGCCAGGAGCTTGCCCTTCCTAAGTCACCAGGAACCCCCTTCACAGGTCACAAACTAAAAGTAAAATGCAAATAAATCCTTTTATTATGATAAAGTAAATCACAGATACTGTCAATCATTACATTATGCAAAAGTAAATCACAAACAATTCCTTACCTTATGATTGACAAAGTTTTTTTTTTTTTTTGTCTTGGCAATCTTTACAGAAACTTTGCAGTAGAAATGTGCTGGTCTTCAAGAAAAGATGTCAGAATCAGTCCTTTGAGGCCTTATTTCGCTGTTATTTTTTAATTTTACATGAGTAACAATAGCTTTACACTGAATCAATTGCAGACATAAATGAAATTACACTATTTTGAAATAGTTTGATGTACTTCCCTTAAGTTCCCTCTTAGAGACATCTTTAAAAGATGGTGGTTGAGTTGAAACTAAAGGGGCTAGGGCTTGTGACCTGGGAAGGGGGTTCTGGGGGGGAGGGGGGGCTTGCCACCGGGTAGGGGTTGTGACCTGTGAACTACTAGGTTAGGTTAGGTTAGGTGAGTTTGTTAGGTTCTGTACCCTTTTACAAACCTAATAAAGTTTTGTGACCTGGGAAAGGAGTACGGGGGAGGCTTGCCCCCTTTCTGATGGTTGTAACCTGGGAACCCCTAGGTTAGGTTTGATGGGTTTGTTAGGCTCTGTACTTTTATAAAAATCTCAAACGTATTAAGTAATAAAATTTTCTTTTCTGTTTTTGCACACTCAAAATCAGTTTCCCACCTGTGTCCGTCAGGAAGAGGGTCTACAACAGTACAACGGCTTATAGCAGTGGAAATAAAGGACAAATTCGTTAACAGTACATTTCTTGTAGTAATAGTTTTTCTCCAAGAAATGTTGTCCCGTATTTTTCTATAAATTTACCAGAAAAGCCTCAAAGAATATACATTCAAGATCAATCGAGTTGAAGGCCAATTACTTAAAATTAGGAAAACATACTAACAGGAAAATTCTGAAAAACGGATTTTGAGCGAAGCGAAAAATCTATTTTTGGGTGAGATAGCCATGGCGTCCTGATGGAAGGTTCCTGTTTGGTAGCTTCCTTGGGTATAAGACTACTAAGATATTCCCAGAGAATTTAACCACAGGTTATCACAGAATTCTAACTTCTGGAGCGAGTATCTCAAAGGTTTCCCTTTAAGACATCGTAATACAACAGGGGACACGCATGTCTGAACGTGCCACATAGCTATCTTCACCCCGAACAGAGTTAATGCTTCGGTGTGTAAGGGCTGAGAATAGCCGGGAGCCGTTCCACAGCTAATCTCACTCGTGGCTACTACTGATACTCGAGACGTAAACAAACGGACGCCATTGCTCTGATGACGTCACGCCCGTCTTCATCCTGAAGCCAGTTGCTGCCCATCACCATGATACAATTGTGTAGGGTGGGAACAAAACTGGACAAAGTAGTAGGGAGGGTCCATCAGGACGCCATGGCTATCTCACCCAAAAATAGATTTTTCGCTTCGCTCAAAATCCGTTTTTTGGGCTCAAGCCATGGCGTCCTGATGGAAGAGTACCAGAGAATCAATGTATCGTGGTAGATTTTCCCCCAGTGTTAAGTGCCTGGGCATTGACAAAACAGCAAAGTAATCTTAGGTAAAGAACCATAGGAACGAAGTATCCTGCCCCCCATTGGTAGGAAGTTCCCATGGGCTATGCCGACGTCAAAGTGGTATTGAAGGGCTATTCATCCTGACAGAAGAACTTGAAGAACTTAAAGAGATGAAGCAGAATGTTTGATATTTGTATAGGAACATTCTGAATTAGACCAGTGGTGGTTGGGCACTGTGTATAGAGTTCATCTCTTGGTTATCAGAAGTAAGTATTCGTGTAGGAACCTTACTGAGACAGGGTGAATATAATTTAGGATTAGACATCTTAAATTCTTCATGACCATAAGAAAGGAGGAATAAATAAAACTATGACAGTATGTATTTCATAGTAGGTAGGAGCTGAAAGAGACGCATAAGTAATAAAATAGAAATTTTATTTCACAATGCAGAAATTAAATAATTTACAGCAAAAGTAAAGTTCATTTACAGTAATAATAATGTACATAGAAATAAAGGCTTGCTCTTGAATCTGAAAAGGAATTTCAGGATTAGTAGGTACTCGTTCTCGAGGAACGCAAGTCTTTAAACAACACATCATGCTCAAGGCATGCGGCACTTGTGTGACACTATGACATTTCACCTGGGATAAGAACAGTTATAAAAGCACTAAGTGTTTTTAGACATCACTATGAATCGCTCGAGGGTCAACATAGGCACCCGAAGAGTTAGAGTCCCAAGTAACTCACTGTTCTACGCAGAGTTAGGTGCAGGTTTCATAACACTACCTGCGGCTACCACAAAATGTTTGACTTCGTGCACTTGTTTCGCATAATGTTTAAAGAAAACTCGCGGGGACTTCCAGCCCGTAAAGTTTTTAAGGCTTTCAAAGTCCATGCTCTGAAAGAAGTTCAGAGAAGATGCCACTTTTCTAGGATCATGACCAGCGGGTGTACTGTTCGGATCCGCTCTGTGAATGAAGTAGGTGATTTTCGCTCTTAATTGTTTCAGTGACAGGTCGCTGCCCGATGTTTCTCCTTTGAAGAGTTGGCCTCCACCAAAGTTCGAAGTTCTGCGAAGATAGACCTTGAGACTCTCTACTGGACATAGAGAGACATCCTCCTTCAGGGGGCATATTCTCCAAGGGCCCCATCTTTTGGTGGGTAATTCGTTTTTAGTGAGAAACGTCGGATCAGGGGAGAGGGTCACTTCTCCTGAATCGGCAAACAGGATGTGTCCCTCTTCTCTTGATAATGCCACTATTTCGCTGACTCGAGCTCCCGAAGCGAGAGCAAATAAAAATATAACTTTCTGAGTCAGATCCTTGAGGGGGCATGAATCGTTGTCCAAGTTGGAGGCGAAATGGAGTACCTTGTCTAGTGACCAGGAGATCGGTTTCGGAGGGGGTGCTGGGCGTAGGCGAGCACATGCTTTTGGTAATTTGTTAAAGATGTCGTTGGACAGATCAATTTGGAAAGCATATAGAATTGGTCTAGTCAAGGCCGATTTGCAGGTTGAAATCGTATTGGCTGCTAATCCTTGTCCATGAAGGTGAATGAAGAAGGACATACAGAAATCAATGGTGATTTCTTTAGGATTTTTTTGCCTTGACAAAGGAGACCCATTTCCTCCAGGATGATTCATATTGCCGTCTCGTGGATTCGGTCTTGTATTCCTCTAGGAAGTCTAGACTTTTCTTCGAGATCCCAAACCTCTTCTTTGCGGCAAGGGAGAGAAAATCATGAGATGAAGGTCCTTGATTTTCGATGATGAAGCGAAGACAGTCGACTTCTGTACTTGTTGAGAGAGAACTGGGCCCGGGAGAGGGATCAGCTTGGGCTGCAGCTCCAGGACCAGGGGGTACCAGTTGCTCCGGGGCCACTTGGGAGCCACTAGGGCCGCTGTCCCTTTGAAGGTTCTCAGTTTGGAGAGGACTTTCAACAGAAGGTTGGTGGGAGGGAACAGGTATATCTTTGACCATCTGTTCCAGTCCAGTGACATGGCGTCCACCGCTTCTGCTTTGGGGTCCTCGTACGGGGCTACGTACAGAGGAAGTTGATTGTTGTCGCTCGTTGCAAAGAGATCTATCTGAAGTTCTGGGACTTGATGAGAGATGAAGGAGAACGATCTTGCGTCTAGAGACCATTCCGACTCTATCGGGTTTGTCCGAGATAGAGCATCCGCTGTCACATTGCGGAATCCTTGTAGGTGAACTGCAGACAGGTGCCACTTCTTCTTCTCCGCCAGACGGAAGATTGGGAGAAGCACCTGATTTATCTGGGGCGATCTTGAGCCTTGGCGATTGAGACAACGAACTACCACCGAGTTGTCTAGGGTTAGACGGATGTGGATCGAGGGCGGCGGGGATAACTTCTTCAGAGTTAGAAGGACCGCCATGGCCTCCAAGATGTTTATGTGGAACGTCTTGAATAGTGGAGACCAGGTCCCTTGAGCCTGTTTCAGGTGGGAGTGACCTCCCCAGCCTTCCAGTGAGGCATCCGTGTGGATGTTGAGTGATGGAGGAGGGTGTTGGAGAGGAATGGACCTTTTCAGGGCCTTTGCTTCCGACCACGACTTTAGGAGGCGTCGAAGTCTGTTTGGAAGCCGTCTCTTGAGGTCTCTTCGAGCGATGGATGCCGAGCGTCTCCAGACTCCCGCGGCATCCTTTAGCTGTGCACGAAGCACTGGGTTTGTCACTGAGGCGAATTGTAGAGAGCCTAGAACTCGTTCCTGCTGTCGTCTTGAAATGCGTTTGGATTTCAGTAGTCGCTTGACAGACCCTGCTATTTCCTTCCTTTTCTTCTGGGGGATGGAAAGGCGGTGTGACTGAAGATTCCAGTGGATTCCCAACCACTGAAACTTCTGAGCTGGAGAGAGGCGAGATTTCTTCTCGTTGATCTTGAATCCCAGGTGTTCTAGGTACTGGGTAACTTCGTTGCAAGACTTTGCACACTCTTCGGGCGATGGAGCCCAGACTAGCCAGTCGTCGAGGTAGGCCATCACCTGGACGTTTCTTAGGCGGAGCTGTTGTACTATGGCATCCGCCAGTTTTGTGAAGATCCGAGGGGCCACATTGAGGCCGAATGGCATGGCCCGGAAGGCGTAGCTTTTCCTTTGGAGTCGAAATCCTAGGTAGGAGGAAGCGTGATGGTTCATTGGAATGTGCCAATAGGCATCCGCCAGGTCTATAGAGACCGTGTAGGAACCTTGAGGCAGAAGGGTCCTTATTTGTTGAAGCGTCAGCATCTTGAATTTGTTGTTCTCTATGAACTTGTTGAGGGGGGATAAGTCCAGAATGACTCTGAGTTTGTCTGAGTCCTTCTTGGGAACGCAAAACAGTCTCCCTTGGAACCTGGTGGACTTTACCTTCCTTATCACCTTCTTGTTCAAGAGGTCTAGAACATATTCTTCCAGAAGGGGGGTCGATTGCTGGAAGAACCGCTGGAAGATTGGGGGTGGTTGCGTCCAACTCCAGCCTAGACCGTTCTTGATGATGCTGTGTGCCCAGGGATCGAAGGTCCAACGATCCTGGAATTGGCGGAGTCTTCCTCCCACCGGAAGCACTTCATTGCTTCTGGTGTCCCGAGGACTTGTTGCCTCGGCCGCTAGCTCCCTTTCCTCCTCTACCTCTGGAGGGACGACGAGATGCGTCTCTGCTTGCACCCCTGAACGAGCCTCTACCTTTGGCATGAAAGGTAGTGGATGGTTGCTCAAAGGCAGGGGTGAAGACCGGTGACTGTGACAACACCGGTTGGGGGACCAATTGAAAGGTCTGTTGTGGTTGGGCAACCACTTGGGAGGTAGCGGGTCCCGGAAACTGACGTCGTTGCTGACGTTGCTGGGGTTTTGGTTTTTGAGGTTTCCTCTTAGGCTGAGGTCCATCGTCCTGAGAGGGTTTCCTTTTTCTGGACATGCCCCACTTGTGGAGAAGGTTCCTATTCTCCGTGGCGGCTCTGTCAGTTATTTCCTTGACAAGGTCAGAAGGAAACAGGTGCTTTCCCCAGATGTTGGAGGAAATCAGCCTCCGGGGTTCGTGTTTCACGGTGGCACCGGCAAACACGAATTCACGACAGGCTCTGCGAGCCTTTATGAAGTGGTACAAGTCCTTCATTACTGCCAGTAAGTGGGATTTGGCTAGTACCATGTAGTGATCTGGTACTCTTGTGTCACAGGCCATCACTTCCAGTTGGACTTGATGAGAAAGAGATGCCGCAAGCCTCTCCTTCGTGTCTTGTTCCCGGCGAAGGAGGTGATCGTTGAGCTTAGGGAGGTCTTCATTAAACTGACGTCCGGCGACGTCAGGATCGAGCCTTCCCACGACGAAAGTATGCTGAACATCTTTCCAGTGTCGAGCGTCAGGGGGGGTCACGATGGAGAAGGGTCTGCACTCCTCCAGTGCAGGGCAGGGTTTCCCTTCTTCCGCCGCTTTAAGGCATGCAGCTAAGGCCTTTTCCAAGAAAGGAAGAACCGCAGTGTCAGGTGCAACGTACGTAGGATGCTTCTTGCTCAAAGCCGGAAGCTTAGAGCAGGTAAAGCCCCTACTCTTAAATGCGGAGGCTAGCATAGCCTGGGCCTTTGCGAGATCGAACACTATCTCTTCTTTAGGTTCGGTCTCTTCCTTCGAGGCAGGTTCGGAACGAAGCCGGACGTAACAGTCCGGGTAGGCCTCGAAGCTTGGGAAGAACTCCACATCTTCCAACGGGACCGTGCCGATCTTGTCACTAACAAAGATCCTGCCGGTCGCAATAACCATATGCTCTGCATACCTCCACGGGTTGGCATGAGAGCAAGCTGGGAGATCCTTGACCGAAATCTTCTTCGGTTCTCTGGATCCAATCATCGACCTGATGGACTCCTGGTTCTCCTTCAGCCTGTCGTCCATGACGGCTCTAATCAGCCGGATCAGTTCTTGGGTAGAAGAAGAAGGATCCGGAGTCGAGGAGGTAGACGGAATGGACATTTCCGTCGGTGTAGGAGTAGGAGGAGGGATGGACGAGGGAGCAGCTCCAAGCTCCGACTCGGTGTACTCCACCTTGTCTTCGTCCTCTTCGGCTCCTTGAGCCATAAGCGTCTTCTCCGTGTCTTCCGAGACGTCTGAGATCTGTTCATCATCCTCGGAATCTAAACGACACTCGTGCATGGACTGAGCCATGACCACATCAGGTTCCACCGTAATTTGGACAGTGGGGATCGCCTCTTTTGGTACCACTGAGTCAGGGGAGGCCTTAGGGAACAACAGGGACCTCAGTTCTTCGGTGGCCAGGTACGGTCCAGTAGCATTTTTCTGAAAGCCACGCACCCACTTGCGCAGCTTTTCACGAGAAATGTCTCTAACCTCCGCTGAGGGAGGGTTATGGAAGGCCTCAACTAGGTGGGCCTGGCAGACCGTACAATCCAGTGGATTCCAAAACTTCAAATCCCCTTTCTTGTCTGCACAAGGGGCGTGAGTCCTGCAAGCCGTATGCCCGTAAAACTGCGGGCGTTTCACAGCGCAGAAGGCGAAGTCACACTTCATCTGCTCCTCCTGTGGAAGAAAGAGAAAATGAGTATGGGGGAGTCATAAGAATGGCTCTTAAACTAAGTTAATATTAATCATTAATTTTAACTTAAAGAAGGTGTGATGCATAGAGAATGAAAACAGTAAAGGAGAACATGCTCCATGCATCTCGCCCGGCTGGTTACCACAAGCTTGGTCCTTGGATAATCCAAATGACCGAGATCATTGGATATAGTTTCCTAGAATTCCCAGTATTTTGGAACTCCATGGAAAACCAAGGACAAGATTGGGATCGAATTCATTCGGTTCCCAGTTAAGAGCCAGAAGGCCTCATTAAAGGGTAACTGCTTCTGGCAACCAGCCGCGCTAAGATGCACATAGCATGCTGGAATTAGAAGAATGCAAAGAGACAGCATGATCACTAATAGAGCAGTACTAGGTACTGATCTTAATAGCAGAAGCAGCTTATCTGTTTGCGATATAGGGCTATCCTAGTCTTATGATAGCTACAGTAAGGGGGTGCAAGTATTCTTGACGCCTCTGGGGCATCCGGCAAGCCGCCGGCATGCCGGAGCTCGCTCCAGCATAGATTCTGGCATTAGAACAGACAATTTTCAAAAGTCAGTTAAATACCAGGATGGCGGCCGCCGGCACAACGGCGGCACGCCGGCAGGAAGCGGCGGCTCCGGCAGTCGGAGGATGCCAGGTTGGTGACTGGGATAAGGATGGTAAAGGCAGTATCGGGTTGCCGGCAGTATATGCCGGCACTCCGGTGATCGACCGGCAAGCGGACGATTAGATAGGAGTAGGAGAGCCGCCGGTAGTAGCCGGCGGCAGCCGGCAGTCCCTCGGTACACGGGAGGCTGGCGGCAAGGGTAGGGAAGTCACCAAGTAGGAGGCAGGTATTGCCGACAGTAGAGGCGGCAAGAGACCGGCACCCGGATAGATAGAGAGACAGGGGGAGGGGGGAAGGGATGCAGGAAGTACCGTCAGGGTTCCAGACATCCCTCCCCCTCCCTGAGGGGGTGTACCCATGATAGAGGCAGGCTCTAACATCCATGAGCAGGGGTCACTAGGGACCGGGAGCTAGGTAGCCCAAGGGAGGGCTAGGGAACACCCAAGAGGGGGGGGGGGGAGACTCCCATATGCAGAACTATACTAGTAACTAACCTTATAGGACACTATGAAGGTATATGTACCAGAGTGGACTGCACAAGGAAGCTCGGGTAGCCCTACTCTTCCACCCTAAGGAGGAGTTGTAGGACAGGGGACAGATGAGTATAAACTAACCTAAGCATAGGCTAGGCTATACAAGAGATAGGTGGGGAGGGAGAAGAGAGAAGTCTTCCCAGGAAGGGTTTCTGTACCAGAGCGGCCACTAAGGGAAGGGAGGACACTCCCTAACCTAAGATCAGGCTGATCGGCTAAAACGGTGCAAGAGTACAGTTTCAGCATGGAACAGAGAAACCTTCCTAACCCGACCTAGAACAGGGCTAAAAGTCCTGAACTAGGCAAGGAAGAAGACATATCGCTATCGCAGGAAAGTCATAGACTATCCTAGCCATAGAGGTAGGCTAGCCTAACCTCACTCTCAGACGCAGCCCTAAAGGGGGTTCATTCCTTTAGGGAGGACAGAGAGGCGATATATACTCTATTAGACAATTAATCCCTTTACTCAGAAAAGGGATCAAGGCTAAATAGAGGGAATGCCAAGGCAGGGGATGAAGGAAGCATATAGAGGTCCTAATATTAGGTTAGGCTAGAAAGAATCACTGACTAGCCTATCCCCTATATGGTCCCTGAAGGCGAAAACATTTGCATCACTGTCAAAAGTATTGTAAAATAATAATGCCACTATCTTCATAACTTAGTCTAGGATCACTAATAAATCATGCATGAACACTTGTATGTAGGCTCCTGGCCTGGGGGCTATAGTAGCCGACTGGTATGAGGTCAATCGATGACCGATAAAAAGCGTCTAAACACGATATAAAAGTTCCTAGCTATGAAGACTAAATAAACTAATGTATTCGATTAGTATATAATGCCGGAAGCGTTGTTGTGGCTAACTAAATAAGACATGCATAACAACAACGACGCCATAAAATGGCGGGTCCGGTAGAGGCACAGCTCTGCCACAAAACATCAATTATTTCGAAAAGTAATATTTACTTTACGGCCAGAGCTTAATTAAACAATACTGGAACCTTGTACTCAACTTTCCAGAAGAAGGCGAGGCTGAAGGTAACGACATAGCGAAGATGCAAAGCGATAAAGATAACACAGGGAAAATCCGTCTAAGTAGGGCAGCTACTAAACAAAGGATGAAGACGGGCGTGACGTCATCAGAGCAATGGCGTCCGTTTGTTTACGTCTCGAGTATCAGTAGTAGCCACGAGTGAGATTAGCTGTGGAACGGCTCCCGGCTATTCTCAGCCCTTACACACCGAAGCATTAACTCTGTTCGGGGTGAAGATAGCTATGTGGCACGTTCAGACATGCGTGTCCCCTGTTGTATTACGATGTCTTAAAGGGAAACCTTTGAGATACTCGCTCCAGAAGTTAGAATTCTGTGATAACCTGTGGTTAAATTCTCTGGGAATATCTTAGTAGTCTTATACCCAAGGAAGCTACCAAACAGGAACCTTCCATCAGGACGCCATGGCTTGAGCCCAAAAAGCCAGTTTGTAAAGCCAGACCGATGTCAAATTCTAAGTTCCGAACAGAAAACTATCTCCACCGAACTAAAACTAACGGTCATTGCAATATTTTCGGACAATAAAATCTTAAAAATTAATGGCAATATTATTGTAGTAGGTAAGAAATACAGACCAATGTGAATTAGATTACCGAGATTCTTGGCCCCAGAAAAGTTTATATTTCCTAACCCTTTACATTAACACAAACAGCATTGATTTATGACTTTAAACCAAGTTAAATAAAGTACGACAATTTGCTTTACAAAATTTAAGAAACTACGATTAGCAGGACAATAATTTTCTTTTTGAGAGTTGAGAGTAAACTGGAATCTTAAGTAAAATTGTTACTGAAGTAAAAGTGTCTTAAATCACCATATAAATACCGCATTACACATATAGGGTGACATACCTGAGGTACATCCATTCCAAAAAATATTATGTAGATCCATGTATGATGGTGATAGGTGGTTCGATGAAGTCGGTTGATGGTTTCCAAACAGGGACCGTCCCCGGACTATGATTCACTTGGGTCCTCACTTTTTTTTTTAATGAACTCATCACAAAAACTAAAAGCTTCCAAACTAAGACGAGAGTGAATGGGCAAAATGGCATTCACACACCAAATATACGGCGCGGAAAAGAAAAATGTTTCGTCTTCGCCCGAATGTACCTTCCTTTCTACTGCCGTTCGATAGTTCGAAACTTCGGTTCGGTGTTCGACTTTGCCCTACGAAATTCTTCAGAGGAAAACAAGTAGGTAGCAGTTTGATAGTTAAAAACAAACCAGTAGTTTTCCTCCGATAAACAGAGGCAAACCTGCCACCTGAAATAATTAACAATATATAGGTTTAACATGAGGAAATTTTTTTTACAGAAATTATTAGTTTAAAAATCCAAACATCAGTCTTATAACCCGAAACCTTAAGAAGCAAAAAACAGTAAAAAGAAAAAAAAAACTGGTATTTTTGTAGTGAATTACAGGGCAATGTAACCTAGGAAAAAAACTACTGTTTCTTATAGAAAAAATTACGCTCTCTTCAAAAATGACACTCGTTTCCGTCGCAAATGAATAGTTTCAGAAATATATATACATCTATATCCTACGATAATGGGGGACCCCCAGTGGGAACTCGGGGTACAATGAAACCATATATATATATATATATATATATATATATATATATATATATATATATATATATATATATATATATATATATATATTACTGAAACTGTAAGGACACCGATCCCTTCGTCGTCCAGAAAATCGACAAACTACTTATTTATTTAAATTCTCTCTTCGCCACACTGTGGTGTCCTATGTATATATATCCCGCTCTACCAGAGCTACATTTTGATATATGTATCGTTTCATGACATGTTTTTGTTAACCCATAATTCATATATTTGTAAGTGTAAGAAAAAACATATATTTTGGCGGGCATTTCAATCTGACTTGGCGCCAATGTAATCCTACGTTTCCGTCCGCACCTTGTTATGTATTTCCGTGCGCATTCAAATAAAGTATCAGTTGATCTTGGTGACGCTTGTCTCACTGTCCTTACAACTGGTGACCCCGGAGTTGAAAGTAGCATCAGCGGTTTTGGCTTTGCCATTAACGGACTTATTACGGCCGTGCTACCTTCTACATACTCCGTTACCTTAGGCAAGAACCTGCCTTTGGTTCTCCCACACTTCGGTGAACGTAAGGCAGTAGGATGAGCTTAACCGACATATCAACCTCTCACCTCTTCGCCGACTCGTCGTCTGGCCACGATGTAGGAAGCAACACGCCCATCGCACCCAACGGCCTCGCCTCCACGCCCAAAGTCAAACTGCCGCCCTTTTCTCAACACAACACCGCTTCCTGGTTCCTGAGAGCGGACGTACTCTTCCGCGACGCTAGACTCAGCGACTCCTGCGCCAAGGCTGACATCGTTCTCACCTCCATACCTGAAGAAGTATTCGACAAGATTTCCCCATGGCTCGACGCCCAGGCCGGCCAAGTTTCATACGACGACCTGAGAACGAAACTCATCGGTATCTACTCCCTCTCCGTCTCAGCAAGGGCACAGAAAGTACTGGACCTCGTCGGCAAGCCCATGGGTGACACCTCTCCTGTCGAGGCGTGGGACGAGCTAACCGGCCTGCTCATGCTCCCCGAAACAGACAGCAACGGCCGACGACGTGAGATTAGCTTATCTCGCGAGATCTTTCTTCGACGCCTACCACAGGACGTACGGGCCCAATTGACAGACGCCGACACGCTCCCGATGAACGAACTCCTGTCGAAGGCTCAGAAGCTCCACGAGGCCTCCAAAGCATCTCGCCTTGGAGCATCATCGTCAACACCGCCTCCGTTCTCCTCCTTCAGCAGCTGCTCTTCCATAGACTCCTCGGCAATGGCCCTCGAGGACGACGAGATCAACATTCTATCAAGAAAGAAACCACCGCAACCGACGCGACCAAACCCTAGGCCTAACCCAGCATGGGGCTTCTACCACCAACAGTTCGGCAGTGACGCCAAGAAATGTAGAGCACCATGCAGTTTCCCTAGAAGACGACCCCAGAAGCATACACCTGCCACCATCGCGGCCGCAGTTAACCATAACAAGATTGGTTTCTGTATCCTCGACACCATTTCCAACCGTAGACTCATGGTGGACACCGGCGCAATGCAGTCAACGTTCCCTCCTTCGAAGTCCGACCTAGACCGTGGTCCCGACAAAAACGCTCCCTCACTCATCGCCGCCAACGGATCTCCCATACGGTGCTATGGAATCAAGACCCTCAAGATATCTATCATGGGCCGTTCGTATTCTTGGCCCTTCGCTATCGCCAACGTCAATCGCCCCCTCTTCGGTGCGGATTTCCTCGCCCACCATGAACTCCTCGTCGATGTCGCTAACAGACGTCTCATCGACATGGGGACCTGCCAGTCTCGCGCCCTAGAACATCGCCCTGCAACAATGTCCGTATCCGCCGTAACAACGCACCCCTACGCCGACCTCCTACGAGAGTTTCCCGAGGTTTTCAAGCCCGAGCTCCGACACTCACCAGGTTCCCCGTCCAAGCATGGCATCTACCACCACATCACAATGACAGGACCTCCCACTCACGCCAAATTCCGCCGCCTCCCACCTCAGAAACTGAAGGATGCCAAACGCGCCTTCGAGGACATGGAACGCATGGGTATCTGTAAGAAAGCATCGAGCCCCTGGGCATCACCCCTGCACATGGTTAAAAAGCCGGACGGGTCCTGGAGACCTTACGGCGACTACAGGTGCCTCAACCTCATCACAACGCCCGATCACTACCCACTGCCCAACATTCAGGACCTAACGAACGCGTTGCACGGCGCAAGGTTTTTTACCAAGATGGACATTCTCAAGTCTTACTTCCAGGTCCCCATATTCCCGGAAGATATCCCGAAAACTGCCATTGTAACGCCGTTCGGATCCTACACCTTCACATACTCAACCTTCGGTCTACGCAACGCCGGGGCAACCTTCCAACGACTAATGGATAGCATTCTGGGTAACCTACCTTTCTGCGTCTGCTACGTCGACGACATCCTGATATTCTCGAAAACCAAGGAGGAACACCGGGGACACGTCCGCACCGTCCTAAAGCGCCTACAGGAGAACGGCCTAGTCGTACACTTCGACAAATGTATGTTCGGTGCGGAGGGAGTGGATTTCCTTGGTCACCGTGTATCCTCGCGCGGGGTAAAACCCATGACAACCAAAGTCGACGCCATCAGGAAGTTCCCAATACCTACGACCATTCGCCAACTTCAGGAGTTCTTGGGAATGGTCAATTACTACAGGCGCTTCATCCCCAACATCGCACAAACCCTGTCACCCCTCGACGACGTCCTGAAAGGAAAAGCAAAAAAACTCGAGTGGGGCTTGCCCCAGCAACAGGCATTCGCTCGGACGAAGGATGCCCTTGCGAATGCCACCACCCTGGCTCATTTCGACGACAACGCGCCCCTGCGACTAACGACCGACGCCAGCAACGTCGCCTGCGGGGCTGTGCTTGAGCAACTCGTCGATGGTTCTCCTCGACCGCTGGCATTCTTTAGCAAGAAATTGAAACCTGCCGAAACAAGATACAGCACCTTCGATAGGGAACTCCTCGCCGTCTACCTCGCCGTCCGCCACTTCAGGCACATCTTGGAGGGTACCCCCTTCACGATTGCAACGGATCATCAACCCATCGTCCACGCCTTCACGAAATCAACGGACGCATGGTCATCCCGACAACAACGTCATCTCGCATCAATCGCCGAATTCGGGTGCACCATACGTTACGTCCCAGGAAAGAAAAACCCAGTCGCGGACGCCCTTTCAAGGATTGAAATTGACACGATCCACCTGGGAATCGACTACGCCAATCTCGCAACCGAACAACACACCGACTGAGAAGCACAGGTTCACCTGACGGAGCCATCCGCGCTCAAGATAAGTGCGGTTCCCCTCGGAATAGCAGGAGTAACTATTCTTTGCGACACCAGCACGGGCCGCCCTCGTCCCTGGGTACCAGCCTCCTGCAGAAGGAAAATATTCGATATCATCCACGGACTTTCGCACCCCTCAGGACGCACCACCGCTCGCCTTCTGTCTGAAAAGTTTGTCTGGCCAGGGATAAAAAAGGACGCCCGGGAATGGGCGAGGTCATGCATCAACTGCCAGTCAAGCAAGGTCAGCCGTCACACCGAATCGGGGGTGGGCGATTTTCCCCAGCCAAAAAGACGTTTCGGACATATACACATCGACGTCGTGGGACCATTGCCCCCTTCTGGATCCGCTCGCTACCTACTTACGATCATCGATCGCTCCACGAGGTGGTTGGAGGCATCGCCGATGACCAAAGCTACGACTCAAGCATGTGCCGAAGCCCTCCTGTCAAGCTGGGTGAGCAGGTTTGGCGTTCCTGACGACATCACGACTGACAGAGGCCCCGCTTTCCTCTCAGAAATATGGCTGGCTTTGGCGAACCTGATGGGGACGACGCTCCACAGCACCACGGCATACAACCCCGCGGCAAACGGCATGGTCGAACGAACGCACCGCACCCTCAAGGCGTCCCTGATGGCGAGCTGCACCGACGGGGACTGGAAATCACGACTTCCTTGGGTACTCCTCGGCCTTCGCACCGCCCCTCGCGCAGACGGCGAACCTTCGCCCTCCGAAAAAGTTTACGGGGAAGCGCTCACAGTTCCTGGCGAATTCTTTCCCTCATCAACCGACGACACGCAGCTGGATCACCTAAGGGATATCGCCAGGAAGTTCAGGCCGTGTCTCAAAACTTACCAGGACAGAACCAAGCACTTCAAGCCAAAAACCCTGGATGACTGCAAGTACGTTTTCGTCCGTGTCGACGCTCATCAACAACCACTAACTAGACCTTATCAAGGTCCTTACCGGGTTATTAAAAAGACAACGAAAGCCTTCCTTCTCGACGTCCATGGCCAAGAGGACTGGGTCTCTATAGACCGCGTGAAACCAGCGTTTCTCGAAGGAAGCGACACCGCCTCCGCTGGACCTGGCAGACCCAGAGTTCCGCCACAAAACAAGCCGCCCAACGAAGGAAAAATCATCAAACGACGTCAAGAGGAAGAGATCCTTACACCGACCGCCAGCGCGCCCCTCCGTTCAAAAACAAGAGGAACCCTCCGACGCCCGAAGAGATACGAAGATTGATCATCAGCCCTCTACGCCGCCCGATGTCTTGGGGGGGGAGTACTTGTAAGGACACCGATCCCTTCGTCGTCCAGAAAATCGACAAACTACTTATTTATTTAAATTCTCTCTTCGCCACACTGTGGTGTCCTATGTATATATATCCCGCTCTACCAGAGCTACATTTTGATATATGTATCGTTTCATGACATGTTTTTGTTAACCCATAATTCATATATTTGTAAGTGTAAGAAAACACATATATTTTGGCGGGCACTTCAATCTGACTTGGCGCCAATGTAATCCTACGTTTCCGTCCGCACCTTGTTATGTATTTCCGTGCGCATCAAATAAAGTATCAGTTGATCTTGGTGACGCTTGTCTCACTGTCCTTACAAAACAATTTCTCTCGTTGACAAGATATAATATATATATATATATATATATATATATATATATATATATATATATATATATATATATATACATATATATATATATATATATATATATATATATATATATATATATATATATATATATATATATATAGAGAGAGAGAGAGAGAGAGAGAGAGAGAGAGAGAGAGAGAGAGAGAGAGAGAGAGAGAGAGAGAGATTAAGAAATAAAAAAGAAAGGAGGGTTTGGAGAGATGGCCGGAAATCTGCGGAGACATGTCATCTCTAAGGGAATCCTTTTCAAACCAGGTGCTCTCCATTATCGACCCTTTCTCATTGCATTGAGTTTAGTGTGTGGCAAGTAGCTCTCTGCTTAGGAGGTGGCTTCTAGCTCTTCAACCATCTGTTCGATATGAATCTATTCAAGCTAATGGTAAGTAATAGTAACATTCAAAATTACCTAGGAGCACCATGTTATCTAGTAATAAAACAAGTGTGCAAATATACAGTAGCTGGAAGATCTGCCTATTTACTAGTCCCACCTCCGATGAGTCAATCCAGAGAGGAAAGATGGCAAAATTGACTGATAGTTTCATCTACTGCAAGAAGATTATGAGCAGTCTGCCCTATTCTTTATATATCCCCCATCTGTCCTCATACACCTGACACCACTGAGATTACCAAACAATTCTTCACCCAAGGGGTTAACTACTGCAATGTAATTGTTCAGGGGCTACTTTCCTCTTGGTAAGGGTAGAAGAGACTCTTTAGCTATGGTGAGCAGCTCTTCTAGGAGGAAACTCCAAAGTTAAACCATTGTTCTCTAGTCTTGAGTAGTGTCATAGCCTCTGTACCATGGTCTTCCACTTTCTTGGGTTAGAGTTCTCTTGCTTGAGGGTGTACTCGGGCACAGTATTCTATCTTATTTCTCTTTATCTTGTTTTCTTAGTTTTAGTAATTCATATAGGATATAATTATTTTAATGTTACTCTTCTAAAAATATTTAGCTTTTCCTTGTTTCCTTTCCTCACTGGGCTATTTTTCATGTTGGAGCCCCTGGGCTTATAGCACCCTGCTTTTCCAACTAAGGTTGTAGCTTAGCAAGTAATAAAAATAATAATAATAATATGGAGAAGAATGGACTGGTACTGCAACTCTTCCTACTGTCGTACCCCGTATAGTGGGGGGTAGAGTGGGTTGGGGTGTTGTAGCTCCTGTGAAAAGGTTCGGGTTGCTGATCCCCTGTTCTGTGCCCTTCATGTGTTCAATAAAAGCGGATAATAAAAAACGCATTGTATAAACAGTTTCACTTTATTCTATGCGTTTGACAATACAACACAATAAAGGCAGCAGAAATATAGAACAAAAAATTATGGTTAAATAAAATAAAAATATACAATATTTACAACGAATTGTGGCAATGATATGAGATAATATAAGGAAAGAACTTCATGAAAGTGCTTTAAGCAAATACAGTAACAGAATTACATATTCTGTGCTCGGGTTTGACACTGGGTTATTGATCTTGAATTTGAGAGGCAGTAACAACGAGATTTTTTTTTATATATTTCAATTTAAAGGAACTAAAACTGTCGGCACTTACCTTATAAAATATATATCGCAATTTAAAAACTAAAATACATAAAAAACTTATCATTTATAATTGTGAAAACATTATTTTTTCATCAAATCTTTATTTGTGCACTTTCAATAGTAAATTATATATCTTTTATCATATCCATACATTGCCTAAAATATCACATATTATCATAAAAAATTATCCACGTAGACCACTTGGTCTAGAAAAAAAAAAAGAATAAGAAAATTAATTATACAAGAATTCCTTACAAATATTAATAAATGTTCTCGAGACAGAGCAAGTGCTTTGGCTAGAATCTGAAATAATCGTCTACATAATTTTGTCCTTTCGAAAATAAGGGTAAAACTGATACAAATAGTAAATTAAGGGTAAAAACGTTACTAAATACAAATATACACATATTTTCGGGAATGGGTAAGTTATACAGTATTAATTTTTACTGTATACATGTAATATGTTTGAATTCAAGTCAATAATGATTATATATGCATATATATATACATATATATATATATATATATATATATGTGTGTGTGTGTGTGTGTGTGTGTGTGTTAGTGTGTAAACAATGAGTAAAAAGTTTCTTTCAAGAAATTAAAATAGTAATATCAGCAATTACAGATCAACGGTTTGAGCATGATATTATTTTTAGCTTTATTACTTATCTTTCATTATCAAAAGCTGAAAAAATATGAAGGATAACATCATTTTCTGTAAAGTTATCAGTTAGCAACCTGACTCAAACATGATTAAAACATTGTTTCGCCTGTTGCATGTATGTATGTATGTATGTATGTATTTTATATATATATATATATATATATATATATATATATATATATATATATATATATATATATATACATATATATATATATATATATATATATATATGTATATATATATATATATATATATATATATATATATATATATATGTATGTATATATATATATATATATATATATATATATATGTATATATATATATATATATATATATATATATATATATATATATGTATATATATATATGCATATATATATATATATATATATATATATATATATATATATATATCATAAAAAACGATAAAGATGAAAACAACACAAAGGTATTTTAATTGTACAGCTCATATACAAAATATAAAAACTGGCATTACTTGCTTTTTATCATATCCATAGATTATGTTCTGTTATTAAGAATCTACAAGTTACTAATGCTGTACTATCAATACAACTTAAGTTACACAAATAAAAAAAAATACACTCAATTCCATGCACAGTGCAAATAATGAGATTAGCTCTATGAATACTGCACAGTATAACCCAAAATAGGTTATTCAATGAACAGAACATTCTGTACAATAACAAAAGTTATTCATGAAAACACTTGATTTCTGATAAAATAGCACGAATAAAATGGCCACCTCCAAAGGATTGTATTGTTCACTCCCAATGCAAAATTTGACACTATGGCACATATGGCACATTGTTGAAAGGTCCAGTGGTTGTGCGAATACGTGATCTGACAAGGTTATAATATGGAGTATCTTACATCCACGGTAATGATTGTGACAATTGCTGTATATCCCTTACATGTATTGCATACTCTTAACTGATTATATATGGTGTATATCTCTTACTAGTAACATAATGTAAATACCTTAAATAGTCTGTCATATACTGTATATCCTCAGAGGTTTAGCATATAATGGTCAGGGTCAGTGTTATACTGTATAACTCCTTTCGAGTTTGGATATACTGTATATCCCCATAGAAATTATATGCTGAATATCAAATAGGCTAAAAAATTATGGATATCCATTAGAAGTTATATCATAAATATACAGTACACCCCCATAGGTTATCATATGCAGGGGGAATAGAAAACGTGGGCTATTCTATACAGCAGTCTGTACACTGAACAGCCAAATGTAAGTTTAACAGTTACATAGTTTGTGATGATTGGTTAATAATAAGGAAGATAAGATATATATACACATATACAGCTATGTGATAAACATCATCTGCAAAAGCAATGATTGGTATTTACACAAATACAGTAAACAATCAAAAATATGGATTTTGAGATATGGTGGATCTTCTTCATTGGTTTGCAAGAGAAAGTTTATTTCTTTTGTATATATATATATATATATATATATATATATATATATATATATATATATATATATATATAAGGAATTTCCAAAAGGAGTTTCGAGTCACGTAAGATTTATGCTATGCAAATATGATGCCTATAAATTTAGGCTCATCTGCCATAATCAACATAATTATCATCTATTATTTTCAGGTCAAGTTTTAGATTTACGAAATCTGCATACTCTCTTATAAGGGTGGCATTGAAGTGCTCGTGCTGGAATTTCCGTTTTTTCTTACATTAATTGGAATAAAGTTCCACATTTCTGATTTTATTTGCAATCAGTATTAGACTTCCAGTTCGAGAGCTTGGTTTAGAGATAGTCCATTACTCAAGAACACACACTGAGACATTGAATTATATGCTCCTTGATATGTGACTGAAGTAAGCATGAACATTGCTGTCTTTGTATTTTCACTATAATTCTATTACGACATAGACTTGTCCCAAGTCCTAATCATTTCACGAAGTCGCCTGTATTAAACATGGAGACATCTTAAACAGCTTACCACTAATGAAAACACATCATTAGGTAGTCTTGATTTTTGAACTGTTGTTATCTATAAAATAGTCACCCCAATTCGAAAAGCTTGCTTAGTTTCACAGAAAATTTCCATGATGGATGTTCACTCGAGATGTAGTCAGACATTACAATTTGATTACATGATTACAATTTGCCTAAGACAGTACGTGATTTGTAAGTTTACATTAGTTCATTTCTACATTCCTAAACAGGATATTTCGTTCTCATTCACTTTTCTCTTAGTAAATGATATGTTTATGAGTTACACCATCAGATCACCTGAAATCTATATCAAAACTCATTTATTATTAAAGACTGTCCAGGTGTGAAACTAGCTGTGTGTCATCCACACAAAAAGTCATGACGAGACCTTTCAATTAACATGCAGTAAACGAAACTAACCTTAAACACTTGAATCTATATTCAAAGTTTCCTTTCCCAAATCTAGAAATTTGCAATAAGCACCCTGACCTAGTCTTCCTAACGCGTAGAACTCATAAAGCTTGAGTGCATTTTGCCTAATGAAGATTTTTACATCAAGATTTTACTGTTAATATATTGTGATCAACTTTTTAACCAAAAGGTAAAATGTTTACCGAGATTTATGTTTGGAACTAAATACTGTATCACAAATGAAACAGCGTTTTGTCTAGCATATTGATACATTTTTGTTACTTGGGACTAAGATGTAAACAAAAGATAGATTCTTTTCATATCACGATTTTAGAAATGACTGCTTAATTCTATACAATTCTGGCATACTCTCTTCAAGCAAGCGTACTTTTGTCTAGCAATTCGGAAAAGTTACTAGATCTCAGATATTTCTAGACTGAACAGCACCAAGAAACAAAAACTACTAATATTTCTCATTTCAGACAAACCAAGATGGCTTTCCCTTCCAGCCTTAATGAAACCACTCGAGATCACTTAAAAGTCTACGTCTTCCGGCTCCTGGATTGTCAGAGTCCTTTAAATATCACTGTTAAAAAGAATTTAAATCATGGACGATTGTTGTCTATCACAGTATGATTTCATATTAATTTAAGCTCTGTATGAGAGAAACCTGTAGCAAACTACAGTACTACACCAGCAAATTTACAATGTACGCAGCTAATAATGAAAGCACTCGAATTACTCATTTTTATCTACACCAGCCATTCACGAAGAATTACCAGAAATTAAAAACCTTAATTAAGAGATGTAGTCTACAACCGCAGAAAATGCTGTTTACGTCACTGTGTTTCATAGTCAGGGAATAGGATTAATAATGACTATAATGAATCAACTTGCATTCATGACCTCAAAGGCCATAAAATCAAGAGATGTTGGATGGAATAAGATTGTATTCTGTGATCTCACAGATTGTTTAAGGTCACTCGTTATAATGAAAGATGTTGATATGATGCACAGTATTAAAATAAGTTTAGATCTGAGGAAAGGCTTTATAAAAAGGGTTACATTTTTAGCAGTTGACAAGGACTTTGTCATTTTCTTATACTATATATTCAGCCCAAAGTCTCTTCGACCTAAAAATTTGCTAACTAAATTTGACAGTATTGGAAGTATTCCTTCTGTAGCACCAATGCATTTGCCATTCTTTCTGTCCCTTCAACAGAAGATATACGAGAAACTAAAACCTTTCCCAACAGTAGGCCTACTGGGCTGTGAGCGATCATGTATCTACATCGAATCCTGCAGACGGCAAAGACTCCTCCAGCTCTGTCAACATGGTACCAACTCTTATCTACTGAAACCTCTTTGGTAAGTCGAAACTGTCTCATTTATATAGAAGTCACATCACTTCTTTTTTTTCTTGACAACACAATTAGATGACAAAATTCAATATGGCGTTATACAAGGTAAATACAACTAATTGCGTTAACAGATAACCGTATGGAAAATCAAGTAAATTAAATTGCGTTCGCAAAATTTGCACATTTCCTGAAGACCAACTAATTCTAACATCATATCAGTAAAAACCAAATTAATTTCTGGGATACGACAATGCATCAAACAGATGTCACCAGTTACAACTCCTTTGGAAAACACTTCCTGCCAAAAATAGTTCCTGTCCCAAATGAGAGGGAAAGGATTCCCCCGAGTGCATTTAGAATGTGTGGTTGACTGCACACTGATTAAACTAGAGTTCATAAGCATTATACATTATGTCAGAAATAATTTGAATATAATTAATCATATGCTCCTAAACACTTATATGACCTTGCAAGCATTTTTGATGAGCTGCTTCTTCGAAGATTTTTTCTTCCCATTCAAGGTGATGGTGTCGCCTTTCTTTAATTTGGCTGGGTTTCCGAAGATGGCTGCAACACAAGGTCAAGGTTAGTTTGAGGGGAAACATCTAAGAAGTGGAATTTCATATCTACAGTAAAGTTTAAAAAAAAAAAAATCGTGGCAGTTGTGAAAGAAGGGAAAACATTCCAAGGGTTCAAGGCTTAAAAATTGCACTTTTTATATAAAAAATAAAAAATTATTTAACTTCAAAATGATGATTTAACTTCAAATCTCTCGAAATCCTTTTATTTCAACTTCATAACAATATATGCATGTTGCTTTGAGGCAATGAGCAAGACATAGTGTCAGGAAAATTAAAGAATCTCAAAGTCTTAATACAATCTTAGCATAAAAATAATGTACTTATTTTGTATAAAAGAATAACTTAACTTTAAATTTACCCAAATCCTTCAATTTCAACTTCATAACAATATACGCATATTAACCTAGCCACCAATGGGTGCCGGTCCCAAGCCCGGATAAATAGGGAGGGTTGGTGTCAGGAAGGGCATCCGACCGTAAAAACCTGTGCCAAAACCTTAAATGGAATGAGCCAAAATAGGGAAAGAGGTAATGCTAGGGCGTACTCCGTAAACGACGCACAGAGACATCGCCCTAACTCTGTGATAAGGCGAGGGCTACTGCATCAGGAGCGGGTGCAGCTAAAGAAGCGAGCTCACTTTGGACTCAGAATATGTCAGCTTAATGTTGGGTCCATGACTGGGAGAGGTAGAGAAGTGGCAGACTTGATGAGGGAAAAGGGAGTAGATGCTATGTGTGTGCAGGAAACACGATGGAAGGGAAATAAAGCTAAAGAGTTGGGTGATGGATATAAGCTATATTATAGTGGAGCAAATAAACAAGGTAGGAATGGAGTTGGCATAGTACTGTCTGGTGAGCTGAAGAATGCGGTGATAGAGGTGCATAGAAAGAATGACCGTATCATCAGATTGAAGATGTGTTGTGGAGGAGAGATTCTGAATATTATAAGTGCATATGCACCTCAAGTTGGTTGCACAGAAGAGGAGAAGGGAAATTTCTGGAGAGACATGGATGGAGTAATGCAAGAACTGGAAGAACAGGAGAGGGTCATAGTGGGGGCAGATTTGAATGGCCACGTGGGAAGTGAGAATGAGGCAATTGGTCGGGTGCATGGGGGCCATGGAATTGGGGAGAGAAACCCAGAAGGAGAGAGTGTAGTGGATTTTGCTGTGTCATTTGACATGGCAATAGTAAACACATTCTTTAAGAAGAAAAGGGAACACCTAATAACTTATAGGAGTGGGGGAAGATGCTCCCAGATAGACTACTTCCTGTATAAAAGGATAAAGCTGGTGGAGGTCAAGAACTGCAAGGTTATCCCAGGTGACCATGTAGCCCCCCAACACAGACTGCTATGTATGGACTTAGGCCTAAAAAGGGAAAGAAAAGCTAAAGCTAAAGGGATAAGGAAAATTAAGTGGTACAAACTAGTGAGGGAAGGAGATAAAATGAGAGAGTTTAAGAGAAGGGTTTTGGAGGATATTGATATAGGAATTGAAGATGTTCAAGAATGGTGGACACGAAATGCAGCAGTAATGAGAAGGCATGGAAAGGAGTTGCTAGGAGAGACATCTGGTATCATATGGGAAGAAAAGGAGAGTTGGTGGTGGAGTGAAGAAATTGAGAAAGTTGTAAAAGATAAGAAGGAGGCAAAGAAGAGATGGGAAGAGTCACAGTCAGGGGATGACAGAGAGAGGCTCAGAGAGAAAAACAAGGTGGTGAAGAAGGTAGTAGCCCAAGCTAAAGCTAAGGCATATGATGATGTGTATAATGAGCTGGGGACAAAGGAAGGATTAAACAAGATGATCAAGCTATCAAAGACTAGAAATAAGAGCACCAAAGATATTACACACATCAAACAAATTAAAGATCAAGATGGTGTAGTACTTAGAAAGGAGGAAGACATTGTAAAGAGATGGAAAGAATATTTTGAACAGCTGTTAAATGAAGAAAATGATAGATTACTAAGAGAGGATGGACAGGCAAACTTTGGCATGGTAATAAGTTTCTCTAGGCAAGAGGTAATAAATGCACTGAGGAAGATGAAGAATGGGAAGGCAACTGGGCCAGACAAGATTCCTGTGGAGGCATGGAAAGCATTAGGAGATGAAGGAGTAGATATACTGTATGACCTCATGATAAAGATTTTTGAGCAGGAAAAGATACCAAATGAGTGGCGAGGGAGTATATTGATCCCAATCTTCAAAGGGAAAGGAGATGTCCAAGAGTGTGGGAATTACAGAGGTATTAAATTGATGTCCCACACTTTGAAGATACTGGAAAGGATGATAGATGCCAGACTAAGAGAAGAAGTAGAAATAGGTAAAGAGCAGATGGGATTCATGAAGGGTAGGGGAACAACAGATGGTGTATTTTGTCTGAGGCAACTAATGGAGAAATTCCGGGAAAAGCAAAGAGACCTGCATGTGGTATTCATTGACCTTGAAAAGGCTTATGACCGAGTCCCAAGACAAGAGGTGTGGAGGAGTCTGAGGGAGAGGAGGGTGCCAGAAAAGTACGTTCGACTGATACAAGAGATGTACCGTAATGTATTTACTAGAGTGAGGAGCAGTACTGGGGAGACAGAGGGCTTTGAGGTGAGAGTAGGATTACACCAAGGGTCAGCTCTGAGCCCATTTATCTTTAACATAGTGATGGACGTTTTAATAGAAGAGGTAAGGGAGGCAGTACCATGGAACATATTGTATGCAGATGATATTGTTCTGTGCGCAGAGAGCAGGGAAGATCTGGAAATGAAATTGGAAAGATGGAGGCAAGTACTGGAGGACAGAGGAATGAGAATAAGTAGATCTAAGACGGAATATATGTGTACCACCAGTGAGGGGGATGATAGAGTAAGTATTCAGCTTAGGGGAGAACAGATAAAGAGAGTTGATAAGTTTAAGTATTTGGGATCATTTGTTAATGTTGGAGGAGGTATGGAAGATGAAGTTAAACATCGGGTACAGGCAGGCTGGAACAACTGGAGAGCAGCCTCAGGAGTTCTTTGCAACAAAAGAATACCACTGAGATTGAAAGGAAAATTTCATAAGACAGTGGTAAGAACAGCAATGCTGTATGGAACAGAAACAGCAAGCATGAGGAAGACAGAGGAGAAGAAGATGGATGTGGCAGAAATGAGAATGCTTAGGTGGATGTCTGGGGTGACAAGAGAGGATCGGATAAGAAATGACTACATAAGGGGGTCGACAAAGGTGGTGGAAATATCAAAGAAAGTGCAGGAAGGGAGGCTGAGATGGTATGGACACTTGATGAGGAGAGATGAGGACCACGTTGGGAGACATACTATGGAGATGGAGGTTCAAGGAAGAAGAAGAAGAGGGAGACCAAGAAAGAGATGGAGGGACTGTGTCAGAGGAGATTTACAGGAGAAGGGGATTGATGAGGCAGAAGCGCAGAATAGAAAAAGATGGAAACGGCTCATCCGCAACGGCGACCCCATATAAAAATGGGAACAAGCTGGGAAGAAGAAGAAGAACAATATACGCATATTGTTTTGAGATAATGAGCAAGACGCAGTACCAGGAATATTAAAGAATCTCAAATTCTTATTTTTGTATAAAAGAAAGATATAATTTTAAATTTATCCAAATCCTTTAATTCCAACTTCATAACCTTATACGCATATTGCTTTGAAGCAATGAGCAAGACGTAATGTCAGGAAAATTAAAAATCTCAAATTCTTAATTCAATCTTAGCATTAAAAAGAATGTACTTATACCTACAACACCGTAGAAATAATTGCAAAAAAAAAAAAGAAGGAAAAAAAAAAAACAATGTCTGATAACAAAATAAATTAATCCCAGCATCTAATACTCTTTCATTCTACTCACTTTCAGTAACGTCTTTGGTAGAATAAATATCCTCCGGCTGTGAGATAAGAGCGAGGTATCTCTCCACAAGGTAATTGAAAACTTGGTCTACGTTGAGGTCCTCCTTGACGGAGGTGCGGTACAGCCTCATGCGACAGTCCCTGGCGAAGCTTTCAACTTCCTCTCTGTTGAAAAATATGAGAAATAAATAAAGAAATCTACAGACAGAGGAAGAATAAGCATCATCATCATCATTATTATATTATTATTGTTATTATTATTATTATTATTATTATTATTATTATTATTATTATTATCATTATTATTATTATTACTAGCTAAGCTACAACACTAATTAGCAAAGCAAGATGCTACAAGCCCAAGGGCTCCAACAGGGCAAAATAACCTAGTGAGAAACGGAAATAAGGAAATAAGTATATTACAAGAGAAGTAATGGACAACTAAAATCAAATATTTTAAGAACAGTAACATGAAAACATCTTTCGTATATAAACTACAAAAAAGACTTATGTCAGCCTGTTCAACATAAAAACACTCGCTGCAAGTTTGAACTTTTGAAGTTCTACTGATTCAACTACCCGATTAGGAAGATCATTGCATAACTTGGTGACAGCTGGAATAAAACTTCTAGAATACTATGTAGTATTTAGCCTCATCATGGAGAAGGCCTGATTATTAGATTTAACTGTATACCTAGTATTACGAACAGGATGATACTGTCAGGGAAGATCTGAATGTAAAGGATGGTCAGAATTATGAAAATTCTTATGTAACGCAAGGAACTAATTGAACGACGCAGCCACAGATTAGTACTATTAATACTAGGTAAGCTACAACTCTAGTTGAAAAAGCAGGATGCTAT
>NC_090755.1:21830312-21832812 GCF_036898095.1 Palaemon carinicauda | reverse complement strand
AAATAAATAATTTCTATATACACTATAAAAAAATTAACAAAACAAGAGGATGAAAAATTAGATAGAATAATGTGCCCGAGTGTACCCTCAAGTAAGAGAAGTCTAACCCAAGACAGTGGAAGACCATGGTACAAAAGCTATGGCACTACCCAAGACTAGAGAACAATGGTTTGAGTTTGGAGTGTCCTTCTCCTAGAAGAGCTGCTTACCACAGCTAAAGAGTCTCTTCTACCCTTACCTAAGAGGAAAGTAGCTACTGAGCAATTGCAGTGCAGTAGTTAACCCCTTGGGTGAAGAAGAATTGTTTGGTAATCTCAGTGTTGTCAGGTGTATGAGGACAGAGGAGAATCTTTCAAGAATAGGCCAGACTATTCGGTGTATGTGTAGGCAAAGGGAAAGAACCGTAACCAGAGAGAAAGATCCAATGTAGTACTGTCTGGCTAGTCAAAGGACCCCCTAACTCTCTAGCGGTAGTATCTCAACGGGCAGCTGGTGCTCTGAACTAATCTCTCTTGGGGAGTGAGAAGAGCACTTCGTCTATATTTCTCAAATATAAGCTACTGTCATCGCTTCCAACATCCCATACAGAGGACAATCAGCACCCAAGCAATTGTAGATATATTCCATTATTTCACCTCACTCTAGTGGCTATTTCTCTTAGCATCTCATTGGTCTTCTCCGTATTCAACTAATCATCTTTGCTATATTTTCTATCCAAATCACCCAGCTGCTAAGTTTCTTCCTCCACGCTCTCTGATGCCATTTATTTAAACATGTTCAAGAAGTTATAGAAGCCTCAGAGACTAATTAATACAAGAGAGAGAGAGAGAGAGAGAGAGAGAGAGAGAGAGAGAGAGAGAGAGAGAGAGATCTTTTTACAATTACATCTTTACCTAGATTATTATTATTAACATTATTACTTGCTAAGCTACAACCCTAGTTGGAAAAGCAAGATGCTATAAGCCCATGGTCTCCAACAGGGAAAATAGCCCAGTGAGGAAAGGAAAAAGGGAAAAATAATATATTTTAAGTAGAGTAATATCATTAAAATAAATATCTCCTATATAAACTATATAAACTTTAACAAAACAAGAGGACGAGAAATTAGATAGAATAGAATGCCCAAGTGTACCCTCAAGCAAGAGAACTCTGACCCAAGACAGTGGAAGACCATGGTACACAGGCTATGGCACTACCCAAGATTAGAGAACAGTGTTACAATTGCACCGTACACATTCAGTTAATTCTTTTGTCATGACTGTCAGAGTTATCCATTTGATCTTACATTTAGCATTCTCCAATCGCTAGCCATGATGATCAAGTGTTGGAGCATTTATATATTTCTGAAGACAACGTCAATACAGTATATTACTGCTTCATAAGAAGCTGACGAACAGCGACAATGAAGCTTACACAAAGTCTTAATATCTACACTACTTTAAAGATGGTCTCTTGGCAGTCAGCGAACTTTTAGTGTTAAACATTTCATATAAAAGAGAAGCAAATGAAACGATTCTGGTGAGTCTGCTCGATTTCATAAGGTATTCGTTATCAAATCGATAGTATTGTCCAGTAATTTTAGTTTTATAACGTTAAATTTTGGTATTTTCGTCAAACAATGACTAATAAAAAAATAAATCAAACCAGTATATATGGTAATTTATAAAAATAACAATTAGTTATAGTTTTTCAGAAAACACAACCCACATTAATATTCGTGTCAGGCTGTGGAGTAGCACACATTTCATAGAATCACACGAGTGTGTGTATGACATTTGAAATTACAGAGTTGCAAGGTTGGCCTTTTTTCAGGCCAAAGAAACTCTCAAATTTGGCCTTTTTTAATTGGTTGGCCTTTAGTAATATCACGAAAAAAGGCGGACCTTAAATACTATATATTTGGCCTTTTCCAACTAATGGGTTGGCCTTTTTAAGCTGCGGTTGACTAGAAGTTGGCCTTTTCTCATTTACAATCCTGGCAGGGTGAAATTATCAGCAGAACAACAACGAAAACAACAGCAGCTTCAAAACTAGACTAGAGGACGCAAGGGTATTGTAGCTAGAAACGGTCCCCTACCTCACCACATTTTTCTGTTTTTTTTTTTTTTCTTTTAAATATAACTAGTGAAGCACAACTGTTACACGCTGCACGCCACCAGAATATCTAATGTGATGAGGCAGAGAGTTGATGATAATTGCGATGACGCTCGAAAGGATTGGATTTCTAAAGGGCTAAAGAATCAAAGGCCTTGCCCGGCGTTCCTATCTTAGTGTAATTTGCAGAGTAGCATTCGATTAATTATATTGTTGACTTATCTATATCTTTACTTGCTTACTTTTACTTCTATTATTTTATTCATATATTTATATATTCCTTTAGTTAGATAATTATTATTTTCTTTTTAAATTAGTTTTTACTTGTTTATCTTTACATTTATTAAATGTATACTTATCCATTATCTTTTCATTCTCCTGTTTATTCCTATAACTATTGAATTCA
>NC_090755.1:21815312-21825312 GCF_036898095.1 Palaemon carinicauda | reverse complement strand
CTCGCACCTGAAATAATGATTTTGTTCTCGAGATCTTTGATGTCGATATATGTGCCCTGTAAGGACTAACTTTTCTTTTCCTTTCTGAGATTTCACAAAGTGTATTCGTCCATTATGGGCAGCCGGATTTGGAAAAAAAAAAAATCTTCTCTATAAGTATAAAACAATCCGGCCGAAAACTCTCAGACAACTAAAGTATTTTCTCGAAATTATTGAAAAATAGACAGAAAGGAGAAAGAGAGAGAGAAAAAAGCAAAGTATCCACAACTACTATTTAGTATAACCACTAGTTTAGAGTTAGAGAGAAAAAGAGGCCTCAATTTGTCAATCTTTTGAATTCTAATTTAGCTTTGTCACTCTTTTGTTATGTCACTCTTTTGAGTTTTAATTTCGGTTTGTCACCCTTTCGTTATGTCACTCTTTTGAATTTTTATTCATGTTTGTCACTCTTGTGTTATGTCACTCTTTCGAAATGTCACTCTTTCAATACACACCCATATATATATATATTATATATATATATATATATATACATATGATATATATATATATATATATATATATATATATATATTATATATACATACATATACATATATAAACATTTAAATATATATATATATATATATATATATATATATATATATATATATATATATATATATATATATATATAAACATTTAACTATATATATACACATATATATATAAATACATATATACATATATATATATATATATATATAGACGAGAGAGAGAGAGAGAGAGAGAGAGAGAGAGAGAGAGAGAGAGAGATCAATGGATGGAAGGATTCTTAACCAAAATCAAACGCAAATAAACGCAAACCTAAAATTGGGTTGAAGTACCACATTCACGAGAAATTCCCTCCATTGTTCGCATTCCTTGAACAAATGGTCGACGTTGATCTTGTATGAATAAACAGCAGAAATTTTTCGGTAAAAAAAACCGTGAAAATAACAGCTGATTGCCTATCTTGCATGTCTATAATTGTAACCCAATTATTAAGAAAAATATTTATTTGCCAAAAATGTTTTATGTTTTTTCCATATAAAGTAAGTGTTAACGAATGTGGGCAAATGTACATTTTCATGTTAAGGTGAATAACCTGAAATGTTTCCGTTTCCTAGGACGTTAGGCAAAGCTATCGAATTTCAATTTCAATATTATTCATATTTGATAGCAATACACGTTACTTTTATTTGAAAAAAAAAAATCACCAACACATCATACGTTCGAAATGTTCTTTCAATTGTATACTAAGTTAGGAAATAAACTCTGTTGAAAGATGATCCTTGCTTCACGTGCATTGCTGAACATCATGAGCGCTTCTGCTCGTGCAGATACCGACATACTCTTGAAGATAATAGGCCAAGAAATGTTAATATACAGCGCAATCAATGACGAACCTTTGTGGATATTTTCATTGTGATTAGAATCCAGTGGTGCATACTGAACTATGTTTATCGTTCGATGCGTATTCCACTAACCTAACTCATAGCTTACATCTCTTCATGTTGTTACGTTTCCATCTCTTTCCCTACTTTTCAGTCACCTCTCAGTCATTCATGTTACAAGTCATTTTAACTTTTCATCTCCCAAACTGTCTGTCTGTATGTGTTCATCGCTCTGCTTTCCTACCAGGATCCAATCAACTCTTCATTTAAATGTTTCCGTTCAAAATCTCTCTCTCTCTCTCTCTCTCTCTCTCTCTCTCTCTCTCTCTCTCAGTTTGAGAAACAGCCTTTCCCTCCTTGAATCCTCCTAATCCAAAATTAGCATATGAATAGTCCATTCAGATGCTCGCAGCTGGAGATGAAGAGATTCGATCACTCAAGGTTAATGCCAAAACCCTCTCTACCCCTTGTCTCGTTTCAGGCCTTTATTTTCGGCTTCTGGGGGATTCCCATTGCAGACCAGTTGCTTCTGTGTTATGTACAGTATATATATATATATATATATATATAAGTGTGTGTGTGTATATATATTTCTCACACACAGACACACATAATATATGTATATATATATATATATATATACACACATATATATATATACATATATATACACATATATATACAGTATATATAGAGGCATACACATCTATAGGTATATAAATATACAACAAAAATAAAATGCAACTTTTTGTAGTCCACTGCAGGGCAAAGTCTTCAGGCATTATTCATGTCTGGGATAATGCTTCTAGCTGGGCAAGGATTCGAACCTATGCCTCTGAGTCGAAACAATGACAGCAGGGATTCTTACCAACTATACCATCAGACCCTGCGGGCATTGTTACGACATAATACATACACCATATACACAGCTTTACTGGGTAGGTGGAGGTTCCTCAGTTCCAGTCACATAACTATAGTCAATTCTTTTTAGTGAAGCAGATTCGCACGGACTCGCAAGGGTGCCCTTTTAGCTCGGAAAAGTTTCCTGATCGCTGATTGGTTGGACGAGATAATTCTAACCAATCAGATAGCAAGCAGGAAACTTTTCCGAGCTAAAAGGGCACCGCTGCGAGTCGGTGCAAATGCACCTCATTAAATAAAAAATTGAGTATACACAGCTTCATCACATGACCTCATGATTGTGTGATGACTGAATTTGTCCTCTCTATTGTACAGCAAAAACACCTTCGAGTACAAAATCACTTTAAAAAACGTACCAATATTTACTATTTTTGTCTGTTTCCGAAAAAAACCTGAATGAATAAAATTGCTCAACGAGGGTAGAGCCATCATAAAGATCAAGGTCCCGAAGACCTATATAACAATAATTAAGTCTAAGGAATAGCACTCCACAAAAAAGTGTGTGTATATATATATATATATATAATATATATATATATATATATATATATATGCACATACACGCTCACACACAGATTCAACCCATCCCATCCCTCCCCCTTTCCTAAGTACAACACGGCAGTTTGTGGAAGATTGTCGTCTCCAAATGTACCTTTCGAGGTACCCCCTCTCACCAGGTCATGACTACTCTTCCCCCTACCCGAGGTGACGGGCAATGCCACTCAGCGTGACTGGAATCACACACACACACACACACACACACACACACACACACACATATATATATATATATATATATATATATTCATAACGATCTTTCAAATACCATAGCTTCCTGAGTTTGAGGCCAAGGATTTTAGATTTTTTCCCTCAACAAATTATCTTACTAAAATCACCTAAATTAGCTTTGAAGGACGTTTGCAGAACTAACTAATTTCTACATTAATTTGATAGGATGAGTCTCTCCTAGCAATCTGCGAGGGACATCGCAACCGTATCCTCAACCCATTAGATAATTTACTCCTATTTCGTCGGCCGTCGTTGCCAGCAGGACTTTAAAGTGATAGTATCTTTGGTTGAATTCCTTTATTACCTTTACCAATTTCGTTCCGAAGGTTAACTTTTCATAGGCACGTATTTGTTTGTATGTCTGTCTGTATGTTTGTGATTTGCATAACTCAAAAACTACTTGATCGAATCTCATGAAATTTGGTGGGATGATTGGCCATGATTAAACGACAATCTGATTAGATTTTAGGAGTGATTGGGTCAAAAGTCAAGCCTAAGGTCACGAAAAGTCAAAAACTGCTTTTTCCCATATCGAGGCCATTATTATCTGCATAATTCAATTTTCTATCTTGTGATATACAACATGATATAGGCGAAGGTATGCACTCTACCGAGTGGCCGTTCTAGTTTATTTCTGTTTTTCCTTTTTTTGTTTTTTTTTGTTAGGTTCACTATCCTGAGTTTATTATTGCCATGGAATAATGTAAGGAATAAATATGAAGTAGACATAACTAAATGACTATATTAAAGTTGATTATGAGATACAAAGAATGCAAGCTTAACAGTAAGTTAATCTTTACTAAAGAATTCGTATTCTTTCTATCAAAGTAGCTACAAACTTGATCAAGTTGAACGTTCTTTGTTTGTGCCTTTCAAGGCTTTGTTTTTCTTGCCTCCTTGTGACCAGATTCTTCATCAAGTCTGTCAAACAAGACTTCATCTGCCTCATCACGTTTTTGCCCCTTTGCGTGGCATAGCGCTGAACAGTACCTCATTTTTTTTTTTGGTGCAACTTGTTACTGCCAACTTCGATTATGTCATTATTATCATCACTATCTAAACTACAACCTTGATTGGCAAAGCAGGATGCTATAAGCCCAAGGACTCCAACAGAGAAAATAGCCCAGGGAAGAAGGCAGGAGGAAAGGAAATAAGGAAACAAAAAGAATAGTGCAGCTGAGTATACCCTCAAGAAAGAAAATCCAAGACATTGGAAGACCATAGTACAGAGGCTATGGCACTACCCAAGACTAGAGAACAATGGTTTGATTTTGGAGTGTCCTACTCCTAGAAGAGCTGCTTCCCATAGCTAAAGTCTCTCTTCTACCCTTACCAAGAGGGAAGTAGCCACTGAATAATTATATCATAACCCCTAGAGTGAAGAAGAATTTTTCCTTTATCTCGGTGTTGTCAGATGTATGAGGAAAGAGGAGAATGTGTGAAGAATATGCCAGACTATTCGGTGTATGTGTAGGCAAAAGAAAAATAAGCCTTAAACAGAGAGGGGTCCAATGTAGTAATATCTGGCCAGTCAAATGACTCAATAACTCTATCGATACGCCTAGTATCTCAACGAGTGGCTGGCGCTTTGTTAAAAATTAACTTTGGAATTATATATATAATATATATATATATATATTATATATATATATATATATATATATATATATATTCAAACATATATCGATTCAGCATGTCTCTTTAAGATGTCTGTGGCCTTTATTTGAGGTTAATCACCCGAGAACTGATTCAAAGGCAAGGGGCACTGCTTTAGCAAGCAGGACAATGCCCTAGAGACTGACCACTCTCCACCCAAGCTAGGACCAGGGATGGCCAGGCAATGGCTGCTGATGACTCAGTAGGTAGATCACCAGGGACTCCACCAAACCCGTCCCCCATCCTTAGATCACAAGGAACTAACGAGTTTGAGCGGGACTCGAATCCCAGTCTGGCGTTCATCAGGCAGAGACGTTACCAATAGGTCTTAAGAACCCTAACTGCCGTGACTAAGTGGCATAAGCAAGACATAAGTCTTGGTTTATATTAACTTGGTTAATGGTTAGCCCGTTAGTCGACCTAATGACTCCCTCGTCACACACACACACACACACACACACACACAGATGCGAGCAAAAAATGGAGAGAAGGCATAGATAAAATATCTAAAACATCTAAAAAAAAAAAAAGAGGCCTCTGTCGTCAGGGCTTGTGTTAGGCCGTGACAGAAGCCATCGTGTATTGAACCCCTACTGAAATCTCTTGTCTTTTTCTCCCATGTTCTCCTTTGAACGTATCTCTTCTTTTCTTTTCGCTTTATTATTTCTATTCTCATAGTCATGTTACGTTCATCCTAACTCACAGAATAAATGGATGAAAACTACGGAATTAAATGACAGCAAAGAAAACAGAAACTAAAGTAAATGCAAGAATAATAAAACTAAAAATTTATATAAATAGGCTACATACACAACAGAACAAAAGCTAACACGACAATCCTCTTCATACATCACAGAAAAATAGACATATATTGATATTTGAGAAAGACAATTGAGACAAGTAAATGTACATGTTCATACAAAGAGAGAGAGAGAGAGAGAGAGAGAGAGAGAGAGAGAGAGAGAGAGCTGGCTGGATCAGACACTGCAAACACAAAATTCTGTGCAAACATTTTCATTGTACAAAGGACCGAAGCTAGACCAGATATTCCAGTCTAATGACCTTCATTCGGGTGAATCTTCCTTTGTACAAAGACCTCTAGACGCTAAGGACATTCTAAAGATGCTAGAAATACTAAAGAATTGTGAAAAAATAAACAAAGAAAAGTATAAGACAACTGCTACATGAGAATCTGATTGTTACAATAAGTTCCCACCATATATGGTAAATTTTCAACTGTGGAAAGTTGATCTCCGCTAAGTATCTCTCTCTCTCTCTCTCTCTCTCTCTCTCTCTCTCTCTCTCTCTCTCTGAAACGAATTCTAGATAAAGTTAGAACAGATCATAAAAACTAAACTTCTAAACTAAATCGCACTACGCAAGAGCAAAAATGTCAGTCTCCGAGGATGGACTAAGAAGTCTTTTGAGACATCCAAAATCCTTGTATCGTCATGTAATTCTACCAGACCAGGAAATAATACTAAACACCAAATAAAAGGACATTAAAATTCTAACTGATCACAGAAACAGTTCGTCCAGATAAGCTGAGAGTTCTTTGGTAAACAAAGAGAAGTTGCTAAGGAAAAAACTTGTTGAGAGAGAGAGAGAGAGAGAGAGAGAGAGAGAGAGAGAGAGAACCCCTGAAATGGAATTGTAAATATAATCAATGGATTTGCTGATTTTTTTTTGCTGTTTGTGATAAAAAAAGGAAATGAACTATAGGTAATATCCGTTGCTGTAAGTTAAAACCTACCCACAGGTCAAGTTGTATACCTTGACCTATATGTAAGTCTAATATGGCACATTTCTTTTGATATTTAAGACCCACGTTACTGGCCACAGGGAAGAAAGACTCGGTAAGCGTTAAGGTCACTCAATGATAGATGTCTTTATTTTCATCTCGGTGCACCTACACGTGCACCTACTGATTTCCTATCATACCCACACACGAATAATTACACACACTTACGCACGCGCGTCCACACACGCACAAAGAATATCTCGAAAGGGTTCTAAAAATCAGTAAAACAATACGTTAGTGAAAAAAATTCTATCCAGGCGACATTTAAAAAGATAAATAAATGATTGCAAATGATCTTTTATGAAATGCTATATGCACAAAATGAATTTCGAATAAGATAAAAAAAGTAGATATTTTAACACCTATTTTAAAGTAAAAATAAAAACGCAAGTTTATAAGTTCATTAAGGACTAGATGTAAAAACCGCTACAATAACTAAATAAAAAATCAGAAAATGTGGATGAAAAATTAATATAAAGAAAAACTTAAAAAACACCTTCTCCCTCTTGGCTTTCCTTTTGAGAAATTTGTCCTTAGGGCTTCATTCAAATATGGGAAGGCGAGGCTCCAGAATAACGTCGAATTAACTGTAATTCTAGTAACGGATGAATAACAGGAGTCCATAAAACGGATCCTTTAGGAGGAACTCCGTTCAAACGGTCAGATAATAACTGCAAGTAACCAAGGTGCAATGGAAAGACCTTTGCGTGGCTATGTTGAAAGCCTTTTCTGAATAATAATAATAATAATAATAATAATAATAATAATAATAATAATAATAATAATAATAATAATTTATTCAAATAATAATAAAAACTATAAATAATAATAATATTGATATTGAGAATAATAACAATAAGACTGATAATCTATAAATAAAAAATAGCTTATCAATAATAATAATAATAATAATAATAATAACAGTAATGGTAATAACAATAATAATAGTAATAATCATAATAATAATAATATTGATACTGAGAATAATAACAAGACCAATAATTAATCTATAAATAAAAAATGGCTTAATAATAATAATAATAATAATAATAATAATAATAATAATAATTCTTTCAAATCAAACATTTCTTCAGACTGAATTTTATATTGATGAATTCATATCGGCATATTAAATATTCTCCATGAAATATGTAAACACCCACCTAATATGAAACAAAGTAATTTTGTGTAACATACGTATGTTAGCTTTAACCTGACCGTGAACTGACTCATGAGGTCATGAAAATACAGGAAATGTTTATCGCCAAAGGAAATTCACTAACGACTTCCAGGAGAGAGAGAGAGAGAGAGAGAGAGAGAGAGAGAGAGAGAGAGAGAGAGAGAGAGAGAGAGAGAGAGAGAGAGAGAGAGAGAAAGGTTTCATTGACTTTTTTAAGAAACAGGTTTTATAGATAAGATTTAAATTTCTATTATTCACCAGAATATTTATTTATTTTATATGTATTATATTTAATATTGATTTCATTTTAATTCATTTATTTACTATTATTCTAGATAATAATTTTTCTTCTCGATGTTAATCAAATATGCCTCATTGGGCTGGTTCATTTCCTCCTTTTAATAACAATAAATAAGACACGTTTTCTGCATCATCATCATCATTATTATTATTACTATTATTATCAATATACGTTGATATGTAAAATTCCCGCTAACTAGCAAAGCGAGGTCCTACATAGAAGAGGGAAAAAGGAAAGATAAGAAAATGAGGGAGACAAGTAACCAATATGATAAATGTATGCAGACATACACAACATTGAAAGGTCAATACAAGGACTCTGCTCTGTGCTATAAAGAATAACAAACAGTATATGTAAGTTGCATAAAAACTGGTTAAAGAATTAAAATAAGCATGACTAGCTACATGACCAGGTAGCCCTTAAGCGCATGGAAATTGGTAAAATATAAGGATCAGTTAACTGTTCAGATAGAACATAAAAGAGGAGTTGATAAACTTTTAGAAAAATTAGGTAGATGTGTGGCCTCTGTACCATGGTCTTCCACTGTCTTGGGGTGGAGTTTTCTTGCTTAAGGGTACACTTGAGCATACTTCTCTTAGTTCGCTTCCTCTTATTCTCCTTTATTTTTTTTTTTTTTTTTTTGAGTTTTTATAGGTTATATACGAAAGATTTATTCTAATGCTACCGTTCTTAAAATATTTTATTTTATTAGTATATTGTGCTCTTTTAGTTTATTCATTTCTTTATTTCGTTTCATCACTGGGCTATTTTTCTCTGATGGAGCCCTTGGGCTTATAGCATTCTGCTTTTCCAACTAGCGTTGTAGCTTAGCTAATAATAACAACAACAATAATAATAATAATAATAATAATAATAATAATAATAATAATAATAATGATAATATTAATAATAATAATAATAATAATAATAATAAATATAATAATAATAAATGTAACATAAGATTGTAAAAAATAGAAATAAGTTGATGTAAATGTAAGACCAAGTAGCTCTCATTTACATCAAAAGATGGCTGAATACCATAAGTAGATGAAGACCCTGTAACTCTTACAATCAATTTTTAAATGCTTTAAAAATCTAAATTCAAGTGCGACATGAAATGTAAACATATAAATATGTAAATAAGTGGATGATATAAAGTCCCTCCCTGTCAAAATGCAAGACCGGAACGCCATGTGCCTGTGTCTTTGAATAAAATGCATGAATTAAATAGGGTTACTGGAATATTGATACATAAAGCCCTTTTATGGCAGTATACCTAATATGTTTGTTTAATTTTTGTACCCTTTTATTTTAAAGTTAATTACAGTTTTTACCCGTTACATGTTGCCCCAAAGATCTATCTAGTCATGCAATCAATTACATTTTTTAAAGAATTTCTTTGCTTCAACATAGCACTACCTGGGCGTTAGCCTACTTGATCTTTTTGTGACACTGAATTCAAGTGCAATTTTCATTGCTTATTTCAAGAATCCTCTTATCATTATAGTTGGTAACATAATTGTTGTGGACTAGTGGTAACGTTTTTGCCTGGTGATCGCCAGACTGGGGTTCCAGTCCCCCTCAAACTCGTTAGTTCCTTTGGTGGCTAAAACCTCACCAGCCTTGCGAGCTATGGATGGAGGGTTTGGGGGACCCTATGGGTCTACTTGCCAAGTCATCAGCAGCCACTGCCTGGCCCTCCCTGGTCCTAGCTTGGATGAAGAGTGGACTTAAGTGCTGATTACAGGTATGCATGGTCAGTCTCTAGGACATTGCCTTGCTTACTAGGGCAATGTCATTGTCCCTTGCCTCTGCCATTCATGAGCGGCCTTTAAACCTTTAAACAGGAGTCCCTGGCACACCTTTCTCCGGAGAAGAGCACCCTGTCACACCCTTACTTCGCGGCAAATAACCAAACAGATAGTATAGGGAGAGAT
>NC_090755.1:21805312-21810312 GCF_036898095.1 Palaemon carinicauda | reverse complement strand
TATTATTATTATTATTATTATTATTATTATTATTATTATTATTATCATTGCTGTTGTTGTTGTTGTTGTTGTTGTTGTTATAAGCTCAAGCTTTTTTTTTCTAAAATAATTCTACTTTCTTTTCATTGGTTATTATTATTATTATTATTATTATTATTATTATTATTATTGTTGTTGTTGTTGTTGTTGTTGTTGTTGTTGTTGTTGTTATAAGCTACAATCCTAGTTGGAAAAGCAGGATGCTATAAACCCAAGGGCTCCAACAGGGAAAATAGCTCAGTGAGGAAAGGCAATAAGGAAATAAATAAGCTACAAGAGAAGCAACTAACAATCAAAATAAAATACTTCAAGAACTCCAACAACACCAAAACAAATCTCCATATTCAAACTATGAAAACTAGAAAAAGAAAAAATAACAACAGGAAGAGAAATAAGATAGAATAGTGTGCCTGAGTGTACCCCAAGACCGTGGAAGACCATAGTATAGAGGCTGTAGCACTAAGACAAGAGAATAATGGTTTGATTTTGGAATGTCCTTTTCCTAGAAGAGCTGCTTACCATAGCTAGAGAGTCTCTACTACCCTTAACAAGAGGAAATTAGCCACTGAACAATTACAGTGCAGTAGTTAACCCCTTGAGCGAAGAAGACATGTTTGGTAATCTGTGTTGTCAGGTGTATGAAGACAGGGGAGAATGTGGAAACAATGGGCTATACTATTCGGTGAATGTGTAGGCAAAGGGAAAATGAGCCGCAATTAAAGAGAAGGATTTACTATAGTACTGTCTGGCCAGTCAAAGGACCCAGTAGGTCTCTAGCGGTAGTATCTCGACGGGTGATTATCACCCTGGCCAACCTACTACCTATTATCATTATCACTAGAGAAGCTACAACCCTAGATAGAAAATCAGGATACCATAAGCCCAAGGGCTCCAACAAGGAAATATAGCCCTGTGAGGAAAGGAAATAGGGAAATAAAATAAACTATATGACAAGTAATGAACAATTGAAATAACGTATTTTAAGAACAGTAACAACATTAAAATAGATCTTTCATATATAAACTATAAAAAGAGACTTGTGTCATCCTGTTCTACATAAAAACATTCGCAGCAAGTTTGAACTTTTGAAGTTCCACTGATTCATCTACCCGATTAAGAATAAAACTTCTAGAACACTGTGCAGCAATCACTTCATTTATAGTTTTGATGATATTCATGTACTACATTATTTCCTTCACATTAAAACCGACTCATATCAGCAGTTCTATTTTCTACCATTTGAATTTTTATAAATTTTTATTTTTATAAGAAAACTCTCCAATCTTAACTTGTCATTGAAGACAAAGCAGGAGATGTAAAATCAAAGTCTAATGACATGAAAGCACCAAATTAAACCGATTTCCGGACCTCTTAAAGATTGATGCCAAGTGAAAAATCATGAAATATCCCGGCATTAAAATATTTCCATTTAAAGGTATCTGGTTTCAGTTTCAGTTTCATCAGAATAGATGCTCACCAGAACGTCAACCAGGCAAACCAAACCCACCACTGTGATGCCCAACCACAGCAGTTGCCTCCACAGTAAACAGCTTAAAGTCATGGTCCCGGACTGGGATCGATCTGTTGCCATGGGAATGCAAGGCGAACATGTTACCACTGATTAAGAACATTTTAGTAATATCGCCGAAAAGAAACAGAACTGAAAGGCACCAGAATAACGTAAAATAATAGTATTTATAACAATATTTATCATTATCAATATTATCACTAAAAATGTACCATAAATGTATACATGCAAGATTGTATCATCCTCATGAACAGCAAAATCATCAGGAGCAGTAGCATTAACAACAGCAGCAAACACCAACGACAAAACAAAAACTTGAACTCAATCTGCTGAACAACACCAATGGCTTCTCGTATATCAGACTTAACAACCCCTGGATGGGACTTTTCCCATTTCTTGGGAGTTTCTTTTTTTTAATCCTCTTTATATCATTTTGTTTAGAGGAATGTTAGGGATAAAATATCCATCCCCCAATCACAATTAAGAATGAATATTGGACACCTACTTTCTCTGATAAAAGCATATTATGAGATTGATAGAAAAACGGAACATAAAATAAACTATACTGACTATATTATTTCATAGAGTATGATTATGTGCGGGTCTCTTCCCTGCTAGCAAATAATTCTGAAGTACTTAATCAATACTTTAGCACGCAGACGTTTCTCAATAAAATCTAATTTGGTTTTAAAGGAAATTATATTTTCACTGTTCTTTTTTCGGTGTATATAAACGATTGCAGGGTTTCTAATGAATACTTTTAGTTCTGACGAATAAAATGGTTAAGAAAATATATAATTTTATTATATTTAATATCTTAGATAAGGATTTTTCTCTCTATATTTTGAAATAAAATCGATAATTACCAAACGAACAAACACACACGAAAAGAATATAGGTCTTCCCTTATACACTGTAAGTGAGTCACTCGTATTGTCCAAGATACAATAAAATAACAATCCTTTAACCTTCAGATATCTACCAAACCTCACGAGGTAGAAAAAAAACCCTTTTTGTAAATTACTGTACAAAAATAAAAGAATAAAAAGCATTGATAAATAAGAAATCAAGCCAGAAACAATAAGAACAACAACGTTACTTTTACCTCAAAAGGTCTCCCAAGAATTGGGTCAAAATGTAAAATCTTTTTTTCAAAACACTTTACATGTGATCACAAACACCTCAAAAATGGTGTATAATAAACTAGACAAAATTTACGCTAACAGTAACAAAACTTACATTGGACTATCCTTCAAGTGACTTGCAAAACCTTCCCTAAAATTAAGACAAAAGAAAAGATCAAAAGAGAATCTATTGTAGCGCACAGTATTCTCGGTGACGTCAGCAAGTGGCCGTGACACTGCAGCAACTCCACAGTGGGGAGTCCGTGTGACCCCTCCTCTTTCCAGGCAAGAGAGAAACACCAATAATTTGGAACGCTACAGTAATTAGAAGCATTATGCGTTTAAATTACTCAAAGCGCTTTTCTTTTGTCAATAAGTGGTGTGTCTAATACTCTCTTTAATTAAACAAAAATTAACCTTCACATCCCACGGTAGTCTCTCTCTCTCTCTCTCTCTCTCTCTCTCTCTCTCTCTCTCTCTCTCTCTGTATATATATATATATATATATATATATATATATATATATATATATATACACATATATATAAATATATATATACTGTATATATATATATATATATATATATATATATATATATATATATACATATATATATATAAACTCAAGGAAAATTAACAGAGGCCAATTGCTTTTTTAAAGAAAGCAAAATCAACCCATGTGTACGTAACGGTGTCTAGTTTCAGTTCCTGTTTTATCAGAATAGATGATCACCAGGACGTCAGCCGGGCAAGCCAAACCATAGCAGTGGCCTCCCGAGTAAACAACTTCAACTCACGATCCCGCACTGGGATCGATCTGCTGCCATGCGAATGCTAGGCGAACAAGTTACCACTATACTAGCCAGGAGGCGTGTGTCCTTAAATGCACCTTTTAATTAAATAGAAGAGAAGTTAAGGACTGGTCATTAGCTGAATGTTATGGGTCGCAGTTATGAGAGAGACAGAGATGTATGGGTGGGGCGGGGGTAAGAGGCATGATCAGTTAAACCTCTGTTAAAATGTATGTTATACAAACACTAAATAAAACAGAACTTCAGGTAATTCACCCAAAGGTGAAATCATTCATAAGATCTCTCTCTCTCTCTCTCTCTCTCTCTCTCTCTCTCTCTCTCTCTGCAGACACACACGTACACGCACAAACAATGTAGACAAGTTAACAGAGAACCAATAATATATAGACGACTGCAAATAAGTCGTGTCGCATTTCCTATTCACCTTCACAATCCTTTATGAGATCTATTAAATCGCAAACCCCCTCCCTCTCTCCCTCAAACACCCACCCCCCATAACCAAGTGGCAGCTCCTTCCTTCCGATCAATTTCTCAACGAAGAGACTGGACAAAAGCCGGCAATGCTATTTGATATTCTGCCACTGGACGAATTGTACTCCTTGGGCTCAATGAGAGACAGTTGTTGGATATTGGAACTAACCAGAAAAGAAGTGGCACATTTGGACATTTCGTACATTCGCGTTCATGCTCTTTTTGGATTTGTTCTTTCAAGATTAACTAAATCGTGTTGCTATTAACAAGTACTACATAAAATTATATATATATATATATATATATATATATATATATATATATATATGTATATATACATATATATATACACACACACACATATATATGTATATATATATATATATATATACATATATATACACACATATATATATACATATATATATATATATATATATATATATATATATATATATATATATGCATATATATACACACACATATATATGCATATATATATATATATATATATATATATGCATATATATACACACACATATATATGCATATATATATATATATATATATATATATATATATATATATATATATGTGTGTGTGTGTGTGTGTGTATGTGTGTGAGTGTTGTATATGTATCTGTTAAGTGTTTTGCAACTAATAAATAACCGATAGGAAAGTCGGAAAAAATATGGACTGTAATTTCATTGCACATCAACTAAAATACTATTATTAGAATATTTATAACTGATGGATGGACAACTAAAACTTCCCGAGAGAGAGAGAGAGAGAGAGAGAGAGAGAGAGAGAGAGAGAGAGAGAGAGAGAGAGAGAGAGAGAGAGATCCCCAATGATAAAGATATGAATAATGATCATATCAGCATCTGCCAACTTGACAAATTAACCTATGAATGAAAGTGATGAGACCAATCAAAACGGAAGACTGGCCCTTGAAATGTTGGCAGTTATTGATGGACGTAAGCTCCGCCCACTTCGGTCCGAAGAGGCGCTCCACACTTTAGCCAT
>NC_090755.1:21785523-21787312 GCF_036898095.1 Palaemon carinicauda | reverse complement strand
GTACATCTTATACAAGACTTAGGTAAATTTTGAGTGCTTGATAGGAAAAATACTTTATACCTTCATAAAATACTACAAAATTCGATGATAAGCATTATGCCCGATGTACTAAAGTTGTGATAAGGTGTCCATCTTGTATTTTTCATAACTAGCATTCCGAAAATTTACTCCAAATGTTGTACAAACAGGTTTTCTATATAGAGATATGCTACTTGCGGCCTTTTTTCCCCCTTCATTCGTAGATCAACAAAATATATACGTTATGCTTTCTCGTTTTCCAAAGTAAATTTCATATGAAAATTTTATGCTTGCAATGTTGCTAGATTGTAGTAAAATGACAATTTATTGTAATTCCCTTCGTAAATTGGCGATTAGATGTCCCAAATACTGTCCTTTTCTTACTTAAAACCAAAAAATATTAAAATTATCAAAAATAAATTTTTCGCTCGAAAAATCGCAATATTGTAAGCAAATTGCAATTTTCTATGTTGTTTCGTCCTTAACAATGCATAACGCACAATTTGGCCGATTTTCAAGAGAAAAAAGTACTTTTGTCAAAATAACGTTAGATTTTTTTACAGTAGGTTGTACCATTAATATAAGGTTTGGAATCTAGAGATTTGGATCTTTAGTGCAACCGGCTAACCCTTTCTCCTTATTAAGACGCATTGATATATTGGAAAAAGTGGCTGGTACTAAATTTCCCCAGGAGAGTCCTTCATTTTTCTGTCAGTTATTGTTTCAGTTAACAGGCTCAAGAACTGATCAATGTCTCTTTTGAGTAAATTTATAATCGATGCTTTTCTCAAAGCAGTTAAAAAATATTTTTTTTTTTAATCAAATACTAAATTTATAAACAGATCATATTAATTGTGCTATTGCTGTTATGCAATAAACAAATTAAATTATTAATAAAAGATTATGATAGGAGTAAATGTAAATGAAACAAACCTTGATTTATTCACACACAATGACTAAAACCTCAGGCAAAATTTTGCAACTTCCCGAGACATCATCACAAGCCTTTAGAATAACGACGAGAGAGAGAGAGAGAGAGAGAGAGAGAGAGAGAGAGATTTTCTTTCTCCTTTCGGTAATCGCTAAGCTCCCTCGTCAACAAGTCAGAACAATATGTCATTAACTTGGCAGGGGAGGGGAGTGTATCCTAAACGGGGGGTGGGGGGAGGGGAGAGGGATGGTGGTTAAGGCCTATACTTCGAGAGGTGTCAGGGATGCTAAGGTCAATAAGGGGGAGGGTTCAAGAGGGAAGGTATGCCACAGGGCCGCATCCTTAGTGACACAAGTCACAAGGCGAAAAGGAATAATTTATATTAACAGCGTACGTCGTTGTGTTGCCTTTCTGAATCGATTGAACTTAAAAAGTTCAAACTTGCAGCAAATGTTTGTATGTTAAACAGGCTGACATAATTCTTTTTATAGTATATATATGAAATACATGTTTTGATGTTGTTACTGTTGTATTTTAATTGTTCATTATTTCTCAGATCCTTTATTTATTTCCTTATTTCCTTTTCTTTCTGAGCTATTTTACCGTGTTGGAGCCCTTTGGGTTTAAAGCATCTTGCTTCTCCAACTAGGGTTGTAGCTTAGCTAGTAATAATAATAATAATAATAATAATAATAATAATAATAATAATAATAATAATAATAATAATATGAAACTGTCATGCGTTTATACATTAACTACATATTATTGTACCTATTATCACTGTTAATACTAGCATAAGTACTTTGCTACTACTACTTCTATTATTACCATTATAAGTGC
>NC_090755.1:21768023-21775523 GCF_036898095.1 Palaemon carinicauda | reverse complement strand
TTATTATTATTATTATTATTATCATTATTATTATTATTATTATTATTAGCTAAGCTACAAACGTATTTGGAAAATCAGGATGCTATTAGGTCAATAGCTCTAAGAGGGAAAAATAGTCCAGTGAGGCAACAAAACAAAGAAATGGATAAACTACAATAGAGGTAATGAACAATCAACATAAAATATTTTCAGATCAGTAAGAATTTTGAAATACATCTTACATATATAAACCATAAAAAGAGACTTACACCAACCTGTTCAACATAAAAACATTCCCTGCAAGTTTGAGCTTTTGGAGGACTTAGAAATGTTACAGTAATCCAGATCCGTCTTCACAAAACATACCCGAAACTAAGAAATTGAAAACACTGAAAATCACTGATAAACAAGATCAACAACACTCTTAGAATGACGTCAACGAAGCGAACTTGAAAGATTCAAGGACTTCAAGGTCATTTGTAAACAAGATAGATTCTTCCAGCCGAAAGGCCACATCAGACACCAAGTATTCATTTCTTTTGAAGATATCCATGTTTCCCAAATCTTTAAAGAGGGCCATTTGTAAACTAGACCTTATCCTTTCAGGGCCTGAACCTCACACCCGCACATCCAAATGCTTCATATCTTGAGATGATAGTAAGAAGAACTTTATAACTTGGAACTTTCAAGGACATTAAAATTGTGAATATAAGACCTGTTCTTTCAACCAACAAACCACTTTCGTTCTTCAAAACACCAGTAAAAATTACTTTAAATCTTTCACGACTTTCAGGGCAATTTTTATACAAGCCAATACCTGACTGGAAGTATTTAACTTGTAAGATAGTATTTGAGTCTAAATAAAAGTTCAAAGTACTCTAAACTTTATTCATAAAAAATCCTGACACCCTCTTCCCAGTAATCAATGTTGTTGTGATGTCAGCCTTTAAAGACAGCCGGACTTTGAAAAGGCCCCTCGTAAGCACGACCCACCCTCTAGTGAATTACCCCTCGCCATTCTGAAAGACCTTCCGAAGTGGACGAGGATACAACCCAAGGCTCCTCTGAGCCATATTAAGAGAATTCCATCAAGCCAACAACTGGGCATAAACACCCCCGGAGGGGCATGCCATTAGCCATGTCCTTTTAAGGGGGGTGGCACCCCTCTTCCTCTCGCCCCCTCCCAAACGTCCCACCCTTGCGTGCAGAGCCTCCTCTTACATGCTATGCCTCTCAATGGGCCGATAATGTATTCATACCCTTGCAACGAGACGTGCAATCCATGCAATCAGTGACGAGGTCTCTCCCTTTCCGCTCATCTGCAACGGTGGGAAAGTCATGGTTGCAATGCGTCCAGGATACCAGGCTTCAAGTCTATTTCTTTATTTATCAACATATTTATGTACATATATATGTATGTATGTATGTATGTACGTATATATATATATATATATATATAATAATAATAATAATAATAATAATATTATTTTGTAATGAGTTACGACAAAAGATAATTAAGTATAATGACAGTAAACAGAAATATTGAATTGACCTACAATTCAGTAATTAACACAAGCAAACCCATCAGATTTGGCTACAATGTTATTTAAATACACGCACATACATGCTTGCAAATAATTTGTGGTTTCACAAAGACGTGATATAAACTCAATATCAGCCATATGGTAAAACAATGATAACTTTATTTTAACTAAATAAGAGAATAGGAAATTCTAGTTGACTCCCTTAGTTTGAGCCTCAAAACCGGAAATATCCTCCCATGTCAATATGATAAAAATTTACACATAACTTATACATTATTATTGACATTTAGGACACGGTACGGAAGAATTAATTCTTTTGAAAGAAAAAAAAATCTCATAAAAAAACCATAACGGGTGTTATCAATCGTTTCTTCTACTTTTCCACCGTTATCCCTACATTAAGGGGTCGGTTGCCATCTATCAAAGGCATCCTCTTCCACCAAACCTTTTCCCTCCATATCATCCTAATTCTCTGCCTTACTCTAGATGATCTCCCCGTAACAGGTTCCTCCCAAGCCCTCTTCACTCGCTCCCACCATTCATCCTCAACAAGTGCGCACTCAATCTCAGCTGTGAAACTCTTATCCTCTCTGTAATATTTACTACGCCTGCCATATTTCAAGCAACCTCAGCATTCTCATCTCTCGTTCTCTTAAGCTTGCCTAATCGCTGACGGTACCAAAAAAAAAGTAACTGACAACACTGTTAATAAAATCAAGAGTTGCTGCACATCTTCCCATTAAAAATGCTGTTCAGTTCAAACATCCATCAGAATTCCAAAATGGCTTCATGAAACACGAGATGAATTTTCATTTGATTTTATTGGCCGGATGCATGTTAATACATTGCCTGACATAACTTCGAAATGAAGACATTACAAGCACTATTTTATTGGTTTTATTTCTACAAATCAATTGATAAATAAGCCAATTTATAATAGATGATAAGAAAGGTACTTTGTATGGTAAAGTATAATTCAAGCATATATATATATTTATATATACATATATATATTATATATATGTGTTTGTGTGTCTGTGTATATAGACAATATGTTTATATACATTTACACAAACGTGCGCATAAGAACAAAATCCCAATTAAGAAAATATCTATAATTACACAAGTAAATCGCCTAGAAATATGAACCCTGAAATCAAAATAATCTCCACTAAAGCAGTCTAGTGGAAAGGAATGAAAAGAATGCATTTTTTTCTTTTGTGCATCTTGAATTCATCTATTCAGGTATGCAAAATGTGCAGAGATCCTTCCCTTAAGAGCTTCCAGATGGTAATATGATTATTGTTGTTATTACCTCCGCCAACGAAGTTGGATGGAGGTTATGTTTTACCCCCTGTTTGTGTGTTTGTTAGTGGACACCTTCCTGGTCACAATTTTAATCATAGAGTAATGAAACTTCCAGGGATTAACTGTTATGTAAAAATCTGGAAATGATTACATTTTGGAAGGTCAAGGTTAAAAGTCAAGGTCACGGTCAAGCAATATGTCCAATTTACGTAATCACCCATAAGTTTGGACATTATTGTCATACACTTCAAACTTGGTTCATATTTCAGTATAAGACAATACACGCCAATTAATACATGTTAAGATCAAATGACGTTACAAAGCTACGGAAACTGTCCGTGAAACTTAATAAGGGTGTACCGCACTTGTTTCATACAAGCTTATACACTGTAATGTTATTGTTTTTTATCTCTTGCTCTCTCCTGCACTGCTAATTGAAAAACCTGTTTAAGCTTACCATTGCATGTTTTATTGTTTGAATTTTTGTGACATTGTTGCTCTTTTCAGCTCGTATATAAGGTCGTTATCTGTTGAATAAATATTACTGGCATTCACCTCTCTGCTAGTACATAACAGCCCCTCGCACAAGGAATTATTATTATTATTATTATTATTATTACTTGCCAAGCTACAACCCTAGTTGGAAAAGCAAGATGCTATGAGCCCAAGGGCTACAACAGAGAAAATAGCCCTGTGAGGAAAGGAAATAAATAAACTCCAAGAAAAGTAATCAAAACTATAAACACTTTACCGAAAATAGAGGAAGAGAAATGAGATAGAAGAGAGTGCCCGAGTGTAATCTCAAGCAAGAGAACTCTAACCCAAGATAGTGGAGGCCATGGTACAGAGGCTATGGCACTGAACAAGACTAGAGAACAATGGTTTGATTTTGGAGTGTCCTTCTCCTAGAAGAGCTGCTTACCATAGCTAAAGAGTCTCTTCCACCTTTATCAAGAGGAAAGTGTCCACTGAACAATTACAGTGCAGTAATTGACCCCTTTAGAGAAAAATAATTGTTTGGTAATCTTAGTGTTATCAGGTGTATGAGGACAGAGGAGAATATGTAAAGAATAGGCCAGACTACTCGGTGTACAGTATGTGTAGGCAAAGGGAAAATTAACCGTAACCAGAGAGAAGGTTCCAATGTAGAACTGTCTGGCCAGTCAAAGGACCCCATAACTCTCTATAAGTGAAGAAGGGCCACTGTATTTTCAGCTTTATAATCATGTGGAATTACCAACTAATAGGCGAAGTTACTTATTCAATGTAATTGTATGCCAAGTTCTATCTGCATACTTAAGTACCTTCGTCGCCTATAAGGTAAAGGAATTGTACGAAATGGGTCCCTATTATTATTACTGTGATGGCGAATATTGTTATTTAGAAATGAGCAGACTCTGGAAAGTTCTGTATGTTAATCTCGAAATATTTTGAAGGGAAAAAATATTGCAGACTTCAGGAGGAGAAGAAGAAGAACAAGAAAAACTAGTTTTGATAACAAGCAAAATCATCTTTAAGAAGAAGAAGAAGCGGCGAAGTAGGAAGAAAAATAAAAAAAATGATAGGAGGAAAAAGAACAAGAATAAAAAAAGAAGAATAAAAAGAAGAAAAAGAAGACGAAGAAGAGAAAAATTTGCAAAGTAGATGAAGAAGAAGAATTCTTGATTTCTTTTGCAAAACAACCAAATTGAGAAAATATTTAGATACGTTATACACCACTTAAGTAGCAATCGATTTGTTCTTGTTCCATTATATTTGTTTCATCTTCATTTTTATTATTCGTTGTTTTTCTTCTTTTTTAGCGCTTTACACGAATAATCAAGTTTATCTGGGTTGTCTTGATTAGCATATTAAGGTCTTTTTAAAATAAAAGAAATGCATACCAGGAAAGTTAAACATATTTGCATTTGGCCAGTTCTTAGATGGGCGACTATCACGAAAGGCCTTCTCCACGATGAGGGTCAATACTGCGCAGTATTCTAGAAGTTTTATTCCAGTTGTGACCAAGTTGAGGAATGATCTACCTAATTAGTAATTGAATCGGTGGAATTTCAAAAGTTCAAACTTACAGTAAATTTTTATGTGAACAGGCTGACATAAGTCTCTTTTTATAGTATATATGAAAGATCGGTTTTAATGTTCTTAAAAATGTTTCACTTTAATTGTTCATTACTTCGCTTGTAGTTTATTTATGTCCTTAATTTCTTTCCTCACGAGGTTATTTTTTCCCTGTTGGAGTCCTTGGGCTTATAAGATACTGCTTTTCCAACTAGGGTTGTAGCTTGGTTAAATATAATAATAATAATAATAATAATAATAATAATAATAATAATAATAATAATAATAATAATAAATCTGTTGTCCAGGTATGAGACCCAGTACATGCAATAAGGCAGATGTGGGTGTACTGATCTCATGCCAATAAGAATTGTTGATAATAGGAAGACTACAAATCGCCGTTTTAAGAGGAATAACATATGTGGAGGAAAAATATTGTAATCTAAGTTATTTATGCTCAAATCATGAATAACAAAACAGGTGCAAAGAATAATGTACCATAAAAACAAATAAAACAAACGAAAGCCTTCTCATTCTATTGACCAAACAAGACCACACTTCTTTCTTTTCACGTCGGAAACTTCAAAAGAAAAAGTCACTTTGAAGAAGAAATAAAACTTGTATTACATTAGGAACTATAACATCCTCTAAAGACACCGACTTATTTGAATTCACAACAGAGGTCCATGCTAATATTTCTTAAAGACGAAAGGCCAGAGAGAGAGAGAGAGAGAGAGAGAGAGAGAGAGAGAGAGAGAGATTGAATAACATGTGAAAAGAAGAATGCCAATAACAACTCTTCCATTATTTATTTATGTACTTCATATCTGCCGTGGGAATGCTTTTGAGCATATCTCTCTCTCTCTCTCTCTCTCTCTCTCTCTCTCTCTCTCTCTTCCCTGGTGGATATAAATTGGCAAGAGTTTGTTTTCTAAGTTCCACACGGCGTAATGCCTGGAAGGCCATATTTGATATGGAGAGAGAGAGAGAGAGAGAGAGAGAGAGAGAGAGAGGGGGGGGATTAAATAGCATGTGAAAAGAAGAATGCCAATACCAACTCTTCCATTATCTATTTATATACTTAATATTTGCCGTGGGAATACTTTTGAGCATTATCTCTCTCTCTCTCTCTCTCTCTCTCTCTCTCTCTCTCTCTCTCGATATGAAAATAAGAATGATTCGAAGCACCTGACCTTTCGAGCCAAGTCCTATAGATCATCATATCTCACTAGTGAACTACATATTCTTACGCTCATCATCAACATTCATCAATATTCACATCGGTCATGAAGATAATGAATAATCGTCGACACGTCGTAATTATTTATGGGGTTCTCTCTCTCTCTCTCTCTCTCTCTCTCTCTCTCTCTCTCTCTCTCAATTTGCTAGAGTTTGTTTTCTAAGTTAGTTCCACACGGCGTAATGCCTGGAAGGCCACATTTGATATATATATATATATATATACATACATATATATATATATATATATACAGTATATATATATGTATATATATATGTGTGTATATATATATATATATATATATTTATATATATATATATATATATAGAGAGAGAGAGAGAGAGAGAGAGAGAGAGAGAGACAGACAGAGAGAGAGAGACTTTGATCAATGAGAGAAATAATTCATTTGATTGTTTTGTCAAAGTAATCTGGTGTCGCAAAGACCCATGGTCATCAACTCCATGAGAATATTGGATGGACAAAGCACTTCATCGTAATATATATATATATATATATATATATACATATATATATATATATATATATATGTATATATTTTTTGGTCATTCCTTTTTATGATATAACTCGAAGCTTGTTTAGACACACTTTCATGAAATCCTCAAAAAGCAAGTATTCAGCATGATCTATACTGCTGGGTAAAATCATGATTATATTTATCAAACATACTCATACGTGCACACACATAAACACACACACAGTCTCTGAAAAGACTCTCTGCAACGGAGAGACGGAATGGTTGGAAAAACATACTGAAATAAAATCACATTTCTTGTGATATAAATACTTACAACTTTTTAAGAAATAAAAAAAGGTTTAAAGGTTGCTCATGCGTGGCGGAGGCAAGGGGCAGTAACATTGCCATTGCTTGCAGGACAGTACCCTAGAGACTGATCATTTATACATATGATCAGCACCCAAAGTTAGAACTAGGGAAGGCTAGGGAATGGCTGCTGTTTACTCAGCACGTAGACCTATAGGTTTCCCCAAACCGCTCATCCTTAGCTCACAAGGATGGTAAGATTGCAGACACAACAAGAAAATATCGAGCTTGAGCGGTTCTCGAACTCCAATCCAGAAAATCACTAGGCAGCTACGTTTCCAATAGACTACCACAACCCTATAATTTCAATTATTGCTTTCGTTAAGCTGCTGAACGTCTGCAATGATAACTTCGAAGTTTAATATAAGCCAAATGTAGCCTAGAACCTACAATGATTTTAAATGCAGATTGAATGAATATATGAAATGCGGGCCAAATGACCCGTCTCTGTGGTCAATGCAATTCGGTCCTGGGGTATATAGCAGATTTAAAAATTCAGTAAGTCAATTAGAACTTTAAAAAGGTACTTC
>NC_090755.1:21758023-21765523 GCF_036898095.1 Palaemon carinicauda | reverse complement strand
GGCGATTAATTTCAAAAGATTAACTGCTAACTTTTAAGAATGTTGTATGTGGGTCATTCTTTTATACTTGTAGCATACTATAGAATAGGGTAATGCAATGAAGTTTTATAGTTTATACAGTATTATGGAAGATCTACTTTAATGTCGTTACTGTTCTTAAAATGTTTTATTTTGACTGTTTATTACTTTTCTTGTAGTTTATTTATTTCTCTTTTTTTCATTTCCTCACTGGTTTATTTTTCCCTGTTGGAATAATAGTAATAATAATAATAATAATGATAATAATAATAATGATAAGAAGAAGAAGAAGATACGGAGCAGTATCCGAAAGTCTCTCCTTGTATATTTTTCACTATTTTACAATAATATATTTTAACACTACTGTGGCTTTTGATTGTCAATATTATAGCCTCGTTGCGGAGGTTCCTTAGTTCAATAATAATAATAATAATAATAATAATAATAATAATAATAATAATAATAATAATAATACCATCATTCTCCCGTGTTCGAGCATGTATTTCATATGTGTGCATCAATCATACAAAAATGCAAATATATTTTCCTTTTTCCATAATCCCTTTTCCCCTTAGATGATGGAATGAAACGCCCTTCTGGCTTCTCGATGCGTCTCTACAGGATAACCTTCACGCCATTTCATTGATTACAGTAGATGATGGTACTGAGAATTCATAGCTGAAGGAACTGTGGGCAGTAAGACAGGATCTATACTTGGACCTAGCAAGCGTGAGCTAAGAATGGCACTTATATTTTATGAAATCTATTTAAACTGATCGACTCATTCCTAAGTTATATAAATCATATATATATATATTATATATATATATATATATATATGTTGTGTGTGTTATATATATATATATATATATATATACATATATGTGTGTGTGTATGCGTATGTGTGTGTGGAGCAATGGGTGTGAGTATGAATATTAGAGGTGTTTCATTCGTTGAAGATAAGATCAAAGAAGAGATGAATGAAAAAACTGAAACTTGAAATGAAAGAACTGATAGAATGAACCATCTTGCCACATTGTATGTGGTAAACGGGTGAAATGGGGAACGGGAGTATTTTGTAATGATTCGGTCATTCAGAAAGTATGAACAATTATTGGTCATTCAATAGTTCTTATTCATTAAGGGTACGAGGCAGAAGAAGAGAAAGGCCTATAAAGGACTTAATAAATAGAGTTGCAAGAGCCCGAGTATAGTAGAGGTGAATGGTACATTGTGTGGCAGGGTTCGACGCACTGCTAATGATCCCTATGACTAAGTGTACAGGCGATCAATGTTCAGCAAGCGATTTTGCACATCGCCGTTTTAAAAGCTTGCTAGTTCAAAGCTGAATGTTACAGTTACTCTTACAGTTTCTTGGAGCCATCTAATAGGTGAAACACGCTCAAGTTGAAAATATATATATATATATATATATATATATATCAATCTATCTATCTATCTATCTAGAGAGAGAGAGAGAGAGAGAGAGAGAGAGAGAGAGAGAGGTGCAAGTTTTACAAAGCGTAATATGAACTCAATTAACCTAGACGCATTTGAAAAACTACAAATACGAACCCAAAACATAAACAGCTTCGGATTAGACACACCTGCCTGCCCTCTTATTGGATATTCTTATCTATCTCTCTCTCTCTCTCTCCTCTCTCTCTCTCTCTTGGTAGAACACGTCGTATATCATCAAACAAAGAAACATTATATAAGATACAGAATCAAGATATTGGAATCGGGCAGACATTGCTGCATCTCCAATTCTAAAACGATAAAAAAAAAAAAAAAAAAAAAAAAAGACTAATTTCAACCGAGGGGCACTTAGATAAGCAACCCAATTTTTTTTTTATATTTCTTAAACTATTCTATCCCAATTTTGAAAAATGGACAAAATCTTAGGCTTTACTGTTTCCTAAAGGGGATATTGAGAAATAACCTCCCCTGGCTAAACCTCAGAATTGCGCAATCTAAGACGTCTTTTTTTCCATTATGGATAAAGAAGTAGACTAATTAGCTATTTAAATATCTTGTAGTCAATGTTATGAATAAACCCCTTTACAGAACGCAGACTAAATGTGATGCAAGTGCCTTAATGGGTGCCTTATTGATAATTTATGCGAGCTAAATTTCTCTATATGAGCAAATATCAAAGTAAATTGTGATACCTTGAAGAAGATGCGAATGAAAGAAACTCTCGAACAAATAGCTTTATTTACCCACAACACAGGTATTTATAGGCCTTGAAGGGGTCACATAAGGGGGATAATTGTATGTGTATAATCAACGGCTTTGGTCAATAAGGTTGACATTTGCATAAAAATTGATAATATAATAACGGCAATGAAAATTGAGTTTAAATTCGCAAGTTACATTGAACGGATTTTGTTGTTTGATTGTACGCGTTGCATAGAAAAACATAGATAAGACATACTTCTTGATTTATATGTACGCTGCTATCTACAACTGCATTACATGACTCCCCACCCCCTTGAAGAAGATATGCATGTGAAAGAGGGTAACCTGCCCAGAGATACACAGTTTCACACAGTCAATAGTGATCCAATCCTCTTTTCCACGAATGCTGACAAAGAAAGCTTTCGGAGTAGGGTGGATGATAACGAATGGGGCCATACGCAGTGACTTACAAATGTCGGAGCATATTATGATGTGTGTTGCGGTGTGTAAGCCTTTTAGTATGGGCTACTTTACTAAGGGGTTGTAAGTCTGATGGCAGGAGTATATTTTCTCATATGATTTAGGGTGATGGAGGTCAATGGAGGACGGGGCAGACAGAAAATAATTCTGCAGGGACAACTAACGGATTGCCATTCATCATTCATCATTTCATCCAATGAGACATCCATGGTGTCCTAGTAGTGGTCCTCAGTCCGAGGTGGACCCAAGTAAATTGTGATGGAAGGTATGATGGAAACGTTCCACCATTCCGTTGGGTGCACGGTTGTAAGCGATAGTCTGATGTAAGGTGATGCTAAGAAGATACCCTAATGAAATCTACAATTAAGAAGTGAAAGTTGTACCCCTGTCAGAAGTTATATTCTCTTGAATACCTAATCTTTCTATCCCACCCATAGGATAAGGCAGCTGTACATACAGATGCTGCATCTTGCATAGGCATGGTTTCAAACCAGCGAATGGAGGGCCCGATGGTTGTGAAAAGGTAACAGTGTCCTTGTGATGTGGGTGGGGGCCATTACGTCAACATGAATGTGTGCAAAACAACGTCGAAGTTGATGAAAAATGTCCACACCCGAATTTGTACTTATGTTCTTTTGAAGTTTAACATGAAGTAAAGGAGCGGACCCAATCCTTGGCATCTTTCGTAATGCCATGCCATATGAACTTATTCAGTAGCTGTGCAGTAGATTAGTAAGAGAGATGTGAGAGGCCATGGATCAATTAAAACACCTGTCAGTGCATGGAGACAAGTATCCACAGGCGAGGAGATTAGGTCAGTGTTGGACATTGTCAGAGCATACGGCAGATGAAGCAGTGAGCTGGGAGGCGGGCTGGGTGTTGCAAGCATCAGTGCCTATTAAGACGTGTCCTGCTGCTGTATGTAAGTCTTTTGGTAGGTGCTGCTTTGCTGGGAAGTTGCAAGTCTGACGGCAGGGGTAAATTTTCTCATGTGATTTAGGACGCTGAAGATCATTGGAGAAGGTGGAGGACAAAAAGAAAATCCATAGGGACATCTAATGGGTTGCCATACAATTTCATCTCCCGAGACATCTATGGTGTCCTTAGGAAAGGTCCTCAGTCCGAGGAGAGATTCAGGGAAGTTATGAAAACCATATGGATTCGCTTCAGTGTGACAGCAAAGCTGCTTTAAGGATATGATTGAAATGTTCCACAATGATGTCCACAATTAGGAGGTGAAAGATGTACCACTGTCGGAATTAATATGTTCTGGGATGCAAATCTTGCTATCCATCTGTAAAATAAGGCAACAATACGTAAGGCGGATATCGCATTTTGCATGGGGATAGCTTCAGACCTGCGAATGGAGTGACTGAGGACTATGAATAGGGAATGGTGTCCTTGTGACGTAGGTATGGGGCCAACCACGTCAACGTGAATGAGTGCAAAACGACGGTGAGGTAGATGAAAAGTGTCAACACTCAAATCTGTTTGTCGATGCACTTTTGAAGTTCAATTGAAATGGAGTACAGGTGTGGACCCAATCTTTGGCATCTTATGTAATGCCATGCTATATGAACTTCGACTTCAGTAGCTGTGCAGTAGATCGATATGTGGGATGTGGGAGGCCATGGATTAATTGAAACCCCTGTTGGCACATGGAGGCAGGTATCCATGGGTATGGTGATGGGATCAGTGATGGACATCGTTGGAGGATACACCAGACAAAGCGGTGAGCTGGGGAGAGGGCTGGGTGTTCGAGTCACTCCGCTGAGTAACCAACTTGACAAACCTAAAGGAGGTACTAAGGAGGAGCAAGCTCTCGAATATCTAACTTTATATAGCAACAACACATGTATTCATATGCACATGAGCAGTCACATATGGGTGACAATTGCATGTGTACATTCAACGTCTTTTAATAATAAGGTTAACATTGGCATAAACATTGCCAATATAATAACAGTAATGAAAATAAAGTTGAAATTAGCGTATTACATTTAACATCTTTTGTCGTTCAAGTTGATTGAGGCCTGCATAGAAGGAAACGTAGATAGAGCTTTCCTTTATATTTGTGTGCATCTTGCTGTGCGTGCATTACAAATCTAAAAACCAAAATATGTCAGATCCCTTGAAAATGCCAAGTATTCTGTCAAACAAAATAGTCCCAAATGGAATTCAGTATCCTACATTATTATTAACATAAAGATTTCAACAATTTCCTACGCCATCGTCTCTAGTCAAGAATTGCATTGACCTGTCCGAGTAAAAAGCCAAACCCCATTCACGACATGAATTGCCAGACTAATATCACTTACTCAATCAATACTTATGAAGAAAATGTATTTCGAAGAAATGTTTGAGAGTTTCAATCGAATTATATTAATAATCTCTCAATGTTGGATAAGGTTTCAAGAGCCAATGACATTCTCAAAGCTCAGAGAAGAGAAGCTGGAGATTATCAAACATAGAAACCAATCAAATTGTCGTCCATGAGGTTGAAAATCATATAGTTAAACAGTAGCCTTTCATCCTAAATGGCAAATCAGGCTTGGGCAATCCTTAACTAAAGGTTGTGTGAGCCGTCGTTCTTGATATCTTGCATTTTATTCAGATATTCCCTAATTTTATTAGTCTTCGAATGACTCAAACTCCAAACTTTTCCTCCTCGCGACAATCATTTCCTGACCTTCTCAATCAGCGTAATTCCATCGAAACTTATCCACTCCCATCGAAGATGCGCCTTTAATTGTAGGCTCATTAGATAGTGGGTTCCCCTCTCATTAGACAGAGGGTTCGTCTGGCATTAACTAATGGGTTCACCTGCCATTAACTTTCCACTCATTCGTCGATAACCACAAACTGTACAGTATTTCCGTCGCTCACAAGCCTAACAACCAAAGCGCGGATCTTCACTCTTATACTCTCGCTTTCCACAACCTCAGTCTCTTCTCTTTTACACTGAGAGAGAGAGAGAGAGAGAGAGAGAGAGAGAGAGAGAGAGGGCAATTGCTATCATCAACTTTTGTGGATATTTGAAAGTGATATGTTTCATAGCACAAACGATGATGCTATACATAGTATATATGAAAGTATGAACATAATCTTCATATATTACAATGTATAGAAATTAATGTTATTTTTAGTGAAGTTTAAATATCTCCACCTTACACATGAAATTATTGTTCTTGCTATGACCAACAAAAAAAAGATACCAGTCATTCTATTACCCTTTTGTTTAAATATTTTCGAGTTAAAGTGAGAAGCAAATCATAAGCAAGATACATAAGCACTGTTACTTCCTAGGCTCAGTGTATCATTTTGTTATTACTTAGAGAAATGAATTCATTGTTATTATTATTATAATCATTATTATTATTATTATTATTATTATTATTATTATTATTATTATTATTATCATTACTATAATTATTATTATTATTTTTATTATTATTATTATTATTATTATTATTATTATTATTACTAGCTAATCTTCAACCCTATTTGGAAAAGCAGGATGCTATAAGCCCGGGGGCTCCAACAAGGAAAAAATAAAGAAATAAAGAATAAAAAACTATAATCAATTGAAACTATTATTACGCTCTCTCTCTCTCTCTCTCTCTCTCTCTCTCTCTCTCTCTCTGCGAAAAGCCTTGTGAAACGACTTGCCAAGTTATCAATATTAAAGAACAGCCAATATCCAGAAAAAAACATCGCAAAATCATTCATCATAAGTTATGCAAAATAAAAAAAAGAATAAGAAAATAAGAAAACTTAACATCATAACAGAATACGAAAACAAAACAAAAGAAGTGAAAAAAAGATTGTCCGTCGTGTGTGGCTGAGGAGTACGTAGAGGGAGGGAAAGTTCTCTTCAAACCCGATAAGGAACAAGTCATAAGTGGTAGGGGGAAAGAGAGGGAGAGTGGAAGCGCTGAGGGAGAGGGGTCATCCAGGGGTCAAAAGGGGTCCATTGTAAATTTGCACAAAAGACCTATTAATTCGAGCCGTCTAAGGCGTACGTTTACCATATACATTCCGACGTCTTGGCGGTGGGCAGAACATTTACTCTGCTCTTTTCTTTAGCTTGGTTGGCAATCTCGATGGTTTTGTCTCCTTTCTCCTCTAGGTTTCTAAAAAATAGGCTTTAGAAAGCATGAGAGAGAGAGAGAGAGAGAGAGAGAGAGAGAGAGAGAGAGAGAGGGGTTAAACAGTTATAACAATAATTGCCCAATGCCTGCACAAAAGAAACAATGAAGATGAATAGGCCACATACTGATTTTGATAGTTAAGAATCCAGAAGTAAGCATGGTATGTGTTACCCTCCATCTATACCTTTGTAACATTATTCTCTCTCTCTCTCTCTCTCTCTCTCTCTCTCTCTCTCTCTCACCTTCCCATGATTGACAAAACTTGAACGACAGAGTTTTTGTCATTGTGTCCCATTTCGTTTAGACCTTTTCATATTCATATTAGTCGCTATAACTGTTATACCTTCGTATGTATTACTATTTTTCCGTTTTACTTGAGAACCTTCAGGGTAGTCTTCAAATGAAATACCTCACAAAATTTCCTTTTCAGATCTAGCATCAACCAGAGATTAAAATAATGGCCCCAAAATCCAACAATTAAGGAAAATCAATGAAACATTCGAATGAAGTAAAAAATCCTCTTTAACATTATGCAATGGACATCCTTATCACAGCACAGTCATCAACACATTTGCTCTCCCAAGGAAGTCAAGACACATCTACCCCCCTTGTGTTCTCCCTCGTACATAGTCAGTCTCCTCCGCTCCTCCACCCCTTCCAGGGGAGCCAA
>NC_090755.1:21753023-21755523 GCF_036898095.1 Palaemon carinicauda | reverse complement strand
TGAACACTTCCACGTTGTCTCTCCCACAACAAGCGATAGAATACGACCAAAGGTCGTTTGCCCGATATCCTAAAATATCCTTGAAGCAACCCTGCCTCAGAGAGAGAGAGAGAGAGAGAGAGAGAGAGAGAGAGAGAGAATCCCACATGCCTTAACCCACGCAACGCCAGGGTTCACCTTGTCGTGCTGTAATCACCCACCTGTGACAACATCGCTCTCAAAGGTGCGGATGCCTCCTTGAAACTTTGCGGTGGTGCTTGACGATTGCCAGCTGTGATTTAAACGGTCCTTTTAACAGATAAGGATCCTCGCTGGAGAGGACCTAAGCAGAGATCCAGTTCGATCACACGTTAACTCAACACATTTCTCTTTGGTTTTGCAAGATTGTAATATACTATTCCGTGGGAGCCTCCTTAGCAAGATGACCACTTTCATTTGTTTCATATGAGTGTAGGCATGTGTTGGATGATGATGGTAACAACAATGAGAAGAAATAACAAAGCACTTTATTAGTCTGATTTCAATTTCAAATAATTATAAACGAATACTGAAGTGTTAATCTTCCGTCAATACTGATTACGTAAAAGCGACATATGATAGCTCAGTGGTAAGATTTTTTTTTTTTATTTGCTGTAGGCCCTACAGTATATCTGGCACGCGTATTTGCTCCTCTGCAGCTCTTACCTACAGTATACTGTAGGCCCTCCGTAGTTACGAAATGTAATGAGGATTGACTGCCGGTTATCTAGAGTAAGAACAAAATGGGTCACTGACACCGATAATTGCAGTAGAGTAACTTGGCGTTATACCTGAAAAAAAAAACTATTATTATTATTATTATTATTATTATTAATAATAGCTAAGCTACTACTCTAGTTTGAAAAGCAAGATGCTATAAGCCCAAGGACACCAACAGAAAAAATTAACCCAGAGAGGAAAGGATATATGGAATAAATAAACTATTTATGAATCATGAATAAAAATATCTTAGGATCGGTACCAACGTTAAAATAGATATCTTATATAAACTATGAAGAGGGACTTATGTTAACCTGTTCAACATAAAAACATTCGCAGCAAGTTTCAACTTTTAAAGTTCCTCCGATTCAACTACCTGATCAGGAAGATCATTCCACAATCTGGTCACAGCTGGAATAAAACTTCTAGCATATTGTGTAGTATTGAGCATTATGATGGAGAACGAATAACTGCTAGATTTAACTGCATACTGTATCTATTACTACGTACAGGATGGTACAGTCTGGTAAGATCTGAATGCACTGGATGCATGAGTCAGTTATGAAAAATATTATGTAATATACATAAAGAAGAAACTGAATGACGGTGCCCGAAATAAGACATTTTTCCAACAAACTAAGATGAGATTCAGCAACCGAAGATCAAACAGAAGAACAATACTCGTTACAAAGCAGGTTGAAAGAATTAAAACACCTCCTCAGAATAGATTGATCACCGAAGATCTTACAAGACTTTCTCAATAAGCCAATTTCTAAAATTTTCAAGGATTTATATATGGTTAGAAAACCATTATCAATGCTGAGATATGGATGTTGAGATATCATTACCTTAGACTGCATGGATTTATGGAAGAATCTATGGAATTTGGGACTGATGGCCAAGCGTTGGAGCCGGGGAAGCCATTCATCGCCCATGTGCAACTGAATGTTTCTTGGTGGAACAACTGAAGTTGGACACTAAGATGGAAGGTTGGAAGCAGAAAGGGGGGTCATAGTAGAAGGCTAAAAAAGGGGTGCAAATAGAAGCATGAGGTGCACTGACTGTATTACAGTAAGCTATACGCGGCTACTGAACCTTAATCTGTAGTCCAATATAATAATAATAATAATAATAATAATAATAATAATAATAATAATAATAATAATGTGACGAGTAATGGTTGGCTGCATGGTATCAATTATCGTTATCTTCAAAATAACATTATCTTAATTGCTGGTGGGCTCATGCATGCAAAAATAACGACAATTATCCTGAATAAGACATTAACCAACAATTAAATAATTTTAGACTCAATTACTTTCCTAAGCAGTAGATGCATATAAATACATAAAAAAAATCACTGCCTTATGAGCATTTCGATACAATAAATAAATAGGTAGACGTCAAAGAATAATAACATATGTATGTATATGTATATAATGTATATATATATATATATATATATATATATATATATATATATTACATATATACTGTATATATAATATATATATATGTATATATATATATATATGTATATATATATATATATATATATATATATATATATATATATATATATGTATGTATATATATATGAATGTGTGATATATATATATATATATATATATATATATATATATATATATATATATATAAATCCAAAATAAAAATCCAAATTAAGTATATAAAAAAACCAAATAGCTTTCTGAATCAAATACCTTTCTAAGCACAACAATAGAAACCCAGCCGCGCCCACACT
>NC_090755.1:21743023-21748023 GCF_036898095.1 Palaemon carinicauda | reverse complement strand
ATATATATACATACATATATACATACCTATATATATATATATATATATATATATAATATATATATATATATATATAATATTATATATATAATCATCATCTCCTCCCACGCCTATTGATGCAAAGGGCCTCAAAAAGGATTCATTGGCTAAAGTCATCAAAGGATACCCAGTTCCTTGTGTGGCGCAGTGCCAGTCTAACTAAGGCAAGTGACCCCTTCCAGTCCATACTAATTCCAATAAGATCATCTGCCAGGCATCAGGAGTAGAAGCAGAAAGGACCTCTTGTCTCTTGCCTCAAACCCAATCCGTCACCCTACAGGCAGTGACTTCATCGAAATCTAGTGGCATTTCCTCCACACCCAAGGTTCTCGTTACTCCATCAGGCTGCTCATCCGCTTATATAACCGTTGCAAACATGGATTGCTAACATATACCGCCTAGCACGGTAATACATTATATACACAAAAAATAAAACGCAAAGCTGAAAAGTTACGATATAAAACAACCTCTAGTTATATGGATGTCAATTCCTGATGAGCGCATCTTTGGATTCCCTTCAGTACAAGACCACACATCTAGACCTAGATGCAGTAAAAGGTCTAGGGCTGTGACACCTGTTTCTCGCAAGGAGGTTTCATAAGGTTTCTAGTTAGGACTGAATACTTCCTCGCCAGTGTGAAGTTGACGTGTGCATCGATTTGGCTTTTAGCAACCGTATTAGACAGGTAACTAAGTTACTATGGTCAATTTTTTCTTAATGAGGCGCATTTGCACCGACTCGCAGGGTTACCCTTTTAGCTTGGAAAAATTTTCCGGCTAGCTGATTGGTTAGAACTATTTTGTCCAACCAATCAGCGATCAGGAAACTTTTCCGAGCTAAAAGGACACCTCTGCGAGTAAGTGCAAATGCGCCTCAATAAAAGATATTGACTATAGTTGAAATTCTATGAATTATATTCTATTGATTTTTGGGTATTTTAGGGCTGGAGGATATTCTATGACCTTTTATTTCAAAGAAATTACTATATTCTCTTGGTTATGATTCCGATTTGAAATTTTCAACCAAAATGTTTCTTACGAACAGTATTAGGTAATTTTTGTCGAAGAACCAAAGACATTACTTTTACTCTTATCGGTGAATTTGTAATGTTATTATTCACAGTAAATAAAACACGGAATTTGAAAAAAAAAAAAAAAAAAAGTATTTTTTTATCTCTACGTTCTAAAGTTGATTTATAATTTCTTTTTTCACTAAATCAAATTCCTTAAAAAAATTATTGTGCATTGTTGGTTTTCGTTAGGTCATAGATTGTTTTTTCTATTCGTTTTGAGTTTATATATATATATATATATATATATATATATATATATATATATATTATATATATATATATATATATATATATATATATATATAATCTTTCCGGTCACGCCCAACGGCATTGCCAGACGTATAACTATTCGGTCTCTCCGTCCATCGGGTAGGGCGAGAGGGAGTAATCATATCCTGGTGAGATGGGGTGCGTGCGTACATGTGTGTATATATATATATATATATATATATATATATATATATATATATATATATATATATATATATATATATATATATATATATATATATGTATATGTGTGTGTGCTTATATATGTATGTGTATATATATACATATATATATATATATATATATATATATATATATATATATATATATATATATATATATATATATATATATATATATATATATATACAGTATGTGTGTGTGTTTATAAATTTCATATAAGCACGTTTTCCATGTGAATGGGCTGGTTCCCATCAATTCCTAATGTGAGAAGGAAGCATCTCGTCTCTTCCACGTTCGGTCCCAATCGAGTTCCAAGAAGTGTATCAGATTCCTTGATATTCCACATGGAAGAGAAATCCCATTTCCTCAAGAGCGGTGTTTACACACACAAAAACAACACGATTTCGTGATCCTTGGACGAGTTGCGTGGCGGAGGGAGGGCGGCTTGTGTGATCGTGACCTAAGCCAAGGACGCTTAAAAGATGGAAACTTGAAGATGATGAGGAATAAATACCTCCAAGATTATTGTTGACTAAAAACATCTTAAATGGATTTTTTTTTCATGACATACCCTGAATGCTGAAAGGTTAAAGAGATTTTTTACTTGATTGAAACGTGTTAGGGATGACATTAAGGATGTGCGAAAGCGCTTTCTAACCGAATCATATGTTACGTGTTCCCTGTTTTCAAGATGCCCGAAGAGATGGTCTTCCAAGAAATAAGACGAAAATAAATGTAAACCATAAATTTTCTCTTTTCATGAGAAATACGCATTTTCGTGATCAGCAGAAAAAAATAAGTTATTTTTTACCGCTTTATTATACCTTTTTGGGGAATAAATCATCTACAGTATTCTTCAAACTAAACATCCTACCATATAAGGGGTATCAATTACTTCATATACAGGCGAATATATCCTGGATTTTCTATCTCAAAATAGATAATAGTTAGATGGTGAAATGCGGACCAAGTGGCTAGCAAAAAATTTTCGTAATTCTGATTCTCTACGCAATCTACCTTAGCCATAAATTGAAATTGGTAATGAATAATATTTCAATCTAAGGAAAGCATTTCCTACTTTCAGTTTTATTAGGAAGACGTCTATAAATACTGTAATCCCTCTCCATGGAAGTATTTTATTGAGGCCGGATGCAGGCCACGCCTCCTTAGTCGTAGAATTGGTTACATGTTTCAAAGTAGAATACTGACTGTAGGTTATGACCAAATAATTGACAATCATTAATGTAAGATATAATTAAATTCCACGACTACTAAGTTGTAAAGTCAACAAATCTTTCTAAATAAAAGCTATCCAAAAATCTTACTTTATAATTAGCATTTTACTTGCAGAGAAAAATAAAATCAACACATTTTCACCCATGAGGTTCCTAGGTGTTTTATGTTAGAAATTAAGTCACTAATAATCTTGGAATAAAACACCTAGTTAATAATGTAAGTTTTGTGAGTTGTGTATAAGTGTGCAACTGACGAGTTAGCAGATGTCTGTTGATGTGAAAAAAAAGAGCTCATTTACAAGGTCAGTCAACAAATGTATGGTGTACCCCATGTGTTTCATACACGGTCATACAATGTAATGCATCATATACACTCATACAATGCTATTGCCTTTTTTTTATCCCTCGCTCTCTCCGCATTGATAATAAAACAACCTGTTTAAGCTTGCCATCGCATGTTTCACATTGTTTGATATTTGTAACATTCTTGCCCTCTATTGCTGGTATATAAGCTCATTATATAATAAAATTCTAACCCCTGTTAGAACCTAAAGAGTTCCTTACCACAGTGGCACGCCAACCCATATATACAGGTGGTATATGTTTAAGAATATGAATTAACCTTAAAGCGACGAATAGCCTCAATCTAAGACATCAGACAACCTCGGAAAGGGCAAAAATTGTGTCTATTCTTCCCTCCATTTCTAGTAACAATAAGCAGGCCAAATATTCCAAGGCACTGCCAGCATCTCCTAGGGCACACCCGCACACAAAAATACACACACACACACACACACACACACACACACACCCGTCGCACCAAATATACACCTCTGAAAAACCTCCGTGAAGACAGACCTAACGGAAACTTAAAGGACCTCAATAGCGGACCTACCACATTAGTTCCGATAGCGATTTTATCGAGTTTCATCATCGTCTCTTGCACGGGAGAACTAGATTCATTCGGAGGATTCGTCAATTATACTGACAAGATCTTGTGTCAAGATCTTCTCCTCTTATGTCAAAGTTTTATTACTAATAATATTTCTGTTTTTTTCATGACTCTCTCTCTCTCTCTCTCCTCTCTCTCTCTCTCTCTCTCTCTCTCTCTCTCTCTCTCTCTCTCTCTCTCTCTCTCTCTCGAAAACACAGAGTGCCTAATATGTTCAGTCGGTAACAATTTCAACAGCAACTACTCCCATATTCTTGCCAAACACATTTCCAAAATGGGAAAGAGACTCATTTAAATAGCTTCCAGAATCTTACCGTATCATTAAGAGAACGCAACAACAACAACAACATTAATAATAATAATAATAGAAAATAAAATTTACATTAATTTTACGCCATACATTTATTTAGATCAATATAGAGCCAATAGAAATATCAGGATAAATCTTAATATACCTAAGCAACAAAATTAAAGCTGATTTCATTTTGCATTTATGTGTTCTAATCACTGTGAGAACATTCAAAATTTCGCATAATGTTTATTAATGACTACAATATCAAAGAAAATTTATGAATCTCTCCTAAATAATGAAGAGCAAATGTGTGGATATATATATATATATATATATATATATATATATATATATATATATATATATATATATATATATATATATATATATATATGTATATATATATATAAATTTACATATACTAATTTGAATAAAGAATACAATGAAACTAATGATGAAGGTTTTACCTAAATTACATAAATTTCTTACATCTACATGAGAGGAGCTCATTTTATGGGCTGGGTATCATCCCTTCAATGCACAAATAAAAACAATATGAAATATAAGTAAAATTATTAATAAATCAGCTTCGTACACACACACACACACACACACACACACACACACACACATATATATATATATATATATATATATATATATATATATATATATATATATATATTCGGTCACGTTCAACTCTCTAGGTTCCTCGGGAATGGGGTAGACGGAGTAGTCATAACCTGGTGAGGGGTGTGTGTGTGCGCATACCTATCTGAACATTTAGTCATAATTATTACGGGTCACGGCCTACTCATGTATAAATATAAAAGACAATAAATCTCACATATATTCCCCATTCAATTTCATAATTCTGAGAGACATTTCAAAAGATAGCATCTTGAGACGTGTGCTGGTGAAGGCTGAGCCCTAATCAAATTGTGGCATCTCCTGGA
>NC_090755.1:21733300-21738300 GCF_036898095.1 Palaemon carinicauda | reverse complement strand
AAGTCTTTGTATACCTATTTGCAAGTTTTACAAAGCGTAATATGAACACAGTTAACCTAGACGCATTTGAAAAACTACAAATACGAACTTAAAACATAAACAGCTTCGCATTAGACACACCTGCCTGCCCTCTTATTGGATATTCTTATCTCTCTCTCTCTCTCTCTCTCTCTCTCTCTCTCTCTCTCTCTCTCTCTCTCTCTCTCTTGGTAGAACACGTCGTATATCATCAAACAAAGAAACATTATATAAGATACAGAATCAAGATATTGGAATCGGGCAGACATTGCTGCATCTCCAATTCTAAAACGATACAAAAAAGAAAGAATGAAAGAAAACTAATTTCAATCAAGGGGCGCTTAGATAAGCAACCCAATTTTTTTTTATATTTCTTAAACTATTCCTATCCCAATTTTGGAAAAATGGACAAAATCTTAGGCTTTACTATTTCCTAAAAGGGATATTGAGAAATAACCTCCCCTGGCTAAACCTCAGAATTGCGCAATCTAAGACGTCTTTTTTTCATTAAGGATAAAGAAGTAGGCTCTGATTAGGTATTTAAATATCTTGTAGTCAATATTATGAATAAACCCCTTTACAGAACGCAGACTAAATGTGAAAGTTATATGGTCTCGGTGAAGCAAGTGCCTTAATGGGTGCCTTAAAGATTATGTATGCGAGCTAAATGTCTCAATGTGACCAAATATCAACGCAAACTGTGATAACCTTGAAGAAGATACGAATGAACGACAAACTCTCGAACAAATAGCCTCTATCTAGCCACAACACAGGTATTTATAGGCCTTCAAGAGGTCACATAAGGGTGATATTTGCATGTGTATAATCAATGGCTTTGGTCAATAAGGTTGACATTTGCATAAAAATTGATAATATAATAACATAATAACGGTAATGAAAATAGAGTTGAAATTCGCAAGTTACATTGAACGGATTTTGTTGTTTGATTGTACGCGTTGCATACAAAAACATAGATAAGGCATACTTCTTGATTCATATGTACTCTGCGATCTATTACATGACTCCCACCCCCTTGAAGAGACATGCTGTGAAAGAGGGTAACCTGTCCCAGAGATACACAGGATTCACACAGTCAATAGTGATCCAATCCTCTTTTCCACGAATGTTGACAAAGAAAGCTTTCGGAGTAGGGTTGATGACAAGGAATGGGGCCATAAGCAGTGGCTTACAAATGTCGGTGCATATTATGATGTGAGTTGCGGTGTATAAATCTTTTAGTATGGGCTACTTTACTAAGGGGTTGTAAGTCTGAGGGCAGGAGTACATTTTCTAATATGATTTAGGGTGTTGGAAGTCAATGGAGGACGTGGCGGACAGAAAATAATTCTGCAGGGACAACTAACGGGTTGCCAATTATCATTTCATCTAATGAGATATCCATGTTGTCCTAAGTAGTGGTCCTCAGTCCGAGGTGGGCCCAGGGAAGTTGTGATGGAAGGTATGATGGAAACGTTCCACCATTCAGTTGGATGCACGGTTGTAAGCGATAGTCTGATGTAAGGTGATGCTAAGAAGATACCCTAATGAAATCTACAATTAAGAAGTGAAAGTTGTACCCCTTGTCAGAAGTTATATGCTCTTGAATACCTAATCTTTCTATCCACACCCATAGGATAACGCAGCTGTACATACAGATGCTGCATCTTGCATAGGCATGGTTTCAAACCAGCGAATGGAGGGCTCGATGGTTGTGAAAAGGTAACATTGTCCTTGTGATGTGGGTGGGGGCCATTACGTCAACATGAATGTGTGCAAAACAACGTCGAAGTTGATGAAAAATATCCACACCCGAATTTGTACTTATGTTCTTTTAAAGTTTAACATGAAGTAAAGGCGCGGACCCAATACTTGGCATCTTTCGTAATGCCATGCCATATGAGCTAATTCAGTAGCTGTGCAGTAGATTAGTAAGAGAGATGTGAGAGGCCCATGGATCAATTAAAACACCTGTCAGTGCATGGAGACAAGTATCCACAGGCGAGGCGATTAGGTCAGTGTTGGACATTGTCAGAGCATACGGCAGATGAAGCAGTGAGCTGGGAGGCGGGCTGGGTGTTGCAAGCATCAGTGCCTATTAAGACGTGTCCTGCTGCTGTATGTAAGTCTTTTGGTATGTGCTGCTTTGCTGGGAAGTTGCAAGTCTGACGGGCAGGGGTAAATTTTCTCATGTGATTTAGGACGCTGAAAATCATTGGAGAAGGTGGAGGACAAAAAGAAAATCCATAGGGACATCTAATGGGTTGCCATACCATTTCATCTCACGAGACATCTATGGTGTCCTTAGGAGAGGTCCTCAGTCCGAGGGAGAGATTCAGGGAAGTTATGAAAAACCAAATGGATTCGCTACAGTGGGACATCAAAGCTGCTTTAAGGGTACGATTGAAATGTTTCACAATGATGTCCACAATTGGGAGGTGAAAGTTGTCCCACCGTCGGAAGTAATATGTTCTGGGATGCAAATCTTGCTATGCCTCTGTAAAATAAGGCAGCAATACGTAAGGCGGATATTGCATTTTGCATGGGGATAGCTTCAGACCTGCGAGTTGAGTGACTGATGACTATGAATAGGGAATGGTGTCCTTGTGACGTAGGTATGGGGCCAACCACATCAACGTGAATAAGTGCAAAACGACACTCAGGTAGATGAAAAGTGTCAACACCCAAATCTGTTTTGTCGATGCACTTTTGAAGTTCAATTGAAATGGAGTACAGGTGTGGACCCAATCTTTGGCATCTTATGTAATGCCATGCTATATGAACTTCGACTTCAGTAGCTGTACAGTAGATCGATATGTGGGATGTGGGAGGCCATGGATTAATTGAAACCCCTGTTGGCACATGGGTGGCAGGTTATCCATGGGTATGGTGATGGGATCAGTGATGGACATCGTTGGAGGATACACCAGACAAAGCGGTGAGCTGGGAAGAGGACTGGGTGTTCGAGTCACTCTGCTGAGTAACCAACTTGACAAACCTGAAGGAGGTACTAAGGAGGAGCAAGCTCTCGAATATCTAACTTTATATAGCAACAACACATGTATTCATTGCACCTGAGCAGTCACATATGGGTGACAATTGCATCTGTACATTCAACGTCTTTTAATACTAAGGTTGACATTGGCATAAACATTGCAAATATAATAACAGTAATGAAAATAAAGTTGAAATTAGCGTATTACATTCAACAGCTTTTGTCGTTCAAGTTGATTGACGCCTGCATTGAAGGAAACGTAGATAGAGCTTTCCTTTATATTGTGTGCATCCTGCTGTGCGTGCATTACAAATCTAAAAACCATAATATGTCAGATCCCTTGAAAATGCCAAGTATTCTGTCAAACAAAATAGTCCTAAATGGCATTCAGTATCCTACATTATTATTAACATAAAGATTTCAACAATTTCCTACGTCATCTTTTCTAGGCAGGAATTGCATTAACCTGTCAGAGTAAAAAAGCCAACCCCATTCACGACATGAAATGCCAGACTAATATCATTTAGTCAATCAATTACTTTAGAAGAAAATGTATTTCGAAGAAATGTTTGAGAGTTTTAATCGAATTCTATTAATAATCTCTCAATGTTGGATAAGGTTTCAAGAGCCAATGACATTCTCAAAGCTCAGAGAAGAGAAGCTGGAGATCATCATAGAAACCAATCTAATGGTCGTACATGAGGTTGAAAATCATATAGTTAAACAGTAGCCTTCATCCTTATAGGCAAATCACGCTTGGGCAATTCTTCACTAAAGGTTGTATGACTACTCACTCTTGATTTCTTCATTTTTATTCAGATGTTCCCTAACCTTATTAGTCTTCGAATGGCTCAAACTCCTTCAAACATTTCTTTCTCGCGACAATCATTTCCAGACCTCGATCAGCGTAATTCCATCGAAACTTATCACTTCCATCGAAGATGCGCCTTTAATTGTAGGCTCATTAGATAGTGGGTTCCCCTCTCATTAGACAGAGGGTTCGTCTGCCATTAACTAATGGGTTCACCTGCCATTAACTTTCCACTCATTCGTCGATAACCACAAACTGTACAGTATTTCCGTCGCTCACAGCCTAACAACCAAAGCGCGATCTTCACTCTTATACTCTCGCTTTCCACAACCTCAGTCTCTTCTCTTTACACTGAGAGAGAGAGAGAGAGAGAGAGAGAGAGAGAGAGAGAGAGAGAGAGAGAGAGAGAGAGAGAGAGAGAGGGCAATTGCTATCATCAACTTTCGTGGATATTTGAAAGTGATATGTTTCATAGCACAAACGATGATGCTATACATAGTATATCTGAAAGTATGAACATAATCTTCATATATTACAATGTATAGAAATTAATGTTATTTTTAGTGAAGTTTAAATATCTCCACCTTACACATGAAATTATTGTTCTTGCTATGACCAACAAAAAAAAGATACCAGTCATTCTATTACCCTTTTGTTTAAATATTTTCGAGTTAAAGTGAGAAGCAAATCATAAGCAAGATACATAAGCACTGTTACTTCCTAGGGCTCAGTGTATCATTTTGTTATTACTTAGAGAAATGAATTCATTATTATTATTATTATTATTATTATTATTATTATTATTATTATATTATTATTATAATTATTATTATTATTTTTATTATTATTATTATTATTATTATTATTATTATTATTATTATTATTATTACTAGCTAATCTTCAACCCTATTTGGAAAAGCAGGATGCTATAAGCCCAGGGGCTCCAACAAGGAAAAAATAAAGAAATAAAGAATAAAAAACTATATTCAATTGAAACTATTATTACGCTCTCTCTCTCTCTCTCTCCTCTCTTCTCTCTCTCTCTCTACTCTCTCTCTCCTCTCTCTCTCTCTCTACGAAAAGCCTTGTGAAACGACTTGCCAAGTTATCAATATTAAAGAACAGCCAATATCCAGAAAAAAACATCGCAAAATCATTCATCATAAGTTATGCAAAATA
>NC_090755.1:21718300-21728300 GCF_036898095.1 Palaemon carinicauda | reverse complement strand
GGATGGTACAGTCTGGTAAGATCTGAATGCACTGGATGCATGAGTCAGTTATGAAAAATATTATGTAATATACATAAAGAAGAAACTGAATGACGGTGCCCGAAATAAGAAATTTTTCCAACAAACTAAGATGAGATTCAGCAACCGAAGATCAAACAGAAGAACAATACTCGTTACAAAGCAGGTTGAAAGAATTAAAACACCTCCTCAGAATAGATTGATCACCGAAGATCTTACAAGACTTTCTCAATAAGCCAATTTCTAAAATTTTCAAGGATTTATATATGGTTAGAAAACCATTATCAATGCTGAGATATGGATGTTGAGATATCATTACCTTAGACTGCATGGATTTATGGAAGAATCTATGGAATTTGGGACTGATGGCCAAGCGTTGGAGCCGGGGAAGCCATTCATCGCCCATGTGCAACTGAATGTTTCTTGGGTGGAACAACTGAAGTTGGACACTAAGATGGAAGGTTGGAAGCAGAAAGGGGGTCATAGTAGAAGGCTAAAAAAGGGGTGCAGATAGAAGCATGAGGTGCACTGACTGTATTACAGTAAGCTATACGCGGCTACTGAACCTTAATCTGTAGTCCAATATAATAATAATAATAATAATAATAATAATAATGTGACGAGTAATGGTTGGCTGCATGGTATCAATTATCGTTATCTTCAAAATAACATTATCTTAATTGCTGGTGGGCTCATGCATGCAAAAATAACGACAATTATCCTGAATAAGACATTAACCAACAATTAAATAATTTTAGACTCAATTACTTTCCTAAGCAGTAGATGCATATAAATACATAAAAAAAATCACTGCCTTATGAGCATTTCGATACAATAAATAAATAGGTAGACGTCAAAGAATAATAAACATATGTATGTATATGTATATAATGTATATATATATATGTATATATATATATATATATTACATATATACTGTATATATAATATATATATATATATATATATATGTATATATATATATATATATATATATATATATATATATATATATATATATATATATATATATATGTATGTATGTATATATATATGAATGTGTGATATATATATATATATATATATATATATATATATATATATATATATATATATATATATATATATATATATATATATATATATATATAAATCCAAAATAAAAATCCAAATTAAGTATATAAAAAAAACAAATAGCTTTCTGAATCAAATACCTTTCTAAGCACAACAATAGAAACCCAGCCGCGCCCACACTCACCTGAACGACTAATATTCCTCCAGCGACGCGTCCTCAGTTAAAAAAATAAAGGACACGCACACTGGACTGGCTCAGGTGAACCGGGGTCAAGGTGAGAGAGGGAGCTTTGGTGCACTTCAGTCATATTGATTCAATTCTTTCTGGTTGGATTTCCCGGAGGGGTTAAGGGGGAGATGGAGGAGGGGGGGGGGGTTGTAAGTGTTAGATGGGGGCGATGATGGTTGCTTGCTAACGATGAGGAACAGACTTAAAGAGAGAGAGAGAGAGAGAGAGAGAGAGAGAGAGAGAGAGAGAGAGAGAGAGAGAGAGAGATTTTCTGATGTACAGGTTGCAAATGTATTCTGAAATTAATTCCTAAGAAAGAACCTGGAAAGCTACATTACGGCTTTTTATTTTAGTAGAGAACATAGCATCCACACAGCTCTCTCTCTCTCTCTCTCTCTCTCTCTCCTCTCTCTCTCTCTATCTCTCTCTCCTCTCTCTCTCTCTCTCTCTCTCTCTCTTCCTCTTCTTTTCTGCCATTCTTTTCTTCCTACATCTTTTTCCTCTCCTAATCCCTTTCAACATTTTATATATATAAAAAATCAACCAAGTACGACATTTCAGCGTGTTCTAAAAATAACTCCTTTACTTTGGATCCACTTCACCTGTACGAGGCCTCATTTCTGCCCAAATGTCCCAAGACCCATTCCATTCCTTGCTCCGAGGTCATTGCAGTTGCTTGCGTAATAAGAAATTTGCGGGATAGCTTCTGTGCAAGGAGGACCATCTCACTCTGGCATATTTTTTTTCGCAGTCTTCCTTCACCACATGATCTCCTCTTGTCTCCGTTCAAGTCATTTCTTGCATTACTACAACAAAGACTCCATTGACCGTTACGTTTAATGGTGCGCGTACAACTTATTAGGCAGAACCTCTCAAATCATATCGAACCTTTTATCCTAGGGTTGTAGTGGCCTATAGGATACGTCCCTGCCTCTTGATCTGACAGATTGGGGTTCGAGTCCCGCTAAAAACTAATAGTTTATTGTAATGTCTGCAACCTCACCAACCTTGTGAGCGACGATAGGGGTTTGGGAAAGCCTATAGGTATACCAGCCGAGTCATCAGCAGCCATTGCCTGGCCATTCCTGGTCCTAGCTTGGGTGGAGAGGGGGATTGGGTGCTGAACATATGTATATACTGTATATTCAGTCTCTAGGATATTGTCTTGCTAGCTAAGGTATTATCACTGTCCCTTGCCTCTTCCAATCATGACCGGCCATAATTATTATCATCATCATCATTATTATTTCTTCCAAATGAGCCAATTAGTCTTATGGTGGATTTGTGAGTTTTGAGTTTTGAAAAATCCTGCAGTTATACAATAAGGTAAAAAAAAAGTTGGAGAGGTTAGACAGCAATAGGTAAGGAATAAGGAGGTAAAGCCGAGGGATACAAAACATGTGGAGCAAAGGCGAGAAGGAACACTGCAAAGACCCTTAAGTAATTAGCTACAGTGGGATAATGATTCCTAGGGAACATGGCCTTACGGCTTTAGATTATAAACAAGACTTGGATACACATTACGTGAAAAAAAAGAAAGATTAGAAAAGGGAAAATTCAATTAAAAAAAAAAGTATTATGAAAACACTGAATGAAGACCAAAGTAATGGAAAACAAAGATAATTATTGTAGCTTGACCCCAGGGAAGAAACAGTCTGGCCCCTTGGGAGAAGGAGAGAGATAAGATCCACAAAAATAAAATAAATAAAATAAAGTATGAATTAAAAGGGTCGGCATTTTCTTTCTACGTTGGTTCTTTTTCTGTTCTTTTAACCTTTCTTCTTTTAAGAGGTGAATCTATCGTTAAATTTGTAATAAAACCGCAAACTTCCTTGTTTACTTCTGGTCTGGAATAAGAGGGGGCAAGAGGTTATCAGCATCAATTGCCTTCTCCTTTATATATATATATATATATATATATATATATATATATATATATATATATATATATATATGTATATATAACTATATATGTATGTATATATATGTGTATATATATAGTTTTTAATATATATATACATACATACATATATAATATACATATATAGTTATATATATAACTATATATATATATATATATATATATATATATATATATATATAGTTTTATAACTATATATGTATACTATATATGTATGCATATATAAAACTATATATATATATATATATATATATATATATATTATATATGTGTATATTTACATATATATAATATATATATATATATATATATATATATATATATAAATATAAGTGTGTAGAAGTGCTATATATACACATATATACATATATATGTGTGTAGAAGTGCATATATATATATATATATACATATATATACATACATATATATATATGCATACGTAATATATATGGGTATATACAGTATATATACATATATAATATAGTTATATATAATATATTTATATATATAAAACTATATAGATTATATATGTATGTATATATACCTATATATATCATATATGTATATATATAATGTGCGTGTGTTTGTGTGTGTGTGTAGAAGTGCATATATATATATATATATATATATATATATATATATATATATATATATATCTAACCACACATAAAAGAAAACCCTTCAAATCAAAGCAGCAAGTAAAGAGTTTGCCAATCGTAACAATCAATATAAACCTATATGTAAAATCCCAAACATACACAAGAAAACACATCCCAGAATGAGGCGGTATGAAAAGTGCGAAGGTTTAAAACCAATTCCCAAAGCACACAAACATCCGAACCCTACACAGGGATAATAAGCCAATTGTACCGTTCGTGTCTCATAAACGCTCATATAATGTAATGCTATTGCTTATTTTATTTCTTGCTCTCTCCCGCACTGATAATAGAAAAACCTACTTAAGCTTGCCATCTCATGTTTTAGGTTGTTCTAATTTTTGTGACATTCTAGCTCTCAACTGCTTGTACATAAGCTTGTTATCTGTTGAATAAACTCTACTTGCATTCACCTCGCCTTTCTATGAGTACATAAAAACCACCTCGCACACTATTGTGAACCCAAACCAGATAAGAATTGAGTACAGCCCTTCAATAACTAGATGGACAGAACGAAGGAACGACACGGACAGACATGACACACGTCGGCGACGTAATGGCACCCTATCTGATTACAGTGAAACCGTCAATAATCCGATACCTTTGTATCACGAAAGGTTCTTAAAATGTCCATCAAGTCCCGTTCAAGATATCCTGTAAAGCATCCCTGTACTCGTACTTATAGAATATGGACCTACAAAGGCTTTCATTGAAGGACAAGTACTTCTTCTATTCTTCTTTTATTCATCTCGAGGACAGATCTGATCACTAAATAGCTCACTCAGTGGCCTTGTTGGCTCTTCAGGCCTCGTGGTGTCTAATTTCTAGGTCAATTTTCTCATCGAAGTTCAGTCCAATAGGAATCGAATGGATGGATAAGATTGCCTGTGAGGATCCTTCACTGCGCAACGTTCCTCTTTGTTAGAGAGAGAGAGAGAGAAAGAGAGAGAGAGAGAGAGCGATGGTGTGTTCATTATTACTATTATTATTATTATTACTTGCTAAGCTACAACCCTAGTTGGAAAAGCAGACTGCTATAAGCCCAAGGGCTCCAACAAGGAAAATAGCCCAGTGAGAAAAGGAAACAAGGAAAATAAAATATTTTACGAAGAGTAACACCATTGAAATAAATATCTCCTACATAAATTATAAAAACTTCAACAGAACAAGAGGAAGAGAAATAAGATAGAATAGTGTAACCGAGTGTATCCTCAAGCAAGAGAACTCTAACCTAAGACAGTGAAAGACCATGGTACAGAGGCTATGGCACTACCACAGACTAGAGAGAAGAAGGAGAGCAACAGAGAGAGAGAGAGAGAGAGAGAGAGAGAGAGAGAGAGAGAGAGAGAGAGTACGGATTCCTTTAAAACTATGTACGGATATAAGATGAATGAACGATAGAAGAGTATCATATTGAAGGGCAATACACTTCTTTGGCCTGGTACCGATTCGCTCTGTAACCTTCCCTCCACCCCAGCAATGCTTTTTGTCACATCTTTTTCCAGCATCACTATTTTTTGTCATACACTTCTTTCGCATTCCAGTTCTAGTTCTTTTCTGCCACTATCATCAGTAACAAAAACCTTTGAAAAATAGTAGTATTACTTAATGAAACAACTGCTAAAAGAATTTGGCTCACCTCTCTTATAGAAATAACTATCTCCCCTATATATTTAAGAGCTAATGTCTGGCTATCTATCTATCGATCTATCTATCTATCTATCTATCTATATCTATATATATATATATATTTATATATATATATATATATATATATATATATATACATAAAATCATCATCTCCCCCCACGCCTATTGACGCAAAGGGCCTCAAAGAGGATTCATTGGCTAAAGTTATCAAAGGTAGCCAGTTCCTTGTGATGCGCAGTGCCAGTCATACGAATTCCAATAAGATCATCCGCCAGGCATCAAGAGTAGAAGCAGAAAGGACATCTTGTCTCTTGCCTTAAACCCAATTCGTCACCCTACAGGCAGTGTCTTCATCGAGATCTAGTGGCATTTCCTCCACACCCAAGGTTCTCGTTACTCCATCAGGCTGCTCATCTGCTTATACAACCGTTGGCAAACATGGATTGCTAAAATATACCAACTAGCACGGTAATACATTATATACACAAAAAAATTAAACGCACAGCTGAAATGTTACGGTATAAAACAACCTCTATAGTCAATTCTTTTTAGTGAGGCTGATTTGCACCAACTCGCAAGTTGCCCTTTTAGCTCGGAAAAGTTTCCTGATCTAACCAATCTAACCAATCATATAGTAGAAAACGTTTCCGAGCTAAAAGGGCACCGCTGCGAGTCAATGCAAATACGCCTCATTAAGAAAAATTGAGTATAGTTATATGGATGTCAATTCCTGATGATCGCATCTTTGGATTCCCTTCAGTACAAGACCACACATCTAGACCTAGATGCAGTAAAAGGTCTAGGGCTGTGAAACCTGTTTCTCACAAGGAGGTTTAATAGGGTTTCTAGTTAGGACTGAATACTTCCTCGCCAGTGTGAAGTTGACGGGCATCGATTTGGCTTTTAGCAACCGTATTAGACAGGTAATTAAGTTACTATAGTCAATTTTTATTAATGAGGCGCATTTGCACCGACTCGCAGGGTTACTCTTTTAGCTTGGAAAAATTTTCCTGCTAGCTGATTGGTTAGAACTATTTTGTCCAACCAATCAGCGATCAGGAAACTTTTCCGAGCTAAAAGGACACCTCTGCGAGTCAGTGCAAAAGCGCCTCAATAAAAGAAATTGACTATAGTTGAAATTCTATAAATTATATTCTATTGATTTCTGGGTATTTTGGGTTGAAGGATATTCTATGACCTTTTATTTCAAATAAATTACTATATTCTCATGGTTATGATTCCGATTTGAAATTTTCTAACAAAATGTTTCTTACGAACAGTATTAGGCAATTTTTTTGGTCGAAGAACCAAAGACATTACTTTTACTCTTATCGGTGCATTCGTAATGTTATTATTCAGAGTAAAAACAAAACCACGGAATTTGAAAAGAAAAGTATTTTTTCATCTAAACGTTCTAAAATTTATATATAATTTTTATTTCCTTAAAAAAATGATTGTGCATTGTTAGTTTTCGTTTGGTCATAGATTTTTTTTTCTATTCGTTTTGAGTTTATATATATATATATATATATATATATATATATATATATATATATATATATATATATATATATATATATATATATATATATATATATATATATATATATATATATATATATATATATAATCTTTTCGGTCACGCTAACGGCATTGCCAGACGTATAACTATTCGGTCTCTCCGTCTATCGGGTAGGGAGAGAGGGAGTAATCATATCCTGGTGAGATGGGGTGCGTGTGTGTGTATATATATATATATATATATATATATATATATATATATATGTGTGTGTGCTTATATATATATATATATATATATATATATATATATATATACATGTGTGTGCTTATATATATATATATATATATATATATATATATATATATATATAAATATATATATGTGTGTGTTTATAAATTTCATATAGGCTAAGCACGTTTTCCATGTGGCTGAGCTGGTTCCCATCAATTCCTAATGTGAGAAGGAAGCATCTCGTCTCTTCCACGTTCGGTCCCAATCGAGTTCCAAGAAGTGTATCAGATTCCTTGATATTCCACATAGAAGAGAAATCCCATTTCCTCAAGAGCGGTGTTTACACACACAAAAACAACACGATTTCGTGATCCTTGGACGAGTTGCGTGGCGGAGGGAGGGCGGCTTGTGTGATCGTGACCTAAGCCAAGGACGCCAAAAAGATGGAAACTTGAAGATGATGAGGAATAAATACCTCGAAGATCATTGTTGACTAAAAACATCTTAGATGTATTTTTTTTTTATGACATACCTTGAATGCTGAAAGGTTAAAGAGATTTTTTACTAGATTGAAACGCGTTAGGGATGACGGTAAGAATGTGCGAAAGAGCTTTCTAACCGAATCATATGTTACGCGTTCCCTGTTTTCAAGATGCCCGAAGAGATGGTCTTCCAAGAAATAAGACGAAAATAAATGTAAACCATAAATTTTCTCTTTTCATGAGAAATACGCATTTTCGTGAACAGCAGAAAAAAAAAGTTATTTTTTACCGCTTTATTATACCTTTTTGGGGAATAAATCATCTACAGTTTTCTTCAAACTAAACATCCTACCAGATAAGGGGTATCTATTACTTCATATAGAGGCAAATATATCCTGGATTTTCTATATCAAAATAGATAATAGTTAGATATTGAAATGCGGACCAAGTGGCTAGCAAAAATAAAATTTCGTAATTTTGTTTCCCTACGCAACCTTCATTAGCCATAAATTGAAATTGGTAATGAATAATATTTCAATCCAAGGGAAGCATTTCCTACTTTCAATTTTATTAGGAAGACTTCTATAAATACTGTAATACCTCTCCATGGAAGTATTTTATTGAGGCCGGATGCAGGCCACGCCTCCTTAGTCGTAGAATTGGTTACATGTTTCAAAGTAGAATACTGACTGTAGGTTATGACCAAGTAACCAAATAATTGACAATCATTAATATAAGACATAGTTAAATTCCACAACTACTAAGTTGAAAAGTCAACAAATCTTTCTAAATAAAAGCTATCCAAAAATCTTACTCCATAACTATAGCATATTTCTTGTAGAGAAAAATAAATAAAATCAAGACATTTCCATCCGAGAGGTTCCTAATTGTTTCATGTTAGAAATTCAGTCACTTATAATCTTCGAATAAAACACCTAGTTATTAATGTAAGTTTGTGAGTTGTCTATAAGTGTGCAATTGAAGAGTTGTCAGATGTCTGTTGATTTGAAGAAAAAAAAATAAATAAGAAAAAAAAAAAATAAAACCTCATATACAAGGTCGGTCAATAAATGTATAGTGTACCCGGTGTGTTTCATACACGCTCATACAATGTAATGCTTCATTCACACTCATACAATGATATTGCCTTTTTTTTTATCCCTCACTCTCTCCGCATTGATAATAAAACAACCTGTTTAAGCTTGCCATCGCATGTTTCACATTGTTTGATATTTGTAACATTCTTGCCCTCTATTGCTGGTATATAAGCTCATTATATAATAAAATTCTAACCCCTGTTAGAACCTAAAGAGTTCCTTACCACAGTGGCACGCCAACCCATATATACAGGTGGTATATGTTTAAGAATATGAATTAACCTTAAAGCGACGAATAGCCTCAATCTAAGACATCAGACAACCTCGGAAAGAGCAAAAATTGTCTATTCTTCCCTCCATTTCTAGTAACAATAAGCAGGCCAAATATTCCAAGGCACTGCCCCCATCTCCTAGGGCACACCCGCACACACAAATACACACACACACACACACACACACACACACACACACACACATCCGTCGCACCAATTATACACCTCTGAAAAACCTCCGTGAAGACAGACCTAACGGAAACTCAAAGGACCTCAATAGCGGACCTACCACATTAGTTCCGATGGCGATTTTATCGAGTTTCATCATCGTCTCTTGCACGGGAGAACTAGATTCATTCGGAGGATTCGTCAATTATACTGACAAGATCTTGTGTTAAGATCTTCTCCTCTTATGTCAAAGTTTTATTACTAATAATACTTCTGTTTTTTTCATGACTCTCTCTCTCTCTCTCTCTCTCTCTCTCTCTCTCTCTCTCTCTCTCTCTCTCTCTCTCTCTCTCTCTCTCTCTCGAAAACACAGAGTGCCTAATATGTTCAGTCGGTAACAATTTCAACAGCAACTACTCCCATATTCTTGCCAAACACATTTCCAAAATGGGAAAGAGACTCATTTAAATAGCTTCCACAATCTTACCGTATCATTAAGAGAACGCAACAACAACAACAACAATAATAATAATAATAAAAATGAAATTTACATTAATTTTACGCCATACATTTATTTAGATCAATATACAGCCAATAGAAATATCAGGATAAATTTTAATATACCTAAGCAACAAAATTAAAGCTGATTTCATTTTGCATTTCTGTGTTCTAATCACTGT
>NC_090755.1:21700274-21705300 GCF_036898095.1 Palaemon carinicauda | reverse complement strand
AGTCAAGATATCCAAAGCATGACAATAGCTACACAAAGGCTTTCATTGAAGGACAAGTACTTCTTCTATTCTTCTTTTATTCATCTCGAGGACAGATCTGACCACTAAATAGCTCACTCAGTGGCCTTGTTGGCTCTTCAGGCCTCGTGGTGTCTCATTTCTGGGTCAATTTTCTCATCGAAGTTCAGTCCAATAGGAATCGAATGGATGGATAGGATTGCCTGAGAGGATCTTTCACTGCGCAACGTCCCTCTTTGAGAGAGAGAGAGAGAGAGAGAGAGAGAGAGAGAGAGAGAGAGAGAGAGATGGTGTGTTCATTATTATTATTATTATTATTACTATTATTATCATTATTACTATTATTAGTATTATTATTATTATTGCTAAGCTACATCCCTAGTTGGAAAAGCAGAAAGCTAAAAGCCCAAGGGCTCCAACATGGAAAATAGCCCAGTGAGAAAAGGAAACAAGGAAAATAAAATATTCTAAGAAGAGTAACACCATTGAAATAACTGTCTCCTACATAAACTATAAGAACTTTAACAAAATAAGAGGAAGAGAAATAATATAGAATAGTGTGACCGAGTGTACCCTCAAGCAAGAGAACTCGAGCCCAAGACAGTGGAAGACCATGGTACACAGGCTATGGCACTACCCATGACTAGAGAGAAGGAGAGCGACAGATATTACAAGACCGGAGAGAAGCCCAAATCGTGAAAGAGAGAGAGAGAGAGAGAGAGAGAGAGAGAGAGAGAGAGAGAGAGAGAGAGAGAGAGAGAGAGAGAGAGAGAGAGAGTACGGATTCCTTTAAAACTATGTACGGATATAAGATGAATGAACGATAGAAGAGTATCATATTGAAGGGCAATACACTTCTTTGTCCTGGTACTGATTCGCTCTGTAACCTTCCCTCCGCCCCAGCAATGCTTTTCGTCACATCTTTTTCCAGCATCACTATTTTTTGTCATACACTTCTTTCGCATTCCAGTTCTAGTTCTTTTCTGCCACTATCATCAGTAACAAAAACCTTTGAAAAATAGTAGTATTACTTAATGAAACAACTGCTAAAAGAATTTGGCTAACCTCTCTTATACAAATAACTATCTCCCCTATATATTTAAGAGCTAATGTCTGGCTATCTATCTATCTATCTATCTATCTATATATATATATATATATATATATGTATATATATATATATATATATATATATAATATATATACATACATATATACATACATATATATATATATATATATATATATATATATATATATATATATATAATCATCATCTCCTCCCACGCCTATTGATGCAAAGGGCCTCAAAAAGGATTCATTGGCTAAAGTCATCAAAGGATACCCAGTTCCTTGTGTGGCGCAGTGCCAGTCTAACTAAGGCAAGTGACCCCTTCCAGTCCATACTAATTCCAATAAGATCATCTGCCAGGCATCAGGAGTAGAAGCAGAAAGGACCTCTTGTCTCTTGCCTCAAACCCAATCCGTCACCCTACAGGCAGTGACTTCATCGAAATCTAGTGGCATTTCCTCCACACCCAAGGTTCTCGTTACTCCATCAGGCTGCTCATCCGCTTATATAACCGTTGGCAAACATGGATTGCTAACATATACCGCCTAGCACGGTAATACATTATATACACAAAAAATAAAACGCAAAGCTGAAATGTTACGATATAAAACAACCTCTAGTTATATGGATGTCAATTCCTGATGAGCGCATCTTTGGATTCCCTTCAGTACAAGACCACACATCTAGACCTAGATGCAGTAAAAGGTCTAGGGCTGTGACACCTGTTTCTCGCAAGGAGGTTTCATAAGGTTTCTAGTTAGGACTGAATACTTCCTCGCCAGTGTGAAGTTGACGTGTGCATCGATTTGGCTTTTAGCAACCGTATTAGACAGGTAACTAAGTTACTATGGTCAATTTTTCTTAATGAGGCGCATTTGCACCGACTCGCAGGGTTACCCTTTTAGCTTGGAAAAATTTTCCGGCTAGCTGATTGGTTAGAACTATTTTGTCCAACCAATCAGCGATCAGGAAACTTTTCCGAGCTAAAAGGACACCTCTGCGAGTAAGTGCAAATGCGCCTCAATAAAAGATATTGACTATAGTTGAAATTCTATGAATTATATTCTATTGATTTTTGGGTATTTTAGGCTGGAGGATATTCTATGACCTTTTATTTCAAAGAAATTACTATATTCTCTTGGTTATGATTCCGATTTGAAATTTTCAACCAAAATGTTTCTTACGAACAGTATTAGGTAATTTTTGTCGAAGAACCAAAGACATTACTTTTACTCTTATCGGTGAATTTGTAATGTTATTATTCACAGTAAATAAAACACGGAATTTGAAAAAAAAAAAAAAAAAAAGTATTTTTTTATCTCTACGTTCTAAAGTTGATTTATAATTTCTTTTTTCACTAAATCAAATTCCTTAAAAAAATTATTGTGCATTGTTGGTTTTCGTTAGGTCATAGATTGTTTTTTCTATTCGTTTTGAGTTTATATATATATATATATATATATATATATATATATATATATATATATATATATAATCTTTCCGGTCACGCCCAACGGCATTGCCAGACGTATAACTATTCGGTCTCTCCGTCCATCGGGTAGGGCGAGAGGGAGTAATCATATCCTGGTGAGATGGGGTGCGTGCGTACATGTGTGTATATATATATATATATATATATATATATATATATATATATATATATATATATATATGTATATGTGTGTGTGCTTATATATGTATGTGTATATATATACATATATATATATATATATATACAGTATGTGTGTGTGTTTATAAATTTCATATAAGCACGTTTTCCATGTGAATGGGCTGGTTCCCATCAATTCCTAATGTGAGAAGGAAGCATCTCGTCTCTTCCACGTTCGGTCCCAATCGAGTTCCAAGAAGTGTATCAGATTCCTTGATATTCCACATGGAAGAGAAATCCCATTTCCTCAAGAGCGGTGTTTACACACACAAAAACAACACGATTTCGTGATCCTTGGACGAGTTGCGTGGCGGAGGGAGGGCGGCTTGTGTGATCGTGACCTAAGCCAAGGACGCTTAAAAGATGGAAACTTGAAGATGATGAGGAATAAATACCTCCAAGATTATTGTTGACTAAAAACATCTTAAATGGATTTTTTTTTCATGACATACCCTGAATGCTGAAAGGTTAAAGAGATTTTTTACTTGATTGAAACGTGTTAGGGATGACATTAAGGATGTGCGAAAGCGCTTTCTAACCGAATCATATGTTACGTGTTCCCTGTTTTCAAGATGCCCGAAGAGATGGTCTTCCAAGAAATAAGACGAAAATAAATGTAAACCATAAATTTTCTCTTTTCATGAGAAATACGCATTTTCGTGATCAGCAGAAAAAAATAAGTTATTTTTTACCGCTTTATTATACCTTTTTGGGGAATAAATCATCTACAGTATTCTTCAAACTAAACATCCTACCATATAAGGGGTATCAATTACTTCATATACAGGCGAATATATCCTGGATTTTCTATCTCAAAATAGATAATAGTTAGATGGTGAAATGCGGACCAAGTGGCTAGCAAAAAATTTTCGTAATTCTGATTCTCTACGCAATCTACCTTAGCCATAAATTGAAATTGGTAATGAATAATATTTCAATCTAAGGAAAGCATTTCCTACTTTCAGTTTTATTAGGAAGACGTCTATAAATACTGTAATCCCTCTCCATGGAAGTATTTTATTGAGGCCGGATGCAGGCCACGCCTCCTTAGTCGTAGAATTGGTTACATGTTTCAAAGTAGAATACTGACTGTAGGTTATGACCAAATAATTGACAATCATTAATGTAAGATATAATTAAATTCCACGACTACTAAGTTGTAAAGTCAACAAATCTTTCTAAATAAAAGCTATCCAAAAATCTTACTTTATAATTAGCATTTTACTTGCAGAGAAAAATAAAATCAACACATTTTCACCCATGAGGTTCCTAGGTGTTTTATGTTAGAAATTAAGTCACTAATAATCTTGGAATAAAACACCTAGTTAATAATGTAAGTTTTGTGAGTTGTGTATAAGTGTGCAACTGACGAGTTAGCAGATGTCTGTTGATGTGAAAAAAAAGAGCTCATTTACAAGGTCAGTCAACAAATGTATGGTGTACCCCATGTGTTTCATACACGGTCATACAATGTAATGCATCATATACACTCATACAATGCTATTGCCTTTTTTTTATCCCTCGCTCTCTCCGCATTGATAATAAAACAACCTGTTTAAGCTTGCCATCGCATGTTTCACATTGTTTGATATTTGTAACATTCTTGCCCTCTATTGCTGGTATATAAGCTCATTATATAATAAAATTCTAACCCCTGTTAGAACCTAAAGAGTTCCTTACCACAGTGGCACGCCAACCCATATATACAGGTGGTATATGTTTAAGAATATGAATTAACCTTAAAGCGACGAATAGCCTCAATCTAAGACATCAGACAACCTCGGAAAGGGCAAAAATTGTGTCTATTCTTCCCTCCATTTCTAGTAACAATAAGCAGGCCAAATATTCCAAGGCACTGCCAGCATCTCCTAGGGCACACCCGCACACAAAAATACACACACACACACACACACACACACACACACACCCGTCGCACCAAATATACACCTCTGAAAAACCTCCGTGAAGACAGACCTAACGGAAACTTAAAGGACCTCAATAGCGGACCTACCACATTAGTTCCGATAGCGATTTTATCGAGTTTCATCATCGTCTCTTGCACGGGAGAACTAGATTCATTCGGAGGATTCGTCAATTATACTGACAAGATCTTGTGTCAAGATCTTCTCCTCTTATGTCAAAGTTTTATTACTAATAATATTTCTGTTTTTTTCATGACTCTCTCTCTCTCTCTCTCTCTCTCTCTCTCTCTCTCTCTCTCTCTCTCTCTCTCTCTCTCTCTCTCTCTCTCTCTCGAAAACACAGAG
>NC_090755.1:21682774-21695274 GCF_036898095.1 Palaemon carinicauda | reverse complement strand
CATGACGTCATGAACGAGGAATGTGCTAATTGGCCCAGACTATCCGTCATCTTCCTTAATGACGTCATCACGAAGAAAGTGGCTCTAAACTTCAGAGAAGCCTGACCTATCAATACTGGTTGCTGTTGGCTACGTGACGTCATACATCATCATATTCCTGACCAATGATGTCACGAAGAAAGACAAGCGGTTTCTATTGGCTACGTGACATACAAACACACGTACATAAAGAATAGCAGGGATTGGCTAATAGCTTTAGATCAGTTGAGGTAAAACTGACTCGAGGATGATTCATCGAGATGCTTATCTAAGGTAGAATTAAAGTTGCAGGAGTGAGCCATAGAACCTTTTCGTCTCACGGGAGAGTCTGGACGAAAATGATCTACAGAATTATTTCGTATGCTACGCTAGACATATAAAAAAAAATGTCCGATAGAGGAACCACATACCAGACAACTTTTCTAGATTTTTTCCGGCCATGTAGAAATTACACACACATATGTATGTGTATATCTGAGTAAATATATATTTATATATATATATATATATATATATACACACACATCCGGCCACGTATAAATTACACACACATATATGTGTATATTTGTGCATGTATATATATATATATATATATATGTGTGTGTGTGTGTGTGTGTGTATATGTGTGTGTATGTATGTGCACGTCCATATGCTAGTATATTTCTCCAATCATTCGACTCTTTCCCTGGGAGGCAGTACATGTAGAGGGTGTTAACCTTTCGATTTTCAGCAGCATGTCTCGTTAATTGAGGTCGTTAGCCCCAAACCTTTTTCCAGTCCAGCTGCGACCCAGCACATTAAATCAACAACCAGGTACTTATCTCTTTTCACAAGACTGAACAGTGGTTCAACCTCTCTCTCTCTCTCTCTCTCTCTCTCTCTCTCTCTCTCTCTATTATGCCTTCAGCAATATTGTGAAAGCCTTACCAACTTACTGTAAACCAACGAATCCTATAAAGTAATATTTGAATAAAAAGAAAAATTTCTCTTTAACGAAAAAGAGATTTGAGCCAGTTCCTTTAAATCTGAATATCTATTTATTCTCAGCAGTAACATTTCATTTACTAATGACCCACAACAACAACTTTTTACGGAACCAAATCATGGAATGATAATATTAACAATAAAAACAAACTCCAAATAATGAAAATATGAAAAACAGTGACAATAAAGTGAATGATAAAGCTAAAACATCCAATTCTACTTAGTCAGCTGTGTATAACTAACTGTATACTGCACAACCAAATTCACAACGAACCAGGTCACAGACATCATCTGTATCTAGATGGAACTAACCTATAACAGTCTGGATCCTGTGCAGGTGTGGATTGTAGGACACTGCCCAGGTGGGACAGGTGCAGGGTTCAGCAAACATGACTCAGATGTATGTTCATGCTGAATTACTCTCTCTCTCTCTCTCTCTCTCTCTCTCTCTCTCTCTTTGTGGCCATCTCTTCTTCGCTCCTAATTATTTATTCTACAAACACTCATTTTAGTCAATAAGTACATACACATAGAGATAGATGTGTGTGTATATATATATATATATATATATACATATATATATACATATACATACACACACATATATATATATATATATGTCAGGAGCGGAGCTAGAGATTTGTAAGCTCTGTGGCATGAGTAGTGATTAGGGGGTAATACTATTAAATGTACACTTATATACTTTTAGTTTCTGATCCTGATTTGGAGGCCTCTCTCTCTCTCTCTCTCTCTCTCTCTCTCTCTCTCTCAAAAAGCAATAATCCACATTAAAAAAACAAGCACGCCACTAAGTTATTGACCATCGGTGTAACGATACTGTCTGCCATATAGATTTTCTACAGAACTTACTGACTCGATACAATTTTTATATTCTCTCTCTCTCTCTCTCTCTCTCTCTCTCTCTCTCTCTACTCAATAGTAGTTTTGATTTTTTCCGACGACCCTTATTTGTCAATCAATTCGGAAGATTTTTAAGATCACAGAGTTAATATCTATCTTGATATTTTATATCTATCTTGAGGATATTCCATAACTTTACTATCCTATTCATCGAATATACTACCATTCCCCTGCTTGGTCTTCAAACAGCTGACTCGGATCGTAAATTGTTGGATAAAAACTTGAAGTCTATTAAATTACGATTTTACTGATCGTGTTTTTAATCCCTCAGTGTGGAGTATATATACTTTATTTCATAATTTTGGTTATCCTTTGCTTTCAGATTTTCCTACATTGTACAATTCTTCAAAAAGTTATTTTTCTTATTATGCAAGGTTTAATACCATAAGATTATCTAGATAATCCATTAAAGTTATGACCAAATAGCAGAATGATCTTCATAATCACGTACATAGTTCAATCAGTGTAACTTCAAAACCTAAAACTTGGTGCAAATTCTGTTTTATAGCCATTTTTATTCATTTTACTCTGTTATATATTCCATTTGTTATTCTTTGTTAATTATTTCTGAAATAATTCTTGATTTTCTGTATTCGAACTGAACTGCTTTTCTTAACAGGACCTTTTGGCTTGTAGAACTTTGTTTTTCCAAATAGGGTTGCACCTTAGATTCTTGGAGTACCATACATCCAAATAATAATCCTTAATAATCCTCTCACTTCCTCAAGCTCAACATCCCGCTCCTTGTCTTCTTCCTGTCTGGGCTAGATAGGGATACAAGGTAGGCATTCCCTTCCGCCTTGGCTCTGAAATATAATATTCGCTTTAGAGATCGATTTTATTTCGTTCAATTATCTTCATTAGGGTTGTTGTGACCTATTGGCAACGTCTTTGTCTAGTAATTGCGAGACTTTAGTTCGAGTCCCGCTCAAACTCGTTAGTTCCTTTAGTGTCTGCAACCTCAGTATTCTTGTGAGCTGAGGAGGTGGGTTTTGGGGAGCCTATAGGTCTACCTGCTGAGTTATCAGCAGCCATTGCCTAGCACTCCCTGGTCCTAGCTTGGGTGGAAGGGGGGGGGGGGGGCTTGGGCGCTGATCATCAGTATGGTCAGTCTCCAGGGCATTATCCTGCTTGCTAGGGCAATGGCACTGTCTCTTGCCTCTGCCATTCATGAGCGGCCATTAATCCCTTAAACATGACTTCTGGTGGTGGCCAATTGGGGAAGGTGCGTAATGAAGTTATTGATCCAATTTTAATTTATATAGAAACCATTTTCTCCACCATTCCGTGTGTTCGTGTGACTGTTATATGCAAGTTGGATTTTTTTTATCTCTCTCTCTCTCTCTCTCTCTCTCTCTCTCTCTCTCTCTCTACTAACTACTACATAATACCGCACCTCAGTCTCGGTAATCATGAATCTAATTCTATTTTCCTTCTGCCCTGTAATATCTGTCTATTGCTCCCTTGTTCTATTGCCTTCTCCCTTACCAAAGAAGGGAACCAATGACCACTGAAATTACCCTCTATACCTCATTCAACAACCCCCCCCCCCCCCCCACAACCCATACTCCTTGTCTTTTGTCGTCTCTCCTCCTTCCATCCATGTACTTCGATCCTTTCTTCCGAATATACTTCTACCCGCTTCCTGAAACCCTCGAGTCCCTCCACCTTCTTCCAACCCCCCCCCCCCTCTCTCTCTCTCTCTCTCTCTCTCTCTCTCTCTCACTATCCCCTCCTCCCTCACGCATGACTGACACTGAGGCGTGTAGGTATAGTCAACCTACAGAAAGTCTATAGGTCTTGGGGTACTGTATGGCTAATGCCGTAGCAGACGCTTTCACCATTTAGGAGGTGAAATGTCTGTAAGAGTAGGGTATTAGGTATCCCCAAAAAAGGATTTTCCCGTAAGTAACAAACAGAAAACTGTTATGGGGGAAAAGACCACAATTCTCTCTCTCTCTCTCTCTCTCTCTCTCTCTCTCTCTCTCTCTCATCAGTTTGTGGCCAACTGAGAAAAACTGTTATTAAGTAAAACATATTTAGTCTCACTTTATCTATCTATTTATCTATCTATCTTTTTAATGGTTAGGAAAGCTAAAAAAAATAGAGTTTAGCAAAATATAATTATTCTTTTATCAACTCTCTCTCTCTCTCTCTCTCTCTCTCTCTCTCTCTCTCTCTCTCATTTATAAAGATAAAACAACACGCTTGATTACCCTGTCTTAATTTTCATTCAAATTATAAAAGGAATCAAATGCTTTTAAGATTAAAATGCTCCCGTCAATATTAACAAATGTCAGTAAACAAGATGACGTCATACGTAACCATGTGTGTGTGTGACGTAAGCTCAAAACGATATGTCATTTACGTAGGACTAAGCATAAATTCCTTTATTTTCCTCAGAATCCTAAATACCTGCATCAATTCCTTAATAAAACTTAAAACAGATCTAAAAAAAGAATATCCTGTATATATATATATATATATATATATAAATTATATATGAATATATGTGTGTTATATGTATATATAAATATATATGTGATATTTAAGCTACATATATATATATATATATGTATATATATATATATATATATATGTTTATAGATGTGTTATATAAATATACCTATATGTTATAAACATATATAAATATACATACATACATACATACATATATATATATAAATATATATATATATATATATATACATATATATATATATATATACATGTGTGTGTTCCCATAATACGTATATTATAATCAAAGCAATGAAATTGATGAATAACGAAGATTATAACAATTAATAGTAAAATAATTGTCTACACAGGAAGTACTGCAAGTATTTCACACAAGGTTGCATACACTCAAAGAACTAACAGTCTATTAAACAAGCATAAACACTGTTGAAAACAAAACAAAACAGTTGAGCAAACACTGTGATTAAAAACCAATAAAAAAGATAATAAAGGAAAGCTCCAGACGGAAGAGGAGGAAGCATTATAATATTAACATATTTCTAGGAAGTTACACACATACACGCACACATACACACACTCTCTCTCTCTCTCTCTCTCTCTCTCATATATATATATATATATATATGTGTGTGTGTGTGTATACATATATATATATATATACATATATATATAACATATATATATATATATATATATAAATATATATAAATATATATATATGTACATATATATATATATATATATATATAAAAACCCATCCTTTTCTAGACCACTAAAGGACATAGGCTCAGACATGTCCTTATCGTATTTGGAGTTTAGCCATTTCATCATCATGCTGGCCACTGCGGATTGGTGATGGTGGGAAACTTAATTCTGATCGCTCACAGGAAACCAATCTAGTATGGGTGGCCCTAACTAGTAGAGCTTTGCCGATCATGGTAATACACAAAGCCCTTCACACCGTCAAGGTATTCCCACACAAAAAGGGATATACTGTATATATATATATATATATATATATTATACATATATACATTTATACATATATATGTATGTATGTATGTGTATATAAGTGTATATATATATATATATATTCATATACATTTATATACATATACATATATATATATATATATATATATTTATATATACATATACACACATATATACATACATATATATACACACATACATGCATACATACACACACACACACACACACACACATATATATATATATATATATATCCACGCACTTTCTCCGTTACTTCCTGTTCTTTATTAGAAGGAGGACCTGCGGGGGAAATTTTGACGGTATGGAACTAGCGATAATTACTGGGAATAGAGTCATTCCCATTTGGCCTCTCTCTCTCGCTTCGCTCCTTTTAATATTCTAATGAAACGGTGCGCTTCTCGTTCCTCTTCTGCTTCATTACTGTCTTATTTTATGAGTCACGCTGATGGAGACGGGAGGATGAAATGATGAGAGAGAGAGAGAGAGAGAGAGAGAGAGAGAGAGAGAGGTTAGAGACATATGGGCATCTCTTACGTAGTATTTCTATGTTTATTGTCAAAATACAGCTCTGAGAGAGACTGATTGATTGATTGATTTAAAGTTTTATGGCACCCTGTCATCTAAGGTCATTGACGCCGTGTCTGAGAGACGACGATCCCAGCGTTTTGCATACCAAAATAGGCCTTACTTGAATGGCTCTCCGAGTGAAGAAAAATTTATTCCTCATCAAATACTTCATTCCGAAAAATCTTTATTCATGACCAACGCTACACACATCCTGGATAGCCTGAGTACATAATCTAGTACAATATGGTACAGTTACACGCAGGCTTATACGGGTGAGTAGAGCTACTGTAATTAAAATAAGATAGCTCTCTCTCTCTCTCTCTCTCTCTCTCTCTCTCTCTCTCTCTGCGTGTATATAGGTATTTATAAATCTACAGTAGACTCTTCTTAATTTGTTGGGTAGAAACTTGCAGACTATTCAATTCCTTATTACTGATCTGATTGTTAATCTCTGGCACCCTCGTTCAGTTAGTTCGTTATAAATGTTGTATAAGAATTTTCATAATTCAGATCATCAATTACGCTCATATTTACCCAGACTATACCATCCTGTACGTAGTGTTAGGTCTGAAGTTGATTCTAACAGCCACGCCTTCTCCATCATGAGGCATAATACTCTAGAAGTCTTATTCCACCTATGACTAGATTATGGAATGATCTTCCTTGTCTGACTGTTGAATCGGTGGAATTTCGGAAGTTCAAACTGTTTGTTAAATTCTTTTCTGTAGTACAGGTTGATATACGTCTCGTTTTATAGTTTATATAAGACGGATATATTTTAAACGATGTTACTGATCTTAAAATATTTTAGATTTTTTACTTATTACTTTATATATATATATATATATATATATAGATGAATATATATATAGATGTATATATATATATATATATATATATTTATATATATATATATATATATATATAGTTTACTTCCTATTCATTTATTTCTTTTCCTCACTGGCCTACTTTCCCTGTTGGAGCCCTTACGCTTGCTTTTCTAAGCAGGGTTGTAGCTTGGCGAGCAATAATAATAATAATAATAATAATAATAATAATAATAATGAGATAAAAATATAAATTTATTCCACAAGTGTCTTATACATCCATATGCATTTGTTGCGTGTATACAAATTCCAAGTATACTTGTCTGGTTTCAAGTCTGAATAAAGATTCAGGAGGATAAAAAAAATAAATAATAATTTTCTCTTTACAGTGTAATCTTGCACACGTATAAACACAAGTGTGGCTAACTGACAGCAATAATTTCCCATGAAACACTTGAGCCAGACTAAGGAAGAACACCATGTAATGCTACTAAGTCTCTGTTAAGACAATACAGAGTTCTCCATAACAAATTTAAACCAGACTCAAGTGTCAACACTTTGCGTGAGCAAAATAATGAAACAATTGACGAGGGAAAAAAATCATAAATTGAATCAAATGATTATGCTCACTATCTTCCACTCAACACATGGGTGAGTCTCTCTCTCTCTCTCTCTCTCTCTCTCTCTCTCTCTCTCTCAAGTGCCTATGTGTAGACCAGCCTTGACGGAAGCGAATGAGAGAGGATGAAAAGTAATATAAATTAAGTGAAAGCATTGAAAAGAAGGGATAAAAATCAGAAAGATAACTAAAACAGAGATTTAAAAAAGACGGTAGAAATGAGAAACAAGATAAATGTTATTAACACGAAAAGCAAATCATAAGAAAACCAGAGAACAGAAAGAAAAGGAGTAAAATCATTCCGATGTAAACAAATGCAGGTACAAGTAAAAATAGTATAATTTAGATGAACAAAAGAAAAATAAGGACAGAGTGTGGGATAAATGCTGAGGAAACGGCAGACTGTCCCTTGAAGGGTAAGAAATTCTCAGAATTAAAAAAAAAGGGGGAAGCTCAAAAACTGGATAACGTCTCTGCTTGGTGATCACCAGGCTTGGGTTCGAGTCCCACTCAAACACGTTAGTTCCTTTAGTGTCTGCAACCTCACCATCCTTCTGAGCTAAGGATAGGGGGTTTTGGAGAGCCTATATGCCTACTTTATGAGTTAGCAGCAGCCATTGCCTGGCCCTCCCTGGTCCTAGCTTGAGTGGAAAAGGGGTTTTGGCACTGATCATATGCATATATGGTCATTCTCTTTTGCGTTGTCCTGCTTGATAGAGCAATGTCACCATCCCTTGACTCGGTCACTCATGGGCGGACTTTAAACCTTTAAACTGAATTTTGCATTTCCAGGATTACTGGTTTCCAAAGTAAATGTGGGAAGATAGAGATTATTATGATTATCATTATCATTATTATTATTATTATTATTATTATTATTATTAATAATAATAATAATAATAATAATAATAATAATAATAATAATAATGATGATGATGATGATGATGATGATGATGATGATAATAATACAAAATCTGTAGTAGGCTACTGTGACAACCTTGGAGAAAGGAACAAGGTGACGACCAACTGTGACGAGCAGTAGAAAGGGATAAATTGTCTTTCCATGTCAAGACCTTACCCTATCTCTATCCCTAATTGTCTCCCTTTAGAGGCAGAAGTCGGGCTTATCTCTACTTGCCTTCTGAGCCACCTCCTCCGTCAGGAAGGTTGCGCCACTCCTCCCACCCTTCCCTCCCACGCGATCTTCACTTTCCTTTTGGTAGGACGCAAGGCCTGGTTATTCTGATAGGTATCTCTCGTAGTGTAGTCATAGCTTGAGTATGTATATATATATATATATATATATATATATATATATTATTATTATTATTACTATCCAAGCTACAACCCTAGTTGGAAAAGCAAGATGCTATAAGCCCAGGGGCTCCAACAGGGAAAAATAGCTCAGTGAGGAAAGGAAATAAGGAAATAAATAAATGAAGAGAACAAATTAACAATAAATCATTCTAAAATAAGAAACAACGTCAAAACAGACATGTCATATAATAAACTATCAACAACATCAAAAACAAATATGTCATAAATAAACTATAAAAAGACTATGTCTGCCTGGTCAACAAAAAAGCATTTGCTCCAACTTTGAACTTTTGAAGTTCAACTGATTCAACCACCCGATTAGGAAGATCATTCCACAACTTGGTCACAGCTGGAATAAAACTTCTAGAGTACTGCGTAGTATTGAGCCTCGTGATGGAGAAGGCCTGGCTATTAGAATTAACTGCCTGCCTAGTATTACGAACAGGATAGAATTGTCCAGGGAGATCTGAATGTAAAGGATGGTCAGAGTTGTGAAAAATCTTATGCAGCATACATAATGAACTAATTGAACGACGGTGCCAGAGATTAATATCTAGATCAGGAATAAGAAATTTAATAGACCGTAAGTTTCTGTCCAACAAATTAAGATGAGAATCAGCAGCTGAAGACCAGACAGGAGAACAATACTCAAAACAAGGTAGAATGAAAGAATTAAAACACTTCTTCAGAATAGATTGATCACCGAAAATCTTGAAAGACTTTCTCAATAAGCCTATTTTTTTGTGAAATTGAAGAAGACACAGACCTTATATGTTTCTCAAAAGTAAATTTACTGTCGAGAATCACACCTAAAATTTTGAAAGAGTCATACATATCTAAAGAAACATTATCAATACTGAGATCCGGATGTTGAGGAACCACCGTCCTTGACCTACTTACAATCATACTTTGAGTTTTGTTAGGATTCAACTTCATACCCCATAATTTGCACCATGCACTAATTCTAGCTAAATCTCTATTAAGGGATTCACCAACCCTAGATCTACATTCAGGGGATGGAATTGATGCAAAGAGAGTAGCATCATCTGCATATGCAACAAGCTTGTTTTCTAGGCCAAACCACATGTCATGTGTATATAGTATGAAAAGTAATGGGCCAAGAACACTACCCTGTGGAACACCAGATATCACATTCCTATAATCACTATGGTGCCCATCAACAACAACTCTTTGAGATCTATTACTTAAAAAATCAATAATAATGCTAAGAAACGACCCACCCACTCCCAACTGTTTCAGTTTGAAAACAAGGGCCTCATGATTAACACGGTCAAAGGCAGCACTAAAATCAAGGCCAATCATACGAACTTCCCGACCACAATCAAGGGATTTCTGTACAGCATTGGAGATTGTAAGAAGGGCATCACATGCTCCAAGGCCTTTACGAAAACCAAATTGCAAACTAGGGAGTAGATGATTACCTTCAGCAAACCTATTAAGACGTTTTGCCAGAAGACGTTCAAAAACTTTAGATAATATGGGAGTTATGGAAATTGGGCGGTAATCAGTGGGACTTGAGCTACCACAAACACATTTACATAGAGGAGTAACATTACCAATTCTCCAACTAGTGCTAAAAGCTCCTCTTCTTGCTAACTTGCGCAAAATAACAGATAACTTTGGAGCTAAGAAATCTGCTGTCTTTATAAAAAACAAAGGAAAAATACCATTTGGGTCTACACCTCCATAAGCATCAAGGTCCATCAACAGAGCTTTAATCTCACGAGATCGAAAAGCTAAACTAGCTAGTTTAGCCTCAGGAAAACAGGAATGAGGAAGTTCAAGTTTTTCATTACTCTGTTTACTGTCAAAAACATCAGCCAAAAGGGTTGCCTTTTCCTTTGGACAGTGAGTGACTGAGCCATCTGGTTTAAGTAAAGGAGGAACTGTTGCATCTACACCAAAGAGTGCAGATTTAAGGGTAGACCACCATTTATGTTCCTGAGTTGTACCAGAAAGTGTTTCTTTTATGGTTAAATTATACTCCTTTTCAGTTGAGGCATAAACTCTCTGAGCAAAAGCTCGAAGCTGAGTATAGTTGTTCCAGGTCAAATCTGATCTGTTACCCTTCCAAAGTTGATAGGCCTCCTGCTTCTCCAAAAAAGCACGTCTACAATCATTATTGAACCACGGTTTGTCCTTCACTCGGTACCTTAGCACACGAGAAGGGATACGCCTATCAATTATGTTGACTAGATTCTCATTCAAAGGGACAACAGGATCTACACTATTATATAATTGTGACCAATTCAAGCACAAAAGATCATGTAAAATCCCATTCCAGTCTGCTTGGGATTTCATATAAATTTTACAAGAATATGATATATCAGGGACAGGCTGCTCAGTCTTCACTAATAATGAAATCAAGGCATGATCAGATGTCCCGACTGGAGAACCAACCTTACCAGTTATAACGCCAGGGGAGTCAGTGTATACAAGGTCCAAGCAATTACCAGACCTGTGAGTAGCTTCAATTATGATTTGCTCACAGCCTGATTCAGAGGCAAAGTCTAAAGCTCTTAAGCCATGGCGATCGGTAGGAGAGATAGAACTTAACCACTCCCTATGGTGAGCATTAAAATCACCAACAAAGACAAAAGAAGCCTTTCTATCATCTTCTTGTATCTTAGCCATAATGGTAAGAAGACAATCGAAGATAGAATCATCCATGTCTGGATTCCGGTAGATTGAACATAAATAAAAGTTGTTATGCCTGCCGCAAACTTTTATTACCTGAATCTCATGACATCCACATTGATAGCAGGACTTATGAGAAGCAGGGTACTCGGTCCTAATATACACCGCCATTCCCCTGGCCCTAGGGATGGCATCACGTTTCAACATTATTGGCTTCTTGAAACCAGTTATAAGGAGCTCAGATGAGTGCCTCATATTAGAAACCAAAGTTTCTGAGCACAAAAGAATATCATACTGTCTGGACGCAACTGTAAGGTCTTGGATATTTGCATGTATATATATATATATATATATGTATGTATGTGTGTGTGATGAATAGCTTATGTGTTGGTGGCGTTTAAAAATCGAAGATACCTTCTCTCTCTCTCTCTCTCTCTCTCTCTCTCTCTATATATATATATATATATATATAATAATATACATATATACATATATATATATATATATATACATATATATACTGTATATATATATATATATAGAGAGAGAGAGAGAGAGAGAGAGAGAGAGAGAATACTGGAACCCAGGGCCCAATTTTGGGCGAGATAGTTCCGCGTACCAATATGGGAATATTGACACTCCTTTGGAAACTCCAAACATTATCGGGTACTGTAGTTGGCAAGAGCACCACAGCTCCCACAACTGGTAGACACTGAAAAAAGAAAAGAAAAAGTTGGACAGCAAGGTGGGAGACAGTTGATGAAATATAAAGGAAGTTGAAATAATAATAAGCAATAGAAAAAGTATGAGAGAAATTTTGAGTCAAAACCCTCTAGGCTGTCACAAGGCTTCATACACGATATAACATGTAGAAGCCAAATGACTTTGTCAAGACATTCTCTCGCTAAGAGAGTTGATATTTGAAGAACTCCAACACGACAGGTTGAAAAAGGGGTAGAAAAGTAATCATAGGAATAACAAACGTTTATTGGCTAGAGTAGCCTAAAGAGGTATTAGGTTCTGATGAAGGGAGACCCAATACAGAATGGAATAAGTAAATCAGCGAGAATCATAA
>NC_090755.1:21662774-21677774 GCF_036898095.1 Palaemon carinicauda | reverse complement strand
TAACGTCAGTCACGAGACAAGTGTCATATTGACAGAGTTGGAGAGTATAAGCTATGTACCCAATGCGGAGTGGCGACAGGGGGTGGGGAGGGGCACTTATAACCGGGTTCCATGACAAACCCAAGGGATATAATGTCAGTAAAATAAGTACGCATTCGTACCATAAATATATCATGTTCAACTTAAATATATATCTTATTAGATTATCAACAGAACTTTCATATCAAAGACATATAAATATATATATATATATATATATATATATGAGGTGGGAGAGAGCATCAGCCGTAACCAGTCCATTGCATATCAAAGGCCTCAGACATGTCCTTCCACTTGCGTCTGTTTATGGTCTTTTTTTTGCCAGTCTACACTCTCAAACTTTCTTAGTTCGTCAATCCATCGTCTTCTTTCCTTTACTGCTTCTTTTACAATCTCTAAAGACTCATTCTGTTATGATTAATGCCAATCTGTTATCTATCATTCTCTTTATATATACTGGCCATGTCCATTTCTTCTTCTTACATGTTTTTACAATAGCCTTTACTTAGTTTGCTCTTGTATCCATGATGGTCTTGTTTTGTATCTTAGTCTTATTCCCATAATTATTTTTTCCATAGCTCTCAGAGTTGTAACTAGCTTTTGTTCTGCGGCTTTAGTAAGGGCCCAAGTTTATGATGCATAAGTTAAAAACTGGTTGGACCATCTAATTAAATAATTTTCTTTTTAGAGAAAGTAACAATATAATTTCATAATCTCATTTTGTCTACCAAGAGCTTTCCATCCTTTGCTTATCATTCTTTTAATTTCGGTTCCGTGTCCTGAGGAAACACTTACGGTCTGTCCTAAGTATGTATATTAAATAACTATCTCTAGTGGTCCGTTCATAACTCTTATTTATTGTCTCTGCATTTTCATTGAGCATTATCTTAGTTTTATTCATATTCATTTTCAGTCCTACATTTCTGCTTTCTCTATTCAAATCATCTATCATCTTTTGCAATTCCTCCCATGATTCACTAAACACAACTATATCATTTGCAAATCTTAATTTGTTAAGGTATTCCCCATTAACATTAATGCCTGCATTTTCGCAATCTAAATTCTAAAAACCTCTAGGCAAGCTGTGAATAGCCTAGGAGATGGGGGTTTTCCTGTCTAACTCCTTTTTCAATCGGAATTCTCACTATCTTATGAAATTTTAGGATTGCTGTATTTCCTGTAGAGATATCTTCAAGTGTTCTAACTTAAGATCATCTATTACTTGTCTTTGAAGGGATTCATTTCTACTGAGCTTTTGACAAAATCAACAGCTTTCTTATGGTCTATAAATGCCATACATAGTGATTTGTCATACTCTGTTGATATACATATATATGTATATATATATATATATATATATGGGTGATCTTACTAGCCCATGCTGGGTGGACTGTTGGCTGATAGGCTTGGACTGAACTAATGCATAGAAAATGTGAATCACTTAGACGTGAAACCATATACAAGTAGACAAATAAATACAGGTACTAGCTTTTAGAGAGAGAGAGAGAGAGAGAGAGAGAGAGAGAGAGAGAGATAAAAAAATACATCAAGTAGTCCTTTTCTTTCCCACCCTTATCCCAAATTAAGGGGTTGGTTGCTTGATGCGCCCTCCCCAATGCCTTCTATCAAAGGTATCCTCTTCCACCAAACCTCTTCTCTCCCTATCCTCCTTCACCTCATATCTTCATCTAATTCTCTGTCTCCCTCTCGATCTTCTCCCCTAACAGATTCCTCCCAAGACCTCCTCACTCCCTCCCTACCATCGATCCTCAACACGTGCCCACACCATCTGTCACGACACTCTTATCACCGCTATAATCTTTACTATGCCTGCCATTCTTCTTATTTTACCATTTTCCAACCTTTCAAGCAGTGATATTCTCGTATCCCATCTCAGCATTCTCATATATGTTTTCTCTAGCTTTGCTTCCTCTTTTCATATTAAGAGCCCACGAAAGAAAATACACGAAGTAGTACAAGGATATAAAATTGAGTGTCCTTAAGTGCTTGAGAGAGAGAGAGAGAGAGAGAGAGAGAGAGAGAGAGAGAGAGATCCTGCATTGGGAAGAAATCATGAATACAGGGTTTCTTGGCTTCACCAAATCATGTCAAGGCTTCTCCTCAACAAGTGGCGTTGCAATAACAATCGTGATGGTGGCAAGGTTTGCTGACTCCAAAAAGAATAAAGTTTTAATGTTCCTACAAGAATGCGTGGTATTAATATTTGATTAAGTTTGTTCCGCTGCTTTCGCTCAACACACGAAGGATGATATAGATTAATAAGAGTGGGCCCTCACACTCATACACAAGATATATATATATATATATATATATATATATACATATATATATATATGTGTGTGTATATATACACACATATGCATATATATAGATAGTTAGATAGAGAGATAGATAGATAGATAGATAGATACCCGAGTGAAAAAGAAATTCACATCTTCATGGAAATTTATTCCGAGTCAGAAGTTAAGTTTATTTATGTTTAGCATTTATTAACGTTATGGCACTTCCAAGATAAACTTCTAATATATATATATATATATATATATATGCCGCATTCTTCTTCATCTCACTATGCCACTACTGAATTTAGTAATACAAAGTTTAACTGACAATGAGTCGAATTTGACAGGTTATTGTAAAAGAGCATGAAGCAATTAACCTCTTTCAAAATTACGGGCAGAAAACGGAATGATAACACCTATAAAACTAAAACAATTTATGTAAAGAAATATACTTACACAAGTACATGCACACAACATTCTGTCAACATTAAAGTGCTTCTCCCAAAAGAGTTAACTCCAAAGAAAAAAAATAGTCATACACATTCACATTTTCCTGGAAGTTAGTGGATGAAATGTTTCCATTAAAAATTCTAGTTTTAATTTCTTCATATAACTACAAGAAAGCCTCACCAGTAGTGTGTCGCACCGCCATACACACTGCCATACACCCATATCTTTCACGCACCTTCTTCACGCTTTCTGGTGCTAGCTAATGATTTTACCATTACTTACAGTTTCTCCACACGTTCTATCCTTTAGATTCTTCCGATACCTCATATGCTACAAAAACAATTGATTTCAACAAGATCAACCTGTTTTCTTCCATTAATAATCAACATCCACACTTCATGTCCATAAAGATGGGTTGGATTAACAATCACCTCATACATTAACCCTTTGGGATGCACAGACCCTTAAAGTCTTCTGAAATCTTTAGCGCATGCTTTTCTATATATATATATATATATATATATATATATATATATATATATATATATATATATATATATATAATATATATATATATATATATATATATATATATATATACACAAATATACGTACATATATATGCATATATGCGAATGCGTTTTATACATATATATTTATATATATAAACACACATTTATATACATACACGTTATTCTCTTTTCTTAGAGTAATTTGAAGATATCTTGTTTACAATATACATAACTCATATCATTAGAAAGTATCAACATCATGGTTGCTATAACAAAAGCGATCTAGTTACTACCAAAGTATAACCTTCCTCTTCATGGGAACTAATTCCATCCCATTGAGACCAATAGTGACACCAAAATGTTAACACTTGTTACCGAACACCTAAGGCCAAAAGAATATATGAGAACAGGTCAACCAACGCACCTGAGCACAAAGCATGTCCAAAATTGCATAAAACGGGGACTCAGGTGGTGTGACCTAACATCTAGGAAAAACAGAGGTTCAGTCAATCAGTAATGATCTGTGTGGATCTAGCAGGTGGGGGAACATCTGTGGGGCCTCTTGTTTTATCTTTATTTCGTGGGAAACAAAAGAATAAAGGCTCAGTCTCTTAAAGAGACAGGAAACGAGATATAGAAAATGGACTAACAGAAAAAAAGAGAGAAAGAGACAGAAAAGATGTGATCCTAACAATGACGTCACTACTTCGAGAAGGACACTCCAAAATCAAACCATTGTTCTCTAGTCTTGGGTAGTGCCATAGCCTCTGTACCATGGTCTTCCACTGTCTTAGAGTTCTCTTGCTTGAGGGTACACTCAGGCACACTATTCTATCTTATTTCTCTTCCTCTTGTTTTGTTAAAGTTTTATAGTTTATATAGGAGATATTTATTTCAATGTTGTTACTCTTTATAAAATATTTTATTTTCCTTGTTTCCTTTCCTCACTGGGCTATTTTCCCTGTTGGAGACCCTGGGCGTATAGCATGCTGCTTTTCCAACTTAGGTTGTAGCTTAGCAAGTAGTAGTAGTAGTAATAATAATAATAATAATAATAATACTCCAACGCTATTGGTGTTTTAGCCAGAATCTCTGCTTCCCTGCACCAGTAATGAGTGGTGGGTTTACCTGTCATAGTAAGGAACGGGTTACACTATCGTCTGTCATCAAAGTAGCGATAAAAGGTCCAAATAGTCTATTGTTGAGAAGTGAGGAAAGATTATCTAACGTAGAAATACGGCCTCACATAGTGGGGGGAAAAGTCATATCTAGAATGTGGTAAGTAAAATGGGAGAAGACTGTCCGGGAAGCAAATTTGAAATTACCTTTTGCATTCATCGTTTAGCATCGATTATCAGATGAATTCTTGATATATTCTAGATTTTATCTCGGTGCTCATTATTACCTTTGAAGAATTATTATACTAATTACTTATTCAGTTATATATTTTAAAAATTTTGTTGAACTTACATTTCATTTTGATTGATATGCATATTTAATTTAAGATAAGTATCCATTTATATATATATATATATATATATATACACATATATATATATATATATATATATATATAGAGAGAGAGAGAGAGAGAGAGAAAAGAGAGAGAGAGAGAGAGAGAGAGAGAGAGAGACGAAAAGCATGACAAAAGCATAACCTTAGCATAGCAAAATGTAAAAATGTAATTAGCGCAAAAGACTAAACAAAACCGAACTGAAAGAGTCAACAAGAGACATAAACACAAAGAGTGAATCATACAATTGCCATGACGACCGAATGCCACCCTCTAAACAAGCCCCCCCCCCCCCCCCCCCCCCCCGACCACAACTCAAATTCCACTCTCTATACCCCGCTGTCAGTTATATTCAATGTATCCTGATACATCTCCACATACTTTAGTTCACCCACTTATATACGAGCATGCGTGTAATGAACAGATGAGTATTTCATGTGTAAATAATGCATGTACTGTATGTAGGTAACATGCCCATACTGTATAATTCATATGTAATTATTTGTATGATGTGTCCTGCACGTGTTTCATACAACTCATACAATATAATATTATTGCTTTTTTATCTGTCGCTCTCTCCCGCACTAATTATAGAAAAACCAGTTTAAGCTTGCCATGCATGTTTTTATTTGAATTTTTGTGTTATTCTTTGTCACAACTGCATGTATATAAGCTCGTTTTCTGTTGAATAAAGGTTACTTGCATTCACCTCGCCTCTCTGTTTGAACTTAAAATAACCTATATCCACCTTAATAGCCGATTCGTCTAATTTTGTACTACATATCTCTTTGTTGTAGTTGTTTCAACAGCACACATGATTTTCATACTTTAAAATTTTAAACGACAAATAAAATTTAGTTCGTTATTGTGCATTGCTTCTACCTTGGGAATAACATACCCAAAGCGGTTTATGGTACGCATGCCTACCCATGCAAAGATTCAAACCTATCTGAATGGATAAATAACTGGAGATTGGTTCATTCTGGTAATAAGTATTAAACCTGAATTGGACGGACATATGTACAGCAGAGTTAAACAAATGCAATAATTATCTTGAATGCCCTGTGAATAAATCAACTAGCTATTTTTTCCCTGCTGGAGCCCTAGGGCTTATAGCATCCTGCTTTTCCAACTAGGGTTGTAGCGTAGTTAATAATAATAATAATAATAATAATAATAATAATAATAATAATAATAATAATAATAATAATAATAATAATTCTCTATTGATTCATAGGCAGAGGTTTGAATATTACCCTGGCTGGAAGACCTTACATATGATAACCAATTGGATAAGTTTTTTTTTTTTAAGTAGAGTGAATTTGATATTACGAATTACTTGTGGGTTACGACACACGCATACATACACATACATACATATACACACACGCACACACACACACATATATATATATATATATATATATATATATATATATATATATATATATATATATATATAAATATATATATGTATATGTATATATATATATATATATATATATATATCAATTGATTTGGACTAAGTTGTTCATATTCCTGATAAATTGAAATGTTTCTACGCGGATTGATATATACATACATACATATATATATATATATATATATATATATATATATATATATATATATATATATATATACATATATATATAGGTAGATAGATAGATAGCTAGATAGATAGATAGAAGCAGATATATATATATATATATATAGAGAGAGAGAGAGAGAGAGAGAGAGAGAGAGAGAGATGTGTATGTGTGTGTAGATTAGGAATATTTTAAACAATTTTTAAAAGTGTAAATTGATGTTGTAGTTCTAAAGCAAAACCACTCCCACTAGCAAAAAATAACGAGCAGGCGCGCATTGCCAGCTGCACCGGAGAGGTCCCTTTCAACATCGTTCTTTTCTATTCTGAATGATAAATGACAGGAAACTCCTCGTTTGAGATGATGCAACCACAGCATCCATTGATATCCTGAAACGTTGTTTATCTGCGAGTTATCCGGGGAAGCTGAGAGATGCACTTGCTGTTGCTGTCTTCATAACAATGCCTCTTCTATGTTCTATTCTTTGGCTGCGAGAGGCAGAGGTTGGTGGAGAAGTATGTGAGGCTGGTGGAAGAGATAGAGGCAATTTTGTTGGGCGAGAGGTTGAGATTATGGTTGCGGTGATGTAGGAGGAGTAGAAGTGGAGGGATTGTGGAGAAAAGTTATTGGGGATATGATGGATAGCGAGGAATTATTGTTGTTTATAGGGAAATTGGTTACACGGGCAACATATTGTTGAAGAGATGGTGCAGACATAAACAGTATTGCTGGAGTGAATGCTAGGGGTGGGCGAAGACTGGATAACTATTGGAGGAGTGGAGGCTGAAAAAAAGGGAGAGTTGTTGGATATTAAGATTAAATGACGATTCTTCATTAGTAAATTAAGGAAAAAGAATAAATGAATCATTACTGCAAGAGCAGTGAAGAAAAAACTGTGATGAAGAAACAAAAGAAATAGAACTTATGTTGGAGAAATAGATAAAATTGAGAGGCCATTGCTGGATGGTGGACAGTGGTTATTCTAACATTACAACTGGAATGAGAAAAGTTGTCTCCTAAAAAAAGATTTTACTATTGGTCGACCAGATGAATCCCCAAAATTGACAGGAATTATTAAATAATGCAAAGTAACCCGGCAATAGAGTTTGTTGTCCAATTCCATTTAAAGGAGAATTCGTTAATATCGATTATTTTGTCTTAATGACTTAAATACTAATTAATATATGTTTATAAGTATATTATTATATACAGGTAACATTTTATCAAGCCTATTTGTCTTTAGCTTGGGTTAGACTTCTCTTGCTTTAGAGTGCACTCAGACACACTATTCTATCAGTTTCCTTATTTCCTTTCCTCACTGGGCTATTTCATCCTGCTTTTCCATCTAGGGATGTAGCTTACCTAGTAATAATAATAATAATAATAATAATAATAATAATAATTCCTCATGGTATTGTCCTGAACGGACTATTCCAGGTCATACCTATATCAATGGACCAAAATAATGAAGCTACTCAAGCGAGTTCGTTAACAGTCGGATGTATATACCCATTTAATAATAGGGGGACTGCACATTTTGATCCTAGAATTACTGTGGTAGTTTCCATTGAAAAAAAAAAAAGCGTTTACAAAGTTCCAGTTAAGGAATTATACAGGCATATTATTAAGAAGTGTCTTGCTAAGCAATGTTCAGTGTAAAAGAGGATTGTAAATGCTTTGTTATAATTTTTCACTTTATTTAGTCTATGATAATTTAAACTTAGCTTGGCATGTACGGCATTAATTTTCATTCATTTGATGTACGCACCACAATTCAATAATCTCCCCTATATAATATAGAAAAAAAGTGTCTGGCTATATATATATATATATATATATATGCATTTCCGGTCACGCTCGGTGGTATTGCTAGACGTATAACTATTCGGTCTCATCCCGTCCCTCGGGTAGGGGAGGCGGAGCAGTCATGCCCTGGTGAGAGGGGTTGTAGATAGAAAAGGGGGAAAGTTGAAAAAGGTTGAATCTGTGTATGCGCGCGTGTGTGGGCATATCTATATCAATATTTAGTCCTCATTTTTGACGGGTTGAGTACAAAAATATTTTCTATATTGTATATTGTAATTTTACAAACCTTGTGAGATCAAGGAAAGTCACATTAAACATCCAGTTCTTTGCAATAATAATGTGTCTTTAACTACTGTATATACAATTCCTTTAAAATTTTAGGTTTAATTCTTGATTACAAATTTACTTTTGAGAAACAAATTCGGTGTCTCTTCTCCAATGGTACAAAAAAAAATTGCTTATTGAGAAAGTCTTTCAAAATTCTCGGTGATCAATTTATTCTGAAGATACGTTTTAATTATTTAAATCTACTTTGTTTTGAGTATTGTTCTCCTGTCTTGTCTTCAGCTGCTGCCTCTCATCTTAATTTATTTGATAAAATCTATTAAATTTATTATTCATGATTTAGATATTTATCTAAAGCACTGTCGTTCAGTTAGGCCTAGTTCTTTATGCATGTTGCATAATATCTTTTTCATAATTCAGACCACCCATTGCATTTAGATCTTCACACACTATACCACCCTGTAGGTAATACTGTGTCTGCAGTAACTGTGTAATTAATTCTAACAGTCCTGCCTTCTCTATCATAAGGCTCAATACTTCACAGTATTCTAGAAGTTTTGTTCCAGCTGTGACCATATTGTGGAATGATCGACCACGTGGTTGAATCGGTGGAACTTCAGAAGTTCAAACTTCCAGCGAATGTTTTTATGTTGAACAGGCTGTCCTAAGTCTCATTTCATTGTTTATACATGACAGATATATTTTAACGTCTTTACTGTTCTTAAAATATTTTACATTCTTTATTAATTACGGCTCATATTTAGTTTAATTCTTTCCTTATTACCTTTCCTCACTGGGCTATTTTCCCTGTTGCAGGCATAGGGATAGTAGCATCCTGCTTTTCAAACAAGGGTTGTAATTTAGCTACTATACAGTAATATACACACACACACACACACACACACATATATATATATATATATATATATACATATATATATATATATATATATATACATTTATATACATATATGCATACATACATACATACACATACACACACACACACACACACACACACACACACATATATATATATATATATATATATGTATGTGTATGGTGTGTACAACGAATGACTTAGACATTTTTAATCTATAATAAAAAAGAAACTGATGAACGAAAAAATATACAAGGCCCAGTTTCTGATACGTCTAACTAGAAGATTTGCAGAAATCATAAGTGAGGTCTGCTCATATAACACCGCCCTCCCTCACGAGACGGCCTTGCAAGAACTCTTGAATTCTTACGTCCCAGGTCATGTACACATAGACAAACACACACACACACACACACACACATACACACACACGCATAATCCCTCGGCAATTCTACACCTTATTTAACCTCTTTATTCAACGATCGTTAAGATAAATAATTATTAAATGAAACTCTTTGGGGGACTAATGTACCAAGGCAATGATAAAGCATCCTCTTGCACATGTGCACATATTAAAGGTTTAAAGGCCGCTAATGAATGGCAAAGGCAAGGCACATTGCCCTAGCAAGCAGGACAACGCCCTAGTGGCTAACCATATATTCATATGATCAGCGCCCAGCCCCCTCTCCACCCAATTTAGTACCAGGGAGGGACAGGCAATGGCTATTGATGACTCAGCTGTTTCACCTGTAGGGTCCCCCAAAACCCCCATTATCAACTCACATTCTTTAAGCCACTAAAGAAACTAGTTTGAGCGTGACTCGAATCCCAGTCTGGCGATCAACAAGCAGAGACGTTACCAATAGGCTACAAAAGCACGACTCTCAAATGATTTTTAAGAGTGTCTCTGCATCAACGACTTGTTCCGCAAGCAAACTGATACCTAAGCAAACGAAATTTACATTTATAAATAAATTCACGGTCTTTGCAACTGTAATTGACCTTGTGTCTAGCGTAGTGGTCACGCAAAGACCGCCCGAGTACATATTGGGGTCAACACTTCCAATGGCGAGGAAAAGGAAATTGCTGTGATAATGATATTATTATTAATGTTAATTTGTCTCCATCGTATTGCATTACTGCGTTTGTACATGCATCCAATGCTCACGCAACCTGTCGGTGCACTGGCAGGAAGAATAACTATCCCTTCATGCTGGCTCTAAGCCCGGAAAAAAAAAACGAGGTCGTGTGTAGGGTTAAAGACTGCCTGAAAAATCCTGAAATTTGGAACACCATGGAGTCACTTATTAAAAGCATTGGGTTTTAGTCCTTTTTTTACACCATTATACATACTTTAAGGGTTCGGTTGTCTGATGGATCCTCTTCAATGCCTTCTATCAAAGGCATCCTCTTCCACCAAACCTCTTCTCTCCATATCATCCTTCACCTTATCTAGCCATCTAAATCTCTGTCTCCCACTCGATCTTCTCCACCTAACAGGTTCCTTCCCAAATAATCCCATGGGGTGAAAAACATTACTACTGAGCCCAGTGAATCAATCCTTCAACAGTCCTTAGCAGTCCAACATTAATAGCTATAGGCCAAAACAAGGTCTATATGTGTCCTAACCCACATCCCAAAAAATATCAAACGAACTAACATTATTGTTAATCCACTTTTCTTTAATCCAAGGTTCCTTAAGCTATCCTTCCGCCCCACTTTACCATGAAGAATAACTTTGGATTATTGATGAAGAATGTGACCTTGGTGAAGCACTAAGAATAGCTGAAGAAATGAGGGCTCGGTCACGCTCGACCACGACGATTTAGGTGATAATTTGCACGCCTCTAGTGTGTAATCTTTTTGTAAGCTGCACAGCACCTTGCATTATATTCTGTTAAGCATAATCACCATTATCATCCTAATCAATATCATTATCATCATCATTACCCTTTCACCAGTCCATTAAATCATGTTTCTAATCTATCACAAGTCTTGCCGGAAGGACTCGTTGATTACTATGAAAATAGTTATAGAAGCTGGACAACAAAATAAGAGAACAAAGGAAGTGGATGAAAAGTAAGAAGCACAAAACAATGCAGTTAGGCTCAATAAACCATATAGTTAGACATACAAATAAGGCTGTAAAATGCACACTGTAAGCGGTACCACCCTCTGGACAAGATCCTTCAAGAATACCTGCAACGCTGAAATGTGTCGAATCGATCAATTATCTAATTCCATGGCAGTGCTTAAAGGAATAACGATTACTTGCGATGCTTAACACTCAAGTCGTTGGCAACAGACACAAGTTATTGCAAAGTTTATCACAATCTCCTCCGTCCAGGTGGATATATATTTTTTCATTCAGTTTATTTGGCCTTGTTGTTGTGGCCTATCGGTAACGTCTCTGCTTGGTGATCGCCAGACTGGGACAGCCTATAAGTCTACCTGCTGAGTCATCAGCAACCATTGCCTGGCACTGGCTTGTCCTAGCTTGAATAGAGAGGGGGCTTGGGCGCTGATAGTATGTATATATGGACAGTCTCTAGGAGTCTAGGGCATTGTCCTGCTTGCTAGGGCAAAATCACTGTCCCTTCCCTCTACCCTTCATGCGCAGAATTTAAAACCTTTAAACCTTAAATAAGAGGATTACACAAAATTCAGCGTGGATGTTTACGATAATTTCACTGGCAAAGAGCCATTTTTTTGATGGAGGGAGAGCAGTGATCTGGATCTAATTAAGGGACCTCTTTACTAAGCGGGTAGTAAAAGCTTCATTACTCAGCATTTTTATGATATAAACGAAGACGAAAAATTTAATGATTAATCTTCAAGAGTTACTTGAAATAAAGATAGCGAGTCTTGGCAACGTTTCATAAAAAAAGCAAAGAAATTACATCGAGTACTAAAGATCACAAAGAAAGAAAAACGTAATTGCTTCAATTACTCTATTACCTCTGGGTACCTTGGACTCAAGGATTCAATCGCATGGTACTCGGGTTGATTGTGTTAACTTAGGAAGCAGGATACTATTGCAGCATTAAAAAGATGCGTAGCGGGAAGTATTTACCTTTCATCAGGACAAAATATATAAGACATATTTATACATCTTTCAGGGAAATATCACTAAATGTAAGAACTAATTATCTTCTGGGGATCTTAAAATTAATCTCATCGCCAAAAAAAATCTTTATATTATGTCTCACCGAGAAAACAAAATGTACCACACGTGTTTCATACACGGCCATACACTAATGCTTTTTGTTTTACTCTCGCTTTCTCCTGCACTAATAATAGAAAAACCTGTCTAAGCTTGCCATTGCATGTTTCATATTGTTTGAATTTTTGTGACATAGCTGCCCTCAACTGTTTGTATATAAGCTCGTTATCTGTTGAATAACCTTCACTTGTATCCACCTGGCCTTTCTATTAGGACCTACAGCAATCTCGCGACAACACTGTCTCGTTTGGGAAAACGATTTGCTGACAAACATGAGATTGATACATATCTTCTGGATGTATCAGCGGCAACTGATTGAAAAACCTGGATGCTAAACATATTTACAATTTTCATATTATTCGTAGAGTCTCATTTCTACAAAATTCGAGTAACAGAAAAATATAATAAAAAAAAATATATGTCGCTGATATTACTATCATTATAAAACCAATCACAGTACTGATATATTCATTTTTTTCTTCAAACCGCGCTTGAAACATTATATGGTTTACATCTTTTAGGGTGAACACTAGTTTTTCTTAACTGCCAGTGTACTTCCTGACATACCGTACATACATACACCTTTATAAGCATGCATAATGTACACATCACCCTAGCACTCTATTACTAAAGCCATTAGTGCTTGTAGCAACTCTTGAGGTCAGTTACAAGTACGAATGTCAGGTCAGGAATAAGATTCAATCACTATGACCATGAGCATAAAAACAACCCCTGAAAAGGGCCAAGGTCTTCATGTGGTTAGTGCACAAATTCTATAAAATAATAACAAATAAAACGTAGTTCATTCAATATTACGAATGCTTCTTCATCTCGATAAAAATGGACACATTTCACTCCAAATGAACTCATTACAATTTTATTCTTCTATAAAAGATATCATTGACGTCATACAAGATAACCTTTAATGAAGCAGAAGCACAAAAATAACTTTCAATAGTAACATTTACAACGCTGCATGAATAACTCGTTGAGTGATGAATCTGTTCATCTACATGTGCAGGAAATTAAAGATAAACAACAGTTCATGTAAGATTGCATATCTAAACTCAGATGAACTAATACTCTACACACACACACACACACACACATTTATATATATATATATATATATATATACATATATATATATGTATATTATATATATAAAATAGAGAGAGAGAGAGAGAGAGAGAGAGAGGGAGAGAGAGAGAGAGAGAGAGAGAGAGAGAGAGAGGGCAGGGTCGGGGGACAAATTATGTGAAAATTACAAGCACCAGGCGCAGCTCTAAGCCCTTCCGTCCTTGACCGAGATTACAGTCAACGATCGTTAGGGACTTTACCGCTCCTCCAGGCAACTGAAGACAAAGGTCACACTAGTCACGCATAATTTCCATTTGGAAATATTCTTCTTTGTAATATTTATAACTTGGGAATGACTATAAAGGTTTAAATAGTTTACTAGTGTCTATTAAAACTCATCAGTCTACTGGTTAGACCTAACAATGATAAAATACATCAAAAAGGTTTAACAGTTACGTTTTTATTTTGGTAGAGACCACCAACATCTAAATAGTCTACCTTGTCAAAGATAATCAATGGTTTGATTTTGTTAAAGATTACCACGTTTTAAATAGTGTACTAATAATTATATAGACCTCAAGAAATACAAAAAATATAACAAATGTCTTAAACGTTTGCCAAATCATATTAAATTTACACCTTATTAAATTCTACCATCGTTTTAATAGTTTAATAGTAATTATTTAGAACCCAACATGGATTTTCAGTTCGTAGCGGTGAGCTATTGACTGGCTAGATTTGGCAACGATATAAAGTTTCTGAATAATACATGGTGGGCCAAAAGTAGGGTTACAGTTAACACTTGGACATTTTATATTTAGTACGACATCTAGACATTTATTTACATAAATTATATTTGCATATAATGTTTCTAAGACATGATAAAGGATAAAGTAGTATAGAATAAGGATTCAGTATTAGCTTTTTTAATTTATATCTAAAATGCTATTGTGAAGGTGAAACAGATAATGAAGTGACTGAATCTTGCCTTTTGTACAATAATTACCCCTTAAACCTTGGCAAAGTCTACGACCAAATGATAGCAAGACTAGGACACAATTTTATAACCGACGAAGGAATTTGACGTAATCTGCTAAACTTTTGGATTTAGTGAGTTCCAAATGATGTGTCTGGCAACAATGCAAGTCTACCGATCGCTATCGGTAAAGTCTGCCGGTATTGCACACACATTCCAAATACTGTTAATCAATAGCCTGCTCTTAGTCATGCTGTTTTATTGGTTTCAGCTTCTGCTCATGAAATTGTAGACACATTCCATGAACTGATATTGTTATCATCATGCAGCAAATAAAAAAAACC
>NC_090755.1:21650274-21660274 GCF_036898095.1 Palaemon carinicauda | reverse complement strand
AATAATAATAATGATAATAATAATAAGAATAATAATAATAATAATAATAATAATAATAATAATAATAATAATAATAATAATAATAATAAATTAGAAATGAAGACCAAAAAAAAAGAAACTAGGAGGTGCCGTGACGTTTTCACTGAGAGGTATTGTGACACCTAACACGGCTTTGTCTGCCTGTGTTATAAATTTCCCTTCCACTAATTGGATACAACAGGTGCGACACCATTCTCTCTCTCTCTCTCTCTCTCTCTCTCTCTCTCTCTCTCTCTCTCTCAAGAATATATCACATGAAATACCACATTACCTTTAATTCTTATGTATTAGTAGTTCCAGCTAACAGACTTCACCCGTAGGCTGTCGAATTCTGAAAAAAAAGAAATAAACGTAAAAATATATCTGAGAGAGAGAGAGAGAGAGAGAGAGAGAGAGAGAGAGAGAGAGCCTTACCTTACCTTATTTTTTGTTTGGGTTCCCCCAGGTCCCTCAGTGTGAGGCACCTCGTATATCCACCAGAGAGTTGCTAATACATCTCCCGGTGTATTTTGCATCTTCCAGTCTTGGATGGTCTGGGATGCATCTTAGGTATTTATCGAGCTGATTTTTAAACGCATCTACGCTCACTCATGATATGTTTCTTAGATGAGCTGGCAGCACATTAAATAGTCGCTGCATTATCGATGCTGGTGCGTAGTGGATTAATGTCCTGTGCGCCTTTCTCAGTTTACCTGGAATGCTTTTTGGCACTATTAATCTACCTCTGCTTGCTCTTTCTGATACTTTAAGCTCCATGATGTTTTCAGCAATTCCTTCTATTTGCTTCCATGCTTGTATTATCATGTAGCGTTCTCTTCTCCTTTCTAGACTGTATAGTTTTAAAAATTGCAGTCTTTCCCAGTAATCAAGGTCCTTAACTTCTTCTATTCTAGCAGTATAGGACCTTTGTACACTCTCTATTTGCGCAATATCCTTTTGGTAGTGTGGGTACCATATCACATTGCAGTACTCGAGTGCACTACGCACATAAGTTTTGTAAAGCATAATCATGTATTCAGCTTTTCTTGTTTTAAAGTGTCTGAATAACATTCCCATTTTTGCTTTACATTTAGCCAACAGTGTTGCTATTTGGTCGTTGCATAACATATTCCTATTTAAAATTACACCAAGGTCTTTAATTGCTTCCTTGTTTGTGATTGTCTCATTATTAGGTCCCTTGTATGCATACACCATTCCTTCTCTGTTTCCATAATTTATTGATTCGAATTTATCGGAGTTAAATACCATCCTATTTATCTCCGCTCATTCATATATTTTGTTTAGATCTCTTTGTAGTGAGTTCCTATCTTCATCACAAGTAATTTCTCTACTTATTCTTGTGTCATCGGCGAAACTTCTCACTACGGAGTTTTCAACATCACAGTCTATGTCTGAGATCATAATAACAAATAGCAGTGCAGCTAATACCGTACCTTGTGGCACACCAGATATTACCTGGGCTTCATCTGATTTCTCGTCATTTGCAACCACTATCTGTTTTCTGTTTTGCAGGAATTCTTTTACCCATTTTCCTATCTTTCCCACAATATTATGCTCTCTCATTTTTTTCTCCAATATGTTATGGTCTACCTTGTCAAAGGCTTTTGCAAAATCTAGATAGATCACATCTGTGTCTTTTTCATTTATCATATTATTGTATATGTTTTCATAGTGAGCTATCAGTTGGGTCTGTGTACTTTTTCCAGGTACGAAAACCGTGTTGACCCATATTAAACAAATTTTTAACCAAATGGTTCATTATTTTCTTTTTAATTACCCTCTCATACACTTTCATAATATGTGATGTTAGACTAACAGGTCTATAATTGCTTGCCTCTAGTCTTGATCCACTTTTGAAGATAGGGGTTATATAAGCTAATTTATGTTTAACATATATCTCGCTCATATCTATACTCTGTCTTAGCAGTATTGCAAGTGGCTTCGCGATAGTGTTTGCAGTTTTTTTTAACAAAATCGCTGGAACTCCATCTGGTCCGGCTGCCGATCCATTTTTAATTTCGTTTATAGCCGTAACAATATCTGCTTCATTAATATCTATATCCGTTAGATATTCAACATTTTCTTCTCTCATTTCTGTTTCATTATTCTCATTCGCAATTCTTGGCGTGAACTCACTCTTATATTTTTCTGCTAATATGTTGCATATTTCCTTTTTTTCATTCGTTAGCCGTCCTTCAATTCTTAGAGGGCCTATTTCTATTCTCCTTTTATTCATCTTTTTTGCATAGGAGTAAAGTACTTTGGGGTTTCTTTTTATATTTTGAAGTGTCCTTTCTTCTAAGTCCCTTTTTTCATTTTCCTTCGACTGTATAATCTTTTGTTCTGCATTTTCTATCTTACATTTTATTTCCCTCATTTTCCACACATTTTTTTCTTTTGCGAGATTTTTTCTTCCACTTTTTAATTTTCTGAAATAAGATCCTTCTGTCTCTTGGTATGTACGTCTTTTGTTTATTGTTTTTTTTTCGGTACATATTTTTCAACAATTTTCTCCAGTATTTTGTACAGTATATCCGTATTTACCTGTATATTATCACTTATAAATACATTTTTCCATTCTTTATTCAGTTCTTCATTTATTTCTGACCATTTTATATTCTTATTGTAAAAGTTATATTTTCCATATCCTTCCCCAAGTTTTGTGCTTTTATTAATTCTGTGATCACTTGCTTTGGAATGAACTATCAATTCTATGACATTGTGGTCTGAAATTCCCGTGTTATACACTATTATTTCTTTAACATAATTCACCTCATTCACAAATACTAGATCTAGGACATTTTCCTTTCTTGTTGGAATGTGGTTTATTTGTTGCATATTATGTTCTAATAGCATATCTTGAAGCTTTTCAAATTGCCTCTTATCTTCTGCGCTACTATTACTATCTTTTTTATATGTATACATACAACCACTTTCTTCTATCCGTTCTTTCCAATCCACGAAAGGAAAGTTAAAATCTCCGGATAGGAGTATATTCCAGTCTTTATGGTTTCTACATATATCATCTATTTTTTCTATTATTATGTCAAACTCCTTAGTGTTTGGGGGTCTGTAAACTACAATATTCATTAGTTTTTCAAATTCAAATTCTACCACAATCAATTCACATTCTGTGTTGCTGTATTTTTCACATACTTTTCCTTGATTTATGTCTCTTCCATATATTGCGGTTCCCCCTTGATTCCTATTTTTTTCTGAGAGAGAGAGAGAGAGAGAGAGAGAGAGAGAGAGAGAGAAATTAAGGGATGAAGTGGGTAAAAGAAACTAATAGAAATAAACATGAAATATATATAATATGTCAATGGGTCAGAGCGAAGCCCAGAATCCAAGAAAGTGATCGATTGTCGGAACATCTCTAGCGTAAATCTTGAGAAATCCAAAGCCAACCACACTTCTGAGCCAAGCTGCTGGCCTTTCCTACGGTCATTAAAATCGATCAATTAAAAAGAGAGAAATCGGCAGACATCTGGATCTGCCATCGGCACGAATCGTCATTTGAGTGAGTATGGAATCAATAGAGAAACCTGATCAAAGTGATATATGTGTTTTTCTAATGATTGAACGCTTTTGAGTTGGCTTTTATAATAGTTTATTATTATCATTATTACTAGCTAAGCTACAACCGTAGTTGGGATAGCAGTGTGCTATAAGCCCAAGGGCTCCAACAGGGAAATATAGCACAATTAGGAAAGGAAATAAAGTAAAAAACTACAATGAAGTAATGACCAATGAAATCAAATATTTTAAGAACAGTAACATTAAAACAGATCTTTCATGTATAAACTATACAGAGACTTATTTCAGCCTGTTCAACATAAAAACATTCGCTGCAAGCTTGAACTTTTGAATCTTCACCGATTCAACTAATAGATCAGGAAGATCATTCCACAACTTGGTCACAACTAGGTTTGAACTATTCTTAGTAAGGATCGTAGTTGTGTTCTAGTCGTCTCTGCTTAGAAAAGTTAGGTTTCGGTACTCGTTTCAAATGTTGCTTTCATAACAAACGAGTCTTATACTAGCATATGGATTCTTGTGGTAGAGTAATATAAAAGACCTGTTTTGAACCTCTAGAATGTTTTCCAGCCAAAAAAAAGGGTACACGTTAGGTTACTTCACACAACACCTGATTAAATAACAAAATAAAGCAACCCTCGTAATATGTCAGGCCACCAGGGTCTTCCCTAGCTTATTCTGTGTAAGTCAGTAATACTCGTATTGAAAGGTCCAGGGACTGACTGATTCTTTCCTACCACAACCAAGCTTTGGAATTCTCTTCCTAATTCTTGTATCTTGACTTATAACCTTTTTTATTCTAGCGGCAAGTCAAACACTTGCTTATTTACCTCTTTTCTCATATCTTGCGTGTTAGGGTCTGGGCTAATAAAGAACTTTAGCTTCGCATACACACTATCATCAGCTCTCTTATCTAAAATAACTTCTACGAAATACAATCACGAAGATGCCATCAGGAGGCTAACCAGCGTCAACACATAACCAATCAGTTGAGCACGCTTACGACAGGATGCATACTCAGTGCACGTCAAGTACGAACGAGAAAGCTGCAGCTGTCATTAAACACTCATCAGGGAAATCAAGAACACCTCATCAAACAAAAGCCAACTGCTTGCACGAAGACCTGGAAAGCTACGATCAGAACAGAGGGCGCTCAACAACCCGTCATCGGAACGCCGTGGAACGTTTTCTCGTGGTTCCAACAGATACAGTCAATCATAGTCGCTAAGAGCGGCCTCATTGTGGATGAAGGAACAACAGGTAAGTACCCACCTGAACCAACATGAAAAACCTGTCATTTTGCCGTCGTTTAAAGTTTGCCTTTCTCGGAAATACGACTCGGAATAATAGACAGATTGTAAGAAGTAGTTTCCATTTCACAGCGACGGAAATGCTTTAGTTCCTCTCTCTCTCTCTCTCTCTCTCCTCTCTCTTCTCTCTCTCTCTCTGATTTAAAAATTATGATGATGATGATGATGATTATTATTATTGCCTTCGGCAAAATCGAGGAGGTTATTTATTCACCCTTGTTTGTTTGTCCATGAGCAACTTTACTCAAAAACTGTACCAATTTTGAGCAAACTTGGTGGTCATGTTGGGTATAATCCAAGGATTAGTCCATAACATTTTGAATAAAGTACATCCAAGTACACGTACGCAGTAGAGAGCATGCCTTCGAGAGCTAAGCAGCCTTATTTTGCTCCTAACTCCGCTGCGTGCTTGTACCTCGATATATTTTCTTCAACATTTAATGGATCTGCCCTTGGGTCATACCCTGCATGTCCACCTGTGTCGTTGAAATTGGTTCTATAGTTTTTGCGAAATGTTGTTCACAAAAATACAAGCAGTTTTTTTTTCTCTCTCTCTCTCTTAACTCCACTGCGTACTTGCAATTCGGTGTAGCTCCTTTAAAATCTAATGGATTCCTCCTTAGGTCATACCCACAAGTCCAACAAGTTTCGTTGAAATTGGTTCTGTAGTTTTCCGTAATGTTGTTAAAAATGAACATTGCTATTATTTTCAAAGTACTGCTGCGTAACTGTACATAGAAGTACAAGTACCCAGAGGAGATAAGAGACAAATAAAACTGCTTGGCGTGGCGAAGGCATCCTCTCTACTGAGTGCCTCTCTAGTTGTTGTTGTTGTTGTTGTTGTTGTTAATCAGACACATGAGGCGTCTATGATAGATAAGTATGCTGGTGATTTTTATAATCGTTAGTCATAAAGAGAACTCGCAAGTTTGCAACCAATAAGGACAATTCGAAATGGGGAGAAATTCCTACTAAACAAAGTAAATAAGACAATTAACTTACAAAGCATGTTCCAAAAAAAAAAAATTTCATGTGTGAGAAAAAGAAAAATCAGGAAATAAATCTACAAATGGTCTCAATGATGATGAATCCAGTAAACCAAGTAAAATTTATAATTCTTTCCTCAGACTGTGCTATAAAGGCCGCTCATGAATGGCAGACGCAAGGGACAGTGACATTGCCCAAACAAGCAGCGACTGACCATAATCATAATGATCAGCGCCCAAGACCCTTTCCACCCAAGGTATGCTCAGGAAGTCTACAGGTAGACCCTTTATGTGGGTCCTGGGTAGACCTGTAGACCCACAAATACCCCTCCCCCTATCCTAAGCTCACAAGGAACTAAAGGAACTAACGAGTTTAAGCTGGACTCGAACTCCAGTCTGGCGATCACCAGACAGAGATGTTATCAATCGGCCACAACAACCCTACCCTTTTGGTGAGAGCAGAAGGGACTGTTTAGCTAAGGTAAGCAGCTCTTCTAGGAGAAGGACACTCCAAAATAAAACCATTGTTCTCTAGTCTTGGGTAGTGCTATAGCCTCTGTACCATGGCCTTTCCCTGTCTTGGGTAGAGCTCTCTTGCTTGAGGGTACATTGGGCAACCTATTCGATCTTATTTCTCTTCCTCTTGTTATTTTACGTGTTTATAGCTTATATATGAAAAATTTATTTCAATGTTGTTACTGTGCATAGATAGTTTAAGCGTTCATGAACTATTCTTGTAGTTTATTCATGTCCTTATTTCCTTTCCTCACTGGGCTATTTTCCCTGTTGGACACCATGGCCTTACAGCAATCTCCTTTTCCAACTTGGGCTGTAGCTTAGCAAGTAATAATAATAATAATAATAATAATAATAATAATAATAATAATAATTGATCACGTACACTAATAATAATAATAATAATAATAATAATAATAATAATAATAATAATATAATAATTGATCACGTACACTAATAATAATAATAATAATAATAATAATAATAATAATAATAATAATAATAATAATAGTGTTGCTGTTTTGATGCATACAGAGCCGCAGTGCCCTAAGGGGAGCTTTGATTTTTCATTCTCATCACAATGTTACAATGGTTCAAATCTCGAAGCTCTAAGTTATCCAAATAATAAAATAAGGTAAATAAAAAATAAAAACATTGCATCAATATAACACCGAAGTGCCACTTCTAATTCCATTCCTAAATCCTAAACTCTGCCATGTTACAAATTTCGATGTTCTACCTGATACAGTGTCGAAATTACTCAAAGTAAAGTGTGGAAGAGAAAAACAAGAAGACGAATGGCTACCAACAATAACATAACTTCTATTCGAAGCCACAGACTTTATTATTACGTTCCACTTCCATATAAAAGTCTGACAAAGCAGAAAACAAAGGACGTACATTATTCACGTATCAACGAAAACCAAGCCATGACACATATAGGGCGGGGCTATTATTAATATTGACATCATTTGTGTGTGTGTGTCTGTGTGTGTGATAGAGAGAGAGAGAGAGAGAGAGAGAGAGAGGAGAGAGAGAGAGAGAGAGAGAGAGAGAGTGGAGAGAGAGAGAGAGAGAGAGAGGTTCTAATTTATATCTTGGGAATGATATTACACCATGAAGGGAAGATTACACCATTTTTTTTCTTAGAATGATTATGGTTTATATGATGGTTAATGACATCGAGAGAGAGAGAGAGAGAGAGAGAGAGAGAGAGAGAGAGAGAGAGAGAGAGAGATGTCAAAACTGGAAGAGATGATGTTTGAAAAGCAAGAAATATATAGTGCTAGATTCTATTGACACAACCCTTGTTGGCTATAAACACAAGGGCTCCAGCAGGGAAAATAGCCCAGTGAGGACAGGAAACTGATATAATAGAATGTCTTAGTACCTCAAGCAAAAGAACTAACTCAAGACAGTGAAAAACCATAGTACAGCGGCCATGCACTACCCAAGGCTAGAAAACAATGGTTTGATTTTGGAGTGTCCTTCTCTAGAAGAGCTGCTTACCATAGCTAAAGAGTCTCGTCTACTCTTACTTAGTAGCCACTGAATAATTACAGTGCAGCAGTACTTTTCGGTTACCTTAGTGTTGCTAGGGTATGAGGAAAGAGGAGAATGAGTAAATAATAGGCCAGAGTATATGGTGTATGTGTAGGTAAAGGAAAAATGATCCGTAACCAGAAAGGGATCAATTAGGGTTTAAACATCTAAGGTAATTACCCTAGTTTTAGGTAATTTGTATGTTTTCAAGGTAATGTTTAAGGTCATGATATTTGTAAGGTGATTACGGTTTTCCTAGTATCAAATTCAAGGAAGTTTGAAAAGATTTAAGGTAATCTAGGGTAAAAAGCAGCAGCATCTACTGTATGGTGATGGCTACGTGCTCAAGTTTAAACCCTGGATCTAACGTAGTCAAAGGACCCAAAAACTCTCTATTGGTAGTAGGCTATCTCAACGGGTGGCTAGGGTCTTGGCCAACCTACTACCTAAATAATCTGGAGAGATGATAAAAACGAGTACAGTACTACAAATCTGAGAAAAGGTTCCATGGATTACACGTGTATTAGCTGTCCTTTCAAATTATCACGTATTTCATTCAGAGTAAAATAAGCTACGTGAGCTTTATTCTTGAAAAGATTAATACTTCTACTACTGCAATAAGTATTAAGACAATAATTTAGCACCAGTTATAGTATTTAAAGTTCAGTATAATAATAATAATAATAATAATAATAATATAAATAATAATAATAATAATAATAATAATATTAATAATAATAATAATAATAATAATCTGTCAAAACAGCAATAGGATTCCCCCAAGTATCTATTATCCAAATGAACATCTAGATCAAAAGCAAGTTTATCAATAAAGAAAGATAAGAAATCATAAAAAGCAGTTCAGTCACTCTATTTACCTAAGGCCACTATGATGCAATCATAACGTGCAACTAATGAAAGGTAATAACAAGGAAAGCCAAAATTAATGAACACGACATGTTTGCAACCAACGCAACGGACGGAACCAGGTGCCAAATAAACCAGCACTATATATATATACATATATATATATATATATATATACTATATATATATATATATATATATATATGTGTGTGTGTGGTGTGTGTGTGTGTGTGTGTGTGTGTTTTCTTAACCTATTGGAAACGTCCTTGCATAGCTATCTGCTGGACCTGGGTTCGAGACCCTCTCAAGCTCCATGGTTTCTTGTAGAGTTTGCAACCTTGCCAACCTTGTATGTAAGCTAAGGTTGGGGGTTTTGGAGAAGCCTATAGATCTACTTACCGAGTCATGAGTAACCATTGCCAGGCCCTCCCTGGTTATATCTTGGAGTGGAAAGGGTGTTGGGCCATGATCATAAGTAAATATGGCCAGTTTCTGGGGCACTGTCTTTGCTTTGGCCTGTCACTGTCCCTTGCCTCTGCCATTCATGAGTGACATTTAAACCTTTTAAAACTATCATGTATAGGACTAATTCAAACTTCGGCGATAATGTCACGTTTATGAGTATAACACATTCAATCTATGAAAGCCATTAAATGACAATGGATTATTGAATTTTACTGTACATCTTCTGTAGGAATCAGCTTTTCAGTTCTCCGCACGTCATTTTGGGATGAAGTTACATATCCTCTCTTGGATGCTGGTAACCAGCAACATTTGGGTCCAGTTCACTAGTAAAGATAATGCGAGCACTCTGCTCTACCCACAGCAATCTTGACAAGCCTCTCTCGGTCAATAGTCAGGAAGAGAAACGTATTAAAAAGAAGCCGGTGACGCACCATGTCCAGGAAACACTCAGGCATGTGCTCTAAAGACAAAGAAAAGCCCCTTTGACATATACTCTTAAATAAAATCGATTTACAAAATACCTGTGCATGATGCTGCAGACAAACGTTACTCCCAAAAACAACAAGATATTGATTTTCATATACCTGTGATAAGATAATTCTGAGGACAAAAGCTAATTTCTTTTAGCTAGTAAAACTAGAAAACCCCATAGCAGTACACACACACACACATACACACAGATACAACCAATCACAAAATACACACCATACTTTAATATAAAGTTACTTCTATAAAATA
>NC_090755.1:21600274-21627774 GCF_036898095.1 Palaemon carinicauda | reverse complement strand
TCGGTTAGATTTTGCCAAAGGAAATTATCAATTACCACTTGGATATAAAAATGCATCTCTCTCTCTCTCTCTCTCTCTCTCTCTCTCTCTCTCTCTCTCTCTCTGTTCGATGGTAGGCTGGGGTTAGAAACGACATACGATTTCGTCAGCTGATCTCTAGTTTTAGCCTACATTATAACGTATATGTACCGAAAGAATTCTAAAATAATTCTGGTTTTCGATATTATCTAAGCTTCCTATAATAATTTTTTTACTTTTCTATGAACAATTTAAGATATATTTTAACAACGTATAATTAACAGAGTATCGTCAATATAGTTTCCTAACTTAAACAGTATTATTTCTCGATTTCTGACTAGCATAGGTTGTCAATATTTCGAGGCTAATATACTTGTTGTCAAATTTAGCGTTTTCGCGTTTTAAGAAATTCGCGAATAGCAAACGGGGATAAGAATTGTACACAATATAATGAAACAGCAAAAAAATATACAGACATAAAAACAGTAAAAATTACCAAAAGAAAAATTAGAAAAAATAAACACACACACACACACACACACGTATATATATATATATATATATATATATATATATATATATATATATATATATATATATATATATATATATATATATATATATATATATATACTGTATACACTGATGGACATTAAGAAAAATAGAACAGGTCCCTAGAAATAGCAAACGAAGCAGGGGAAGGAAGAGAAGACAATGGATTGACCAAATAAGAAAGTTTGCGAGTGTGGACTGGCATAGAAGGACCATAACCAGGCGCGAGTGGAAGAACGTCACAGACTTTTGTTCTGCAGTGGACTAGTAATGGTCGGTGATGATGATGAGTGTGTGTGTATATATATATATATATATATATATATATATATATATATATATATATATATATATATATATATATATATATACCTTGTTAGGCCATCTATTTTAGCAATCCATGTTTGCCAACGGTTATATTAGCGGATGAGCAACTTGGTGAAGTACCGAGAACTTTGGGTGTGGAGGAAATACCCCCTAAATCTCGTGATGTCACTGGCAGCAGGGTGACGGATTGGGTTTAAGGCGATAGACAAGATGTCTCTTCGGCTTTTACTTCTGATGCCTGTCGGATGATCTTACTGAAATTAGTATGGACCGGCGGGGGTTACTTGCCTTAGTTAGATAGGCACTGCACATCACAAGGAACTGGCTATCCTTTGATGAATCTAGTCAATGAATACTCTATGAATTTACTTAGTCTATGGTAAGCGAAAATGACAGAATGGGTTACAGTCCCGGACGTAGCGGGACACTAATAATCTCCGTGTCAATAAATACTAAAGAAAAATTTAACATTGGTAATTGGAATGTTAGAAACACGAATTGGATTGGGAAGTTATAGCAAGTGGAGAATGAATTTATGAAATATCGTTTGGATATCTTGGTCCTAACTGAAACATGTTGTAAGGGTATCGGTAAAGAAATCTTCGACCAAAGCAATTTATATATCTACTCGGGAAGAACACATGGAGTTGGAAGAGAAGGGGTATGAATGATGATGACACCAAGAGCAGAAAAGGTATTAACGGAATGGAAAGCTGTAAATAGTAGATTGTTACTTGCAAATTTTAAATTAAAGCAGTGCAACATGAGTATTTTAGTATTATAGTTTGCTATGCACCAACAAATGATTCCCCTGAAGAGAGGAAAGATGAATACTATGAAGAACTGCAGAGTGTAACAGATGAGATCCCTGAGAGAGATATGAAAATTGTGATTAGTGACTTCAATGCTAAAGTTGAAAGCAATAATCAAGATCTAGAGAATGTGATGGGTGTTGAGGGCCTTGGCGAAGATGCAAATGGAAATGGGGCACACTTTATGTTTTTGTTCAACAAACAATCTTGTTATTGGAGGTATTTTTTCCAGTATTATAACATCCACAAATATACATGGACTTCACAATGTGGCAATTACAAAAATCAAATAATCACATAACCATTAATAAAAAAGAGAAGAATGACTCTATATAATGTAAAAAAAACTATAGAGGTGCAGATATTGGTGGTGATCACCAGCTCCTCATTGCCGCACTGAAATTTAAACTGAAAGCGTGCCACCCGATAGAAATGTAGATAGAATACCTAGGTTTGATGCAACAAAGCTTCTAGAAGATGAGCACAGTGAAGCCTTTGCAATTGAATGTTGGAATCGATTTGCAGTCTTGGAGACTTAAAGAGATGAAGAGCAGACAATTAATGAAGAATGGTGTGATATTTAGAACATATATCAGTCAGTTGGTAGTGAAGTTTTGAGACACGTAGTTACAAGAAAAAGGCCATGGATATCAAATGATACTCAGGATATTATAAAAAGGAAACAACAACAAAAAATGTATAATTATGATTTACAGACAGCATTCAAAATGGGTAAAGATCAACTAATCCATTTATTTATGTGTTAAGCATACGAGAGAGAGAGAGAGAGAGAGAGAGAGAGAGAGAGAGAGAGAGAGAGAGAGAGAGAGAGAGAGAGAGAGAGAGAATTTTTCTCTAAATCCAGAAATGCACCGTTGCTAGTTTATGTTGTGTAATGGATGTAACGCCAGAATTAACCTGCCGTCTCGAAGGGAAGCAGATGTCAGGACTTTTCACCCGGAGTGGATGGAAACTACTGTCCGCTAAAGTACCTCTACTGTCGGTCCTATGCTTTCTAATTTGCGGCCCCCAAGACTATACAACAAGTTCCTAACAGACCTTCGAAATATGGAAGATATTAAGGCTTTCAAGAAGCTGTTTCAAGATGACGATGAAGACTTTCTTTTTGTTTTTTATTGTTTCGATAATGTGGATTTGACAGTTATCTCGAAATACGCTGTATAATACTGTAAATACTTAAGAATGTACACGATAAACAAATGTAACAGATCCAGGAATAAAGTCCTTACAGTTAAATTAATGGGTAATTCCATCGCTTTCAACAGAACCAACAACCCCTCCTTCATCTACCTTTCCCTTCTTTTTGCTTTAGTCTGTTCTGGCAAGGTACGGTACATGATATGCTTGCAATTGTTACCAGAGATGTGTGCTTTTGCAACAGCTTCAATAACTTTAAAATGCTACATTTCCTCGTATTTTTTAATACGTTTCTCACAACACGATTTAGATACGAGTGGTAAACTTTAGAAGTCTTCCCTTTCGTGGCCGTGGTGGAACACAAATGCCACTTATCGCACGTGTTGCATACATGCTCATACACTGTAATACTATTGCCTTTTTCTTGTATCTATCGCTCTCTCTCGCACTGATAATAGAAAACCCTGTTTAAGCTTGCCATTGCATGTTTCACACTGCTATAATTTTTGTGCCATGTTGCCCTCAACTGTTTGTATATATGCTCGATATCTTGTTAAATAACGTCATTTTTATTCACCTCGCCTCCTTGTTAGTCCCTGACAGCCAGGATTTACAGAGTACTCTATTAATCCTGCTAATAACTACCTTGCGACAGTTAGTTTAAGGTGGCTCTTCCCTCACACAGTTAGCTTAATTTCTTCATAATAGAAAAAAAAATTTCTCGCGTTGTTTTTCACTTGCATTCAATGTTGTAGAGATAGAAGCATATAAAATGTGTGAGGATTTCAAAAAGATGTGTAAGTAAAACAGAGCACCATTTCTCTTCTTCCAATAACTTTCATTTCATATTTTAAAAACTGCCTTAATAACTTCGTATCGGCATATCACACTATTTAGCCTTATATAGAAACAAATAATCTCATGAATTATTATTTAAAACTTTTCGATCAATATTCGAAAATAAGAAACCCACATCAATTCTGGAAAGTCTTATAACATAAAAAACACCTATACAAAAACTGGGAATATATCTAACCATTCATCTGCTATAAACTCTTCGATTCCCCGTCGATCACCGAAATGCTGCAATGTAACAGAACGTCCTCATAAGCCATATGCAAGAACTACCGGTGCATCAGCCCCTGGGGGAAGAAATGGGCAATGGACTTGTATTAACCCACGTGTGTCGGATAGCAGGAACGAAGCTGTCCAGAAGGTAAACAAACGGCCTCTTCAAGATCGCGGCAGGTAACCCTTTTAAAATCCTACTTACGCAAGAGTTTGCAAGGAATTGGAAAATAACATGGAAATGATGAGAGTAGGAATAAATGGCTGTTATACATCAAGAGTAGAGTAAGAGAGACTGAGAATTGTAGGTCCTTGCACGAGGATAAACTAGCAAAGAATGAAACAAATGGAGTAAGATTAAACTAAAGTGGAGAATTGTGAAGGCAAAATGAATGCAACTATCATATACAAATTATTTCAAAATGTAAAGAATGAACAAGCAAATTAAAGCCAGGAAAATAAGAAAGATTAAAAGCCAGATCATTAAGGCCGCGAACTATTGCTAGACTCACTGTTATGAAAAGTTGTGTACGCAAAAAGATTCTAGAATAAATATAGAAACAAAAAACATAAGAAAGGAGTGGCCAAGGAAAGAGAGAACAAATAAAAACAAGCGGAGAATTGCAAAATCAAGGAACAGAGAGAAAATACAAACGGAAAGATACAGCAGACAGATATGATTGTTCAGGAACTATCTTTCCCTTTAATGTCGATCTTCAGACTTCTCTTTTTTCCTCTGATTTCCTTAATCTTAAAGGCATCATCTCTTAAGCAGATCTTTTCTCTGAATCCCTACTATTATTTTTACTTGGTTTCCTGATTTCCCAAGGGCATTAGATCTCACTTACCTTTGTCCTCTTCACTGAAATTTGTTAACAAGTACAAAAACATGTTAATCAAAATTATTAAAGTAATGACACATACAGTAGTACAGACCGTATGATAACCAGTCTCAAAATTCTGAAGAAGAAGAAGAAGAAGAAGAAGAAGAAGAAGAAGAAGAAGAAGAAGAAGAAGAAGGCCGTTAGAGTATCCTGGGGCAGGACTAGCCTGCAACTGGCTGGGCAAAGAATCAGTAGGAACTCCCCAGAACGAGCAGTGCTGGCACGAGGAGTCGATTCTAAGGACTCCAACGGCGAAGACCACCACCTGACGGCATCCTAACTGTGCACTCATCCTAGGGTATAGGGCGATGCACCCTCAGACAGACGCACACACACACACACACAAGAGACGGCTGTTATACCCTTGAGCGAGCCCTAACTGTCCTCTTCCTCTTCCTCCAAGTCTTTCTTTCTTCCTCCTCCTCGTGTGGGTTTGTTGGACCGCCGTCCTCTGGAAAACATTTAGCCCTTGGCCGAAAACCCTTTAAAAGCTCCGTTCAGGTTGATTTATCATGTTGCATCACTCGTAACGGAACTGCCTTCAGTGTCAGGGGCCATATTCCTTATAGAAGTTCATTTCTTCAGCGTCTCGTATTCCAACAGTTCAGTTAGATCGAAAATATAAAAAGGCAAATAAATTCAAAATTATCTTTACAAACTGTTGTCTCAGATTAAAAGGCAACATATTTGACCTCTCTTGATAACCATGATACATTAATTAATCTATTTACTAAATACCCTGACATTTTCCAAACTTTCCTTATCAGAGCAAAATGTAAATTATAGCCTACAGTCCAAAGGTTCATATTCTTGACAACCTTTTCCTCACTTTCGTTGCGAGTGCGTTTAACTTTCACAATCTTAGGCTTGAGATTGTTTGACTAACAGCGAGCTTAAAAACTTCTCTCTGCTGCTACTGCTTCAGTTTTCAAGTACTTTAGCTGATAATATTGTATTTTTATTGGAAAAAAAAATAATTTGTCGCTAGATTGTTGTACTGTCATATCTTTGTATTATATTGTGTGGAACCTTTCTATGATCTGGCTAAGCTTATGAACCCTCAGAATGTAAAAAAAAAAAAAAAAAAAAATCTTTCTCTTGTTTATTTTTGCCAAAGATCTTTATTTTATCTTAGATTGGAGCATAACCTGCTCTCTTGCTATAAACAATTACATAAAATACAACTATAACCATCTGTGCTATTGATACCCGAATATTCTTGGGAAACTCAAGAAAATAAAATTAGTTTTTACATAGTGGTATTGTGAGAGTAAGGATATAAAAAAAACTAAAACATGAGAGGGCAAGCTTAAACAGGTTGCTCTAATATCAGTGCGGGAGAGAGTGAGAAATAAAAAAAATAGCATTACATCGTATGAGCGTGTATGAAACACGTACGGTACAGTATTAACACATGAATAAGCAGACATAATTATTCTTCAGGGTCCTTGTGCTTCATTTTGACCTGAAAAACAAACACAAAACTGTCAGAACTAAACCCCTTCCCTGTGATGAACATATATATATATATATATATATATATATATATATATATATATATATATATATAAAGAAAAAAAACTCCAAATTGTCGGGAGAAAATTCTTTCGATAATTTAGAAATAAGACTATAAAGCTCTTTAAAAGAGAACTTTAAAAAAATACTAAAGAAATAAACTAAAGAATTAAGGCTCAATGAAAATATCAAAATAATTAAAATCCACTAGGTTTAGCGAGCTGCGCCATTCAATGTTGAAAAATACTTACTGTATATCATCGGTATGAAGATAATATGTCATAAGAAATGACGGTAATTATCTTTTAAATTACACCTCCCGTTAGCTACTTAACTACAAATGCTTACTTTTCGTGTCCTCAAGTTATAATTTCGCCCATAAATTCCTATGGAGTTGCGTGAGACTTTATATTCTCATTCGGGGTCTACACGATCGAACGGTTCGTCGAACCCGGTTGACGAACCTGCTTGTCAAATGGTTCGAAGAGCTGGAGTCAGCCATAAATGCATAAGGTTTGTAAACAATGAAGCCCCGCACACAAGAGTCAGGCGAGAACAGACTTTTTTCGAAACCGTTCGACAAGCGTGTTCGACAACCGAATACCCCGCGCACACGTTCGAACATCATATCAAACACTTGTCGGGCGAACCGCGTTCGACGAACAGTTCGGCTGTGTAAACCCGTCTTGGTCCTAACCCGGATAAAGAAGGGGCTCGAACGCTACGGAGTCGTTCACAAACATGAGCAATACAGGTCTTAAAACCGAGGCATTCAATACATTTCCTATTCTACATAAAATCAGGTTTCTCTAAAGTTACAGTTACGGGTTTCATACAGCCAACATCAAGCCTACAGGCACAATTTTTATGAAGGTATAGACACCATCTTTAAAAGGATTTACCCACGATCGCATTACGTTACTTTTAAAACGTAACCGTTCCACCCAGGATTAATGGTTCCACCCAGCTGGTTAGGCGAGTCTAAGGGCGTGTCTTCAAATTTACGCGTGTTAACGTTAAATAACTGGTTCAATGGCCACGACCATAGACTGAATTCATTGCTGCAACACCCTGACATAATCTATTGTCTCTGTGTCCTTGACATGAAGTACCATTTCAACTTAGGGAGTAAGGCATTTTTAGAGCACAAAACAAAGGCTCTCTCTCTCTCTCTCTCTCTCTCTCTCTCTCTCTCTCTCTCTCTCTCTCTCTCTCTCTCTCTCTCTCTCAGACAATTGCACACCATAATCCGGCACCCAAGTTATATAAAAAATATATCAAATTAATATGACAGGGGAGAAATGTGAACTGTTTTTCCTTTTCAACTTTATTATATATATATATATATATATATATATATATATATATATATATATATATATATATATATATATATATATATATATATATATACATATATATATATATATATATATATATATATATATATATATATATATATGTAGTCGGTAGTAGGTTGGCCAGGACACCACCCATCCGTTGAGATACTACCACTAGATTATTATTGGATCCTTTGACTGGCCAGCCAATACTACATTATATCCCTCTCTCTGGTTACGGCTCGTTTTTTCTTTGCCTACGCATACACCGAATAGTCTGGCCTATTCTTTACACAGTCACCTCTGTCCTCATATCCCTGACAACACTGAGATTACCAAACAATTCTTCTTCGCTCAGGGGGTTGACTGTTGCACTGTAATTGGTCAGTGGCTACTTTTCTCTTGGTAAGGATAGAAGAGACTCTTAAGCTATGGTTAGCAGCCCTACTAGCAGGGCACTCCAAAATCAAACCATAAAGTAATGTTATAGCCTTGTTACATGGTCTTCCCCTTTCTTGGGTTAGAGTTATCTTGCTTAAGGGCCCGCTATTCTATTTTATTTCTCTTATTCATGTTATTTTGAATCTTATTTTATAATTATATATGAATGGTCTAATTTAATGTTTTGTACTGTTCTTAAAATATTCTATTTTGATTGTTCATTGCTTCTCTTGTAGTTTATTTATTCCCTTGTTTCCTTTCCTTACTGGGCTATCTTTCCGTTTTGGAGCCCTTGGGCTTATAACATTCTGCTTTTCCAACTAAGGTTATGGCTTAGCATGTAATAATAATAATAATAATAATAATAATTGCATGTGTTTGAAAAAGGGAGAAAGAGTTCCCTTTAATTAATGATGGAAAGCTACTATGTGGACTGCAAACTCTTATTTAGATAGAGTAGACACACAATTGGCAAAACTTGTTTTGAATCACTTCGTGACTTCATCAGGACTACATTAGTTCAGTGATGGAATTACACCTTAATATAAATGCTATAAGAAAAATTTTTTAGCTATAAAAATGTTTGGATATTTCGAAATTAATGAAAATTGACAAACGAATGCTTTGAAAATAAAAAATGTAAGATAGATTTTTAAGTACATAAATCCTTTTTTACAAGGCTTCACTGAATTTCATGACTAATCTCACAATCCCACTCCCTTTACGGTGAAGCTTACGATTCCATTTTTGCAGCGGGATTGACGTCGACTCTTCAGGAATGACATTTCTTATTCAAAGCAGACTAAATTTTGGGGCTTACTCGGCCCTTCAGAAATTTAGATTTGTAATCTGTGTTGGTCTTTGATTCAATTTCATTTGGAGCAGCCCCTTTCTTTATGACAAATTGTGGACTTTTTAAAGTCAAGTGACATAAATTTGCTGGAAATTAGAATACATATCACCTGTAGGTGGGCTAGAAGAGTGATTTCGGTGTTTATTTATGGGCTAAATGACCTCTAGATTCAATAAAAAGGATGAATGAAATGAACATTATCCCCCCATGAATGATTTTTTTTTTCAATTTGCAAGGAAAACCTTATCAAAAGTGTTATATGAATAACAAGAAGTAGGTATACTTAATTTGACAACTTTTCTCATCTCCTCAAACCACCAAGTTGCTTATCGTTATTACTTTCATTAAGAACAAACACCTTTAAGAAACTATTAGATTATATCACACATGCATACTGAATTACTGCCATAGGGCTATTAATATGAGATATTGTTTGACTTAGGTGAACAGGGCACAGTGAAGGTTACAGTCAAAAAATGATTTATGAGCACCGTGTACGAAGTAAACAGCGGAAATCAATGGTACTATGGCAATCGTTCAGTAAGCATAAACATCGTGATTTAGGACCTCATCTCATCAGCGGACGATCAGAGTTCGATCCCACGGGAATGAAACATTTAAACCCATTTTCTTGAAAATCTATTGCAACTTATTTTTCCAAAGCAGTAAATTTAGAACATAAGGATAGTCTGAGGGATTTGGTAGCGGCCTTGGTAGAAAAGGGCGTTGGATTTGCAACCCTATTCCAATAGAACTTTGCAGGAGCCATCGTCTCAGTGGGCGTATACTGACATTTCTTCGAAAATACATCTTCAAACACAGTTTTTCGAAATACAGAAGCATATTTTGAAAGGGGGATAATAAATGCTATCACCTCATAATTTCCATCAAGTTCCAACTATAGATTCTTCTCGTATTTTTGTCAATGCATACATAGGAAAGGTTGTGAATATGCACTCAAATCCCATTATGATAACGATGCCCATTTTTTCTCCGAGCATCCGCATACTTTCAGCTCTTACATTCCTGCCAACAAGCAAAGTTGTCGAAGGCTTTAATATGCTCATCGATCACAATATCATTCCTCAAGAAGCAGAAAATCTTCCCGACTACTTCGAGGACACTTGGATCGGGCGTCCTAATAGACGGCGAAGACGCTGTGCTTAAGTTCAATATTATTATACGGTCGTGTATCGACAGAGTAGAAAAGGATTTGCGAAAAAACAAACAATTCAGTACAGCGTTGGCATCGAGGATTTATGCAGAAAGTTTCTTCTTGCCATCCAACTATATGGAAATTACTGGGTGCTTTGAAAAGGGAACAAGATTTGAACGAAATAAACTTAGAAAAAGAATGAATATCGGCTAGGGGGTTCAAAAAGACAAAAGAGGCGTCTAAAGATCAGTTACTGCTTTCGATGATTCAGCCAATTAGACTATTTGCGTGGAATTACACACAACCCAAGATTTAAGAAAATAAAAAGTATTAAACATTTTATTTTAATAACATTTGACATGGGATTTGTTTTAGATTCTAACAAATGTTCTTGACAATACTTGTTTTGTTACCCCTCTTATTATTGTTAACATTATTATTTTTGTTATTAATAATATTTTCATTTCAAATAATATCATTAGAACTAAAAATAATATATAAATAAAATATAAAAAATATCATTGATCAATCTTGTATCCAAAGACATGTCTAAATTTTCTGTGGCCAGTGGTTCGCTCCTGGAATATGGCCTACCATTCTCCTAGTGCAGTGTTGGAATAAAAACAAAAAGTGCTGGAGAGCTACCAACCTCATACTTACTGTGTGAGTGTATATATATATATATATATATATATATATATATATATATATATATATATATATATATATATATATATATATATATATATATATATATATATATATATATATATATATATATATATATACACATACATACATATATACACACACAACTTAGTTCTTAATTCGAGATTTACCTTAGATCAGTCGAAAAATCGCTTCTGTCTATCGGACAGATATCATGAGATAGGCTTAAGGGTAGGCTCCGGGTGAGAGGGTGCTAATTGTAAAAATATTTGCCAAAAATACACTAATCAAGACAGGCTAATGAAATTTTGAGGCATTATTAGCACTATAATAAGGCATATCCTCTGTAAGTTTTATCATCCTACAGGGAAAATAAAGGATTTTATGAATAAAAATGTGAAAATTGGAGCTAGCGACTTAAAGTTGTTTGGTGACCAGTGAGAAACTAATGTCTTGAATTGAAATTCGCTCTGTAATTATGTTTGTTTATCCATATGGAACAAGCAGACCAAGTTTTATCAAAATCGAACAGTAAATAAGCACACAGAAAGAAAAAAACGAGGAGGTTAGGTTAGGTTAGGTAGTGATGGTGATGGAGGGATACCTAGAAATAAATATTCACCAAAAATTAAAATTTCGATTTAGGGAAAAAACCTTCTGTGTTTTTCTAGGTATTATGTCACTTAATGGCCTAAAACATCTAAATATTATATTACTTAAGGCATAAGAGCAGGACAAGCAAAGAAATATTTCTCGTTTTTTCTTTTTCGGGAGAGGGGTGTATTTCTTTGCTTGTCCTGCTCTTATGCCTTAAGTAATATAATATTTAGATGTTTTAGGCCATTAAGTGACATAATACCTAGAAAAACACAGAAGGTTTTTTCCCTAAATCGAAATTTTAATTTTTGGTGAATATTTATTTCTAGGTATCCCTCCATCACCATCACTACCTAACCTAACCTAACCTCCTCGTTTTTTTCTTTCTGTGTGCTTATTTACTGTTCGATTTTGATAAAACTTGGTCTGCTTGTTCCATATGGATAAACAAACATAATTACAGAGCGAATTTCAATTCAAGACATTAGTTTCTCACTGGTCACCAAACAACTTTAAGTCGCTAGCTCCAATTTTCACATTTTTATTCATAAAATCCTTTATTTTCCCTGTAGGATGATAAAACTTACAGAGGATATGCCTTATTATAGTGCTAATAATGCCTCAAAATTTCATTAGCCTGTCTTGATTAGTGTATTTTTGGCAAATATTTTTACAATTAAGCACCCTCTCAATCCGGAGCCTCTTAATACAGTATACCGCGTACGGACATACGGTCCTCCCTTCAAGGGCTACACATAGAAAGGTACAATAATTTTTCAATTTCTCGAATTCATTAAGGAGTTTAAGGAATGTCAATGATTAAACAGTAATATATTAAAAAGAAAGGTCCCTTATAAACGAGAGACAGGGGACAAGCAAATGTCCTAGAGGTCGATAGCTCTCCCATATAATAATAATAAGAAAGTGACTGGTTATATATGGCTGAGGACTATGAAGCGCGAAGTAGATGATGAATGGAGAAGTATTCAATTAAAAGCTCAAGATAGAGTCGACTGGCGAAATCTAACCGAAGCCCTTTGCGTCAATAGGCGTAGGAGGAGATGATGATGATTATATACTACTCGGTTTCTCCCTATACCTCGGATAGGGGGAGAGGGATTAGTCATACCCTGGTGAGAGGGGGTCCCCCGAAAGGATTGAATCTGTGTGCGTCCATATCTAAATATTTAGCTGTCATTTTTGACGGGTTGCATACGCCAGTATGTACATAATTATGATCAGTGCCCAAGGGACTTCTATACCCAAGTTTGGACTCTGAAGAGCAACGGCAATTCCTCCTGGTAACTCAGCAGATAGACCTATATGCTCACCCCATTCCTAAACTCAGCGTGACGGTAAGATTGTGATTCGTGAAACTGTGAAAACATTTTCGAGCAGCGAACGGGCTCAAAGCTCGAACTTCTAACCCAGGAATCCTTAATAAGAGACGTTACCCACTAGGGTATCAAATCTCTCTCTCTCTCTCTCTCTCTCTCTCTCTCTCTCTCTCTCTCTCTTTCATACAAACTGGATTTTCACTACTTCATCTCCCAACAACGCACACACACATACTGTATATACATACATGAATACATATATATATATATATATATATATATATATATATATATATATATATATATATATATATATATATAATATATATATATATATATATATATATATATATATATATATATATATATATATATATATATATATATATATATATATATATATAATATATACACACACATATATATATACACATATATATATATATATATATATATATATATATATAGATAGATAGATAGATAGATAGATAGATAGATAGATACATGAGAAATGGGGACGTTTCTAGGAAATCTTCTTCTCAGGACAAACAGAAACACTAATGTCGCCACATGCATATTTATTGGAAATGTTTCGACCTTTCAAATGTCATCATCAGTGCTACTTAAAGGAAAGATAAAAGAAACAATACAATTTCAAATTTAGGATTACATAAAATAAGTAAACAATTATCAAAGACTACATAGAAATTGAATAAAAAATCAGTCTGTTACAAAAATGGGGAGAGCAGAGGTATTACAACTCAGGTCAGGCGTAAAATATTTCATGTAAAGAGATTCTAAATTTTTTAAGTCACTTACTGAAGAACAAGAGTCGACTATCATAAAATCCTCACTGCGTAAAATACACTTTCATATTTCCGAGTGTTCCCTAACAACGGAGGCCTAAATATTTCAGGACTGACCTCAATTGTAATACCTCTGTTGTCCCCCTTTTCATAACAGACTGATTTTTTATTCAATTCATATGTACTTTTTTTTATAATGCTTTACTTATTTCATGTTATTTTTAATTTGAAATTGTATTTTTCTTTATCTCTACTTTAGGTAGCACTGATAATGACATTTAAAATGTCAAAACGTTTCCAATAAATATGTTTGTGGTGACATTAGTGTTTTTGTTTTCATATATATATATATATATATATATATATATATATATATATATATATATATATATATATATATATAAGATTTGCAAATGACGTTGTGATTAGTGAATCATGGGAGGAATTGCTAAAGATGATAAAAGATTTAAATCGAGAAAGCAGAAATGCTAGACTGAAAATGAATGAGTGATATTAAGATAATGTTCAATGAAAATGCAGAGACAAGACAACAAATAAGAGTTATGGACGAACATCTAGAGATTGTTAATGAATATACGTACTTAAGACAGTCAGTGTTCCCCCAGAACATGATACCGAAATTAAAAGAAGAATAAGCACGGAGTGGGGAACTTTTGGAAAATAAAACGAGATTATGAAAAGTAAAAAGAAAATTTCTTTAAAAAAGAAAAGTACTTAGTGAGATGGTCCTACCAGTTTCAACTTGTGCATCTGAAACTTAGAACATTACTATTGACTTAACATAGGCTAGTTACAACTCAAAAACGTATGGATAGAATAATGATGGGAATAACACTAGCAGACAGAAAAAGAGCAATATGAATATGAGAACAAACTAAAGTAGAGGATATTCTAACATCATATAAGAAGAAAAAAAAAAAAACATGGGCAGAACATATAATGAGAAGAAAGATAATAGATGTACATTAAGAATAACAGACTGGGTCCCTTGAGATTGCAAAAGAAGCAGAAGGAAGAAAAATGATGGATTAACAAACTAAGAAAGTCTACGGGTGTGGACTAGCATTGAGGGACCATAAACAGAAGCAAGTGGAAGGACATGTCTGAGGCCCTTTGTTCTGCATGGACTAGTAACGGCTGAATATATATATATATATATATGTATATATATATATATATATATACACACACACATATATATATATATATATATATATATATATATATATATATATATATATATATATATATATTGAATAGACAATATCTTCGTGGCATCCAAAAATCAAAGACAGCATCTCTCCCGACAAACTAAGCTACAACTAAATTTCAGGATAACTGCATTTGGCACCGGTCATATAATATTCAATTGGAAATTAATTTCGGGTTACCTCATGTTTTACCTCTAATGCTTTTTCCTGCAAAATAATACGTTGTTAAAACTCTCACAGAAGCATGAATATGATGGTCATCATAAGTATTTGTTGAATGAATAATCAACATCCGTTTGGCCTCTACCCAAACTTAACTCATAAATACACCATAAAGTCATTCTTCAGGAGTTAAAACTTGCAGTAGTTTTTTTTTTTCTTTTTATGTGTAGCTGGTTGACACGAGGCTCTATTCATTGTTTATATATGACAGGTATATTTTAACCTTGTTATTGCTCTTATAGTTTTTATTCATTTTTTATCATATAAAATTTATGCTTTTTTCCATATTGGAGTCCTACGGCTTATAGCATCCTGCTTTTCCAACTTGGATGGTAGCTTGAATAATAATAATAATAATAATAATAACACCTACCAGGTGGAATGAATCCATAATCTATCGACAAAAATTATCTATATTCTACATAACCCAATAATAGAATTATAGCTGTCTCCCCCTTGACGTGATTACCTTATCATTATATCTTAACGACAGTATATTGTTGACATTCCGGAGTTCGTAAATAAAGAAAAGTAGCATTACAGACAATATTACAATTTTCATAATATTTGCTCCACAATTCTCAAAACACTTTTTTTCTTTTTTCTTATTTTACAAACCAGACTGGATGAAACATGAATAGACTCACACACAGTGTACGCGTTGGGGTAACTCTTCTCACCAAGGGTATGAATACTCCCTCTCCTCCCAATTCAACAGCACAAAAGCAAATGGAATATGAAACATTACAAATCTCGGCTGGTTTTATCTCATATATTCTCGAGATATCTTCATGAGGACGGATACAAAATGACAAAATATCATTTCACTTGGCATCAGATTTACACAAACATAATTATATTCACAACTATAGTATTATGTATTCCTGAGAGAGAGAGAGAGAGAGAGAGAGAGAGAGAGAGAGAGAGAGAGAGAGAGAGAGAGAGAGAGAGAGAGAGAGAGAGGAGGGGTTAAACAGTCAAAATAATGAAGCACATTGCCCAATGTCTGCACGACAAGAAACAATGGAGATGAATAGGCCTACTTCAGTTCAAAAAGTATGCACAAACGGTTCCCTTGCGTGTATATAGCTACTAATTTATCCGAAAGCCTTGCTCTTAGACCTATCTATTCTCATGAATGATTCATCTTTTTGTTTCACGTTCGTTCTAACTTAATTGACATAGGCCTACTGTGTAGGCTGAAGCCTACTTGGGAACTAAGAAGAAAGCTGCATTAGAATTATCAATGAGAGAGAGAGAGAGAGAGAGAGAGAGAGAGAGAGAGAGAGAGAGAGAGAGAGAGAGAGAGAGAGAGAGAGCTATTGACCCTTGTATGAACGACTAATCTTCTAATCTTAATCAATGGTCCTAGGTCTAGCATGCAATCCAAAACAGCACTCCATCTAAGTACGCAAATCTCAAGCCAAGCTGTCCAATTAATCTAATGACTGTACTTGTGGATATAACATGTCCTTTTGGTTGCACTGTATTTCTATTCTCTGTAAAATAAATATGAGTTTTACAGAAATTGCATTCCATGTAATCTACAGAGTTTTCGCAAACAAAACGTTACGCGAACATACAACGAACATCATGCAAAAACATTCAATGCAAACTATTGCAAATTTTGAGTTTAATCAGTCTCCTTAGCATATGCTGTGAAATTTGGGAATATATATCGAATTACATTTGACAAATCAAACCTTCTTTCATTGAGCTTCCTTACCTATTTTCCACGAAAAGCAATAAGAGCGAGGAAACTTCAGGCTTCACGAGCTGGTGGCACACATTCACCTTCACAGTCAAGCTTATACTAACGCTACAGTCCACCTGACCTGGCTGGCTGTCTGTTGTCTCAGGGTCTGAGTCTGACTGACACTACGGAGGAGGGGGCGGGGCCAACCAATACAGAATAGCTTCAAGAATTTGGATGGTTTTATGGGAGAGCGGGCGTGGGACATATACAGTAATAATGACGTCATAGTTATACAAAATATGGGGAGTATTACGTGCATTTGTAAACATTTTGAGACGATTATCACGGAAACCAATAATTGTGTTTAACGAAATTCCACCAGTTATGTACCGGTCCGAATCATAATTAGTGCTCATTATCTTTAAGAAGCTATTCACTCAAGGACATTGTTTACTAAGTCATTATGAGTAATTAGTAAATTGTGTTTGACCTGATATAAGCGGTTACTCCTAATATGGTATATGACTAGATTCAATAAGATAATGAGTACTGTATTAGGAATTAACAGAATGGAGCATACTCTCTCTCTCTCTCTCTCTCTCCCTCTCTCTCTCTCTCTCCTCTCTCTCTCTCTCTCTCTCTCTCTCTCTCTCTCTCTCTCTCTCCTTATGTAAAATTCAAGCTACCAATATAACAACAGTGCCTAGTGTTTGACGTGCAACATGAAAATCAATTTGGTTTAAGGTCATTCTGCCTAATGTGTTTATCTTACCAAAGTACGATAGTATTGCACGGTCTAGCTATACCTAGACCGTGGTATAAGGGATATTTGCAGGACATGCTCAAAAGGGCTTTCTTTAACATAAGAATTATGTGACCTTCGGTTATATTTATAGAAAATCAACCTTATTACTCCCGTCAACGAAGTTGGAGGGTTATGTTTTAGCCCCTGTTTGTGTGAGTGTGTGTATGTGTTTGTGAACACCTTTCTGGCCACAATTTTAATCGTAGAGAAATGAAACTGGCAGGGATTAACTGTTATATAAAAATCTGGAAATTATTTAATTTTTGAAGGTCACGGTAAGAAGTCAAGGCCACGGTCAGGCAAAATGTCCAATTCACGTAATCATCCATAAGTTTGGACATCGTTGTCACAGAAACTTCAAACTTGCTTCATATTTGAGTGTATGAAAATCCATGCCCTTAGTACATGTTAAGGCCAAAGGTCAAGGACAAGGTCGAGCAAAAGGTCGAGAAATAAGCTGCCGCGGCGGAGGTCTGCACTCCACTGAGTGCCCCTTTGATTCAATATATATATATATATATATATATATATATATATATATATATATATATATATATATATATATATATATATATATATATATATATATTATATATATATATGATAAATTTATGCAAATATATTCATGTCGATTTCAGTTCATTTTACCGATATTTGCTATTTTCACCAATGTTACAGTAAGTTACCCTCTCTCTCTCTCTCTCTCTCTCTCTCTCTCTCTCTCTCTCTCTCTCTCTCTCTCTCTCTCTCCTGTTTGTTTTCAAATATGGGTAATATGTGATATAAAATGAATCTGATCGCTCTCCGATGTTTCATATAAATATAATCTTATTTAGAAAGAAAATATTATCTAGAAAGGTGATATATATATATATATATATATATATATATATATATATATATATATATATATATATATATATATATATGTGTGTGTGTGTGTGTATATATATATATATATATATATATATATATATATATATATATATATATATATATATATATATATATATATATCAGCGGTGTTTACGACGTCACGGCAGGTAGAATTCGGTAGCGTTTAGCTATCTGCATGAAATGGTTCTTACCAAAGGTCTATTATATATTCTTACAGTATTTCCTTAAGCGATGTATTTCAGGATAAGTTATTTTTCTAGTTTTGATTGCAAAATATGCCTTATTATTTATGCATATTTTATTACATCTTTGTAGAGCTTCTTGTTTGTTTAGGAGAGTAGGTCTACTTGTATTCTAAATTCACTCCTTTCAAGACCCCTGCTTCTACAGAGAGATTAATCTCATTTTCTGATTCCGACATGGCACTTAAAGTTTGTGTACTACTACTACTACTACTACTACTACTACTACTATAGTGTTCTGCCCTAAGGCACGTCCTCTCGTGTATTAGTCGCCCTCCATAATTCTCTATTCATGGCCCCTCTTATAGCTCTTGGTACCTTTTCTCTCCCTGCAGGTAATCTAGCATTGACTTCCTTTTCCGGCCTGTGGGTCTTTGTCCTAATTTACTCAAGATCTACATATATATTTAGACTTTGAATTTACCTTCTATAATGTCCTTCGGTAACCCATCTCCTCTTAAAATGTGTTCCATCCAGTTTTTTTCTGCTTTCTCTTTATTGTTGCTATTAGGGCTCTCTCATCTCCAACTATTCTTAGTACTTCTTCATTTGTCTTGTGGTCTCTCCAACTTATTTTCAGCATTCAGTGGACTATGAAAAGGCCTTTGATAGTGTGCACCGGGCAATTTTGTGGAAAGTCCTGAGTTATTATGGAATTCCTCTTGAATATGTAAATTTGATTAAGTCTGCTCATGAGCATAGCAAGTGCAACGATAATGTTAAGTGAGTCCTATAAAAGGAATTTCCAGTGAACAGTGGAGTACTCCAAGGGAATGTGTTGTCACCTACGTTGTTTATCCTCCTCATAGATTTTGCGATGCATTGCACAGTTGGAGATGGCGGAGAAGGATTGGACTTGATTGGTAACAGGAACTTAGTGGACCTAGAGTATGCAGATGACGATGTCCTTATTATCAAAATTCTACAGGACTTGCAAAGCTTGCTTACTAGATTACATGAAATATCACATGAGGTTGGGCTCAAGATAAATAGAAGAAAGACAGAGATGATGAGAATAGACTATGCAATGGAAGATGAAATATCATTGGAAGGAGAAAGTATTAATGAGATGAAATCATTTAAATATTCAGGAACTATGATCTCTAATGCAGGATCTTTAGAATTTGAGTTTAATGACAGATTGAAATAAAAAGCAAATCAGAAAATGGCTATGTTGAGTAAAACTTGGAAATTAAATCGCCTAAAATTACATAAAAAGATAAGACTATATATCAGTTTAGTGAGATTGGTGTTACTGTATTGACATGAGTCATGGTATGACAATGAAACAATTCCTAACAAATTTAGTGGATTTGAGAACAAAGCAGTCAGAAGAATATTGGGAGTTAAATGGCAGTACAGGATTAGAAACGAAACTATAAGAGAGATTACTCGAATGCCATATGTGGATGAGGTCATGGTGAGGGGTAGATGGAGATGGTTTTGGCATGCTCTTCGCCCTGCCCAAAAGAGATTAGTTCACCAAACTTTCAATTGGCCTCCACAAGGCACTAGAAGAGTTGGAAGACACAGGCCCACGTGGCTAAGGACTATGAAGCGTGAAGTAGGGGGTGATGAATGGAGAAGTATTGATTTCAAATTTCAAGATAGAGACGACTGACGAAATCTAACTAAGACCCTTTTGGTTAAAATGAGTAGGAGGAGATGATGATAATGGTGATGACGAATTATTCAGTGGCTACTTTCCCATTGGTAAGGGTACAAAAGAATCTTTTGCTACGGTAAGCAACTCTTCTAAGAGAAAGACAATCCAAAAGCAAACCATTGGTCTCTAGTCTTCGGTAGTGCCATAGCCTCTATACCATAATCTTCCACTGTCTTGGGTTAGAGTTCTCTTGTTTGAGGGTACACTTGGGCACACTATTCTATCTAATTCTTCTTCCTCTTGTTTTGTAAAAGGTTTTATAGCTTATATAGGAAATATTCATTTCAATGTTGTTACTGTTCTTGAAATATTTCATTTTTCCTCGCTGGGCTATTTTCCCTGCTAGAGCCCCCGGGCTTATAGCATTCTGCTTTTCCAACTGGGGTTGTAGCTTAGCAAGTAATAATAATAATAATAATAATAATAATAATAATAATAATAATCCCCAAAGACTCCAACAGGGAAATCATCCCTGTGTGGAAAGGAAATACAGAAATAACTGATATACTGTACTATAAATGAGAATTGACCAAAAATTATGAAATACATTAATATTATTATTATTATTATTATTATTACTTGGTAAGCTACAACCTTAGTTGGAAAAGCAAGATAATATAAGCCCAAGGGCTCCAACAGGGAAAATAGCCCAGTGAGGAAAGGAAACAAGGAAAAATAAGAGTTTTAAGAAGAGTAACAACATTAAAACAAATATCTCCTATATAAATTATAAAAACTTTAACAAAACAAGAGGAAGAGAAACAAGACAGAACAGCATGCCCGAGTGTACCCTCAAGCAAGAGGACTCTAACCCAAGACACTGGAAGACCATGGTACAGAGGCTATGGCACCACCTAAGACTAGAGAACAATGGTTTGATTTTGGAGTGACCTTCTCCTAGAATAACTGCTGACCATAGCTAAAGAGTCTCTTCTACCCTTAACAAGAGGAAAGTGGCCCCTGAACAATTACCGTGCATTAACCCCTGGGGTGAAGAAGAATTGTTTGGTAATCTCAGTGTTGTCAGATGTATGAGGACAGAGGAGACTATGCAAAGAATAGGCTAGACTATTCGCTGTGTGTGTAGATAAAGGGAAAATGAACCGTAACCAGAGAGAATGATCCAATGTAGTACTGTCTGACTAGTCAAAAGACTGGCGGTAATATTTGAACGGGTGGCTGGTGCCAAAGGTTAAATAGATAAATCATACAGAAAACAGAAAAGCGTTTGCAAGAAGTACAACTTTCTGTGGGTCCACCAATTCAATCACAAGATTAGAAAGATTATTTCACAATCTGGTCAAAGCTGGAACAAAATTTCTAAAATATTGTATAGTATTGAGCATTATAATGGAGAGTGATAGAATTAACTGCGTACTAGGTACTGGGAAGATCTGAATGCAAAGGATATTCAGAATTATGAAAAATGTTATGTATCACTCACAAATAACGAACTAAACGACGATGCCAGAGATTAATACACACATGAGGAATAAGGAAGTTCATACACCGTAAGTTTTTGTCCAACAAATGAAGATGAAAGTTCACATCTAAAGACCACACAAGAGAACAGCACTCGAAACTTGGTAGAATAAAAGTCTTCAAACATTTCCCCATGATAGATTGATCACCAGAAATCTTAAAAGAATTCTCAATATGACAAATTTTTGCATAATTGAAGAAGCAAAGGATTGGATGACTGGGATGATGTGTCACGTGAGGTCTGAAAGCCAATGGAATGAAAGAGTAATGATACAAAATAATAATGAACAGAAAAGAGAAAAACAAATATTTCCGTCATTACATCGGCTCACCAATTTGTGTGTTTGCGTTGATATACCCCTCAGGATATGACTCAGCTGCAAATTATAGCGGGAGGCAACACAATAAAGGCTGGAACTAATGATTTACAGCTGACTTAGAGGAAAATCGTTATCATTTTCGCGATGCGTGATGTATTGTCTTGTTATTTAAGAGATTGGCCTCAGAAACTCAAGACCCAAGGCTCAAACTCCCGTTTTCTTTGCTTTCTTGGCTTCCGTTTTCTTTCACACTTTCGTTTTTTTTTTTCCTTCGCCAAGTGTTTCTTCATCATTTTCCTTTGCCCTTCTGTCAATGACACTTCTTCTAGGTTTAGGACAGATGAGACCACCGAGTTGTCCATCCACCCTGACGTAATTTTAAAAGGATAACAAGGAAAGACGCAGTAGCGTAGATAGACGGCAAGAGTTGGGGGCGGTCCACTCCTGGCGACACATTTATAGGGACGGCACTGTGTGGTCGGCTTTAGGCTATAATCCTGTGTAGGTTGTATTGAAATAATAATGTTGTTAATATTTTACTATAGTCAAACCATTGTGGTGGCCGCTGATAAGAGCTCATTGCCAGAACTTATCGTGTCCGAGCGTAAATACTTAGTTCATTTTTCCTCTTTTTAGAGACAAGTCGAAAACCATTGAAAACAACCATAAAGGCAGATTAAGAGATTAACAGTAATACAGAGACAAGTATCCTATTTTCCCTCGCCCTTTCTATACAACTGTACTTGCTGGGATGAGATCACCTTAGATAACATCAACATCATATATATATATATATATATATATATATATATATATATATATATATATATATATATATATATATATATATATATATATAATATATATACTGTATATCGAAAACTGACATGTAAGCATAAACGATGCTTATAGTGAGCTTGAAAGAGTTATTTAAAGAAAAGACCATTTAAATCTTTTTAATTGCTCTGCCCTTGTCAGATAGTTATCTTTCAATGCCGGTATTTCCGTGTTTGTGGTCTTCAGGTGACATTCATCAAACAATGGTTATTCAGCCTATAAGATTATGATTTTTTAATGGAAAAGTCAATTTAATCTCTCTCTCTCTCTCTCTCTCTCTCTCTCTCTCTCTCTCTCTCTCTCTCTCTCTCTCTCTGTAATATATTATATATATATATATATATATATATATATATATATATATATATATATATATATATATATACATATATATATATATACATATATATATATATATATATATATATATTATGCAGACTTTCCTTAGAGATTCTTTTCATACATTGAATGAAATGTTTTCTCCACCTTCCACCAGTATTTTTTCAAAGGAGAGGATTTCCTTTAGTGCATAAAAGTTTAACACTGTTCTTCTGAAACATATTTGTTGGAGTCGTCGAGAGCAGGATGATACTACGTTATTTCCTTGAAATTTAGGTCTTCCACGTTCTTCTTGTGTGATCATTCGACGAACTATTATTTCAGTAACATTGGTGGTTTCAAACGTGTGGATAGAAGCGTTAGTTACCACGAGTTGGTTAAGTTTCCAATCGTTCAAATTTGATAGCTTATGCAGTCTTAAGCACTCCATTTTATACTCCAAGATCAACCATTCTGGGGATTAAATATGGCTCACCCTTGTGACCTTCAAAATTTCAAACTCGCTATCTGCCAGTCTTATTACAACAATAGGATAACACTGGCAACTAACCTGGGATTATAATTTAAAAAAAAGAAAATTTTGTTGGTTCCAATTTTTATTATAGGAATGGAAACCTTACCTCATTAAATATGTATGTTCGACAAGAATATGAGAAGAGAGAGAGAGAGAGAGAGAGAGAGAGAGAGAGAGAGAGAGAGAGAGAGAGAGAGAGAGAGAGAGAGACTGGACTTAACTTCTGGTTAATCGTAGCCACCTCTGGTTAATCCTGTGAGATTAGTCGAAAGGGAAGGACATCTGTCGTAACAGCTTTATCAGTTTCACTCAGTTTGGATGGATCGTGTCTAAGTACTGCGTTCATTTTTCATTAAAGTGGCTGAATCATTTTGACACGAGTACGCCATACAGTGGGTCAGAAATCGTCTCAGCGGCCACAATAGAATGGTTTTACTATAGCTAAGCTACAACCCTAATTGGAAACACCGGATGCTATAAGCCCAAGATCTCCAACAAGGAAAAAATAAAAATCCTAACCTAAAATTATATCTGTCTATCTATCTATCGATCTATCTATCTATCTATCTATCTATCTACCTATATATATATATATATATATATATATATATATATATATATATAATTTATATATATATATATATATATATACATATATCATCTACGCATATTGACGCAAAGGGCCTCACACATTACACACACACACTCACACACACACACACACATATATAATATATATATATATATATATATATATATATATATATATATATATATATATATATATATTATATATATATATATATAATCAATTTGCGGAGAAAATTCTATTTAAGAAAAATCTTTCAAATTCGGAATGAAAATACCTTACGTTACGATGTTTTCCTGTGCATATTACATGGGAATAGTTTCCTTTATTATTTACTGTTATAATCAATCATTCATTTGATGGATTTTTGCTATGACTCTACTTTTCCTTTGCACATTTACGTCAGTTCTACGTCATCATTTCTACATATACTTTCGTTGGTTTATTTTTCAATACTGTTATGATCAATACTGCACGTACTACATTTTCAATTATTATTATTATTATTATTATTATTACTTGCCGGGCCACAACCCTAGTTGGAAAAGCAGGATGCTATAAACCCAGGGGCTCCAACAGGGAAAATAGCCCAGTGAGGAAAGGAAACAAGGTAAAATAAAATATTTTAAGAACAGTAACAACATTAAAATAAATATTTCCTCTATCAGAAGCATTCTTTTGCTGCACTGAATTTACTTTCTTGACGCGATGTTTGTCAGAAAAGTGTTTAACTTGTCGCTTTTGATATTTAGCTTCTTCATCGCTTTGATCCAAACTCCTTTTTATATAAATATAGGGAAAGAAAGCCCTCTTGAACTTTGGCCGTTTATTCCAAAGTATAATCTTGAGAACTCTGTTCCAAATACAGTAATAATGCTGTGGATTTTCCTCACAATTGTTGTTGTGAGACGAGTTTTTATAAAGTAAAACTGATCAAGAATGACTTAAGATCTACTATGAGCACCTTGCGGTTGAGAAATATCTTGCCATACTCTCAATAGAGCAAAACAATTGACTTACTTGACTTACTTTAAGGGTTGTTTTTTGTGGTCCTTTCACGCACGCTGAAGGGTTGCCAGGTAATGCTTCGATTCTTTCTAAGGTGACTAACTACTTGTTCAAGAATTACATAGCACTTTTGAAATAAAATATAGATTCGAAATAGGCCTGTATCAATTTGTCCTGATAATCTAAAGTACTTTTCAGAACCGGCGTAACTATCCATTTCTCAGATTTAGAAAACTTACTCTCATCGATACTAGTATTTACTTTTATTGTAATTATGTCGGCAAGACTAGAAAAGAAAGACGAAATCAATTTTGAAAAGGTCATTGAAGAATTTACCAACAAAACGACAAGAGAGGTTACTTTGCATAAAGTTGTAGTTTTCATTACAGAAATAAAGATGGTCCTATTTTTTCAAATACTTTAAAAATTTTCCCTATGTGTCATTTTTGCTTTTTATTTAACCTTTACTTATGAAGTTTTTCATGTGTATTTAATTCATACTATATTTGAGCTTGTGAAAATAATAATATAATGGTACACAAGCTATATAACACACACACACACATATACAGCCTATATATATATATATATATATATATATATATATATATATATATATGTGTGTGTGTGTGTGTGTGTGTGTGTGTGTGTGTATAAAGCGCTTGGAAAGTTCATTAGATCTAGATATGATCCACTTCTAAATAGAGTATATAACTATGTTTACAAAAAATATATTAAGGAGATTTAGATTTGCAAAAGAATGGTTGGTAATTGGTGATGTCAAAAAAAAAAAAAAAATCGCATGGTCCGCTTGTTATAGCAGTTCCAAAGAATGTACTATCAACTGAATGTGGATGACATCTCCATCACAATTAGAAGACCTGATGAACCAGAGGAGTTTGCCAGTGCTTTAAAAGTTAATTCTGTCCTAAAATTCACAACTGAAGCTTGTAAGAAAAATATTCTTCTTTTCCTTGATGTTCTTGTTCAGAAACAACAAACCCAGTATCCTACATCATTCTTCACGAAATCAACGAAAGTTGGACGGTGCCTCTACACATGGGGAGAGTGTCCACATTCATACAAGAGGCCCGTCATTGGTGTTCTTATCAGGAGGGCCTTCTCCCACTGCAGTATTTAGAAAGATGTTCATGACGGATTGGAGTGTGTGAGAAAAATGTTAACGAACAATGGACATACCAGCAACATTATAGAATAAATGATAAGGAAGAAAATGGATGAATTCTGCACACAAACCCAGAACTCAAATATTGACAATAGAGATATAATCCTCTATCACAAGGTGGACTATGGAACATCCTACTAACAAGAAGTAAGTATCCTTAAAAGAATCATCAGATGTGGAGTAAAAACAAAGGCACCATTTGATAAGGTATTGCTGAGAATATACAACAACTAAAACTTGTTAACTACTTTTTTGATAAGAAAAAAAAAACTGACAGGCTTCCAGAATACACAAGCAGTCCAAGACTAATGCTCAAAAGGGGAGTGTAAGCTTGACTACCGGTGTAAGCCCCTCAGTATATGCTATATTGGGTACACGACGACAATGCTCAGGAGAAGACTTCAAACTAACTGCAATAATGGGACCATACATTAGCACTTCAAGACAAAATAAATTCAATTGAATTATCTGATCCGGGACACAGAAGTTGTTTCACGAGGAGGATGACTACGGGAGGCTAGTGATTGCCGATGCAGTGTCCATAAGGAAGATTTAAGTTTCCCAAAACTATGTCTTCACCTTCAGCAGGATAACATTCTGCACAATACTTTCAGAACATGTTCTGAAGCAATAAAAACTGATGTTAAAGGAACTGTATTGGGAATCAAATTTGTTTCCAGCACATGGTCTCTGGAACTCCAATTGGAGTTTTGAAGCAGCATTAGGGATCCAAATGTCTATAGTAGCCTTTTCAAGACCTTTGTGGAAAATATTTTCAAATTTTTATATTTTCTTAAAGATATATCTATATATTTGGATTTCTTTTCATTTGTGTTTGCATGAGTTTACTACCATTATATAAGGATAATGATTTCTTAGTAAATATGGCCTGACGAAAGCCATTAAATACTGCCTGAAACAGTTGTCGGGAA
>NC_090755.1:21462774-21595274 GCF_036898095.1 Palaemon carinicauda | reverse complement strand
TCAACTTTAACCATGTACTGGTAAACCTTGATGATGGTTCCAGTTCTGTCTCATTGGGTGGGGTTCTTAGGGCCAGTTTAATTTTGGATGCAGGCATGGTCACCAACACTCAGTGGGGCTAGTCGGTGGGTGTGCTTAGACCAGTTGTCATCGGGTGAACATGTTGCTTATGAGGCAGAGCATCCTCCTTCATAGTCAGGGTTCCGCGACATGTCACATGGGAGCAGTACGTCCCCAGCTGGACTGGAATAAAGTCGTGGATGGGATGGCCAAAGATGCACATCTCTGGGAAGATCTGTGTGTTTGTCGATGGACACATTGTCATAATGGAGGTTCATTTTCTTCGGTTTTGTGTTGCTGCTTGGGTGGTGTGACACGACATTTGCCACCTTGTTCTGCATATGGGGATGTGAATGATGCCGAATTTGTAATGGAGGGTTCCCCTACAGCTTCAGTAGTGGTTTGTGGTCCATGGCAGTGACGAGGTCCGAGCAGCTGAGTACAAAGCAGCGTGCCTTATTTAGAGCATCAGCAACTATCAGGGTCTCACCCTCCATTGCGACATACCTGGACTCACCTGGGTGGGTGAAACGGCTTCCAACAACAGTAATCTTCCATCCATCGTGGCAGCTGAATGGGTCAGTTTTTAGGCATTGGCAGTGCTCCTGGAAGAGCCATAACCCAATGTAATTTTTGGACCAGTTCATTGCAAGGGATGTTAGCTTTATTTTGTTGAAAATTTGCACACCATTAATGATCTTGCCAGCAATGACTTTCTTGAATGCCTTGAAGACATCATCGAGTTCAGCATTTTATTCAAAGCTCCTGCCAGGATTGATCAGCCAGAGGAATGGTAACATGTGTTCAGCCATGCTGAAGGCTTACAAACCTGGTTGACCAAGCCAAACCATGAGCAAGCATTGGTGGTTTTTTTGATGGGGAAGTCAAGTGTCCCAACAGGTATTTTGCGCATAGACGGATGTTGTCCTACGTAATTGAGAAACTGGCAAATTCCAAGTCATGGATGCTGAAAAAAATATTCTAAGTTAAGTGTAATGCCATTCTTCCTACAAATATCCAGTAGGGTATTGTAATCAATGGTGTTGGCTTATCGTATCACCTAGATTTGCCATCGCCTGATGCACTGCAACCTTATGGGGCTACACGGTACCAAAATCTCCTCTGTTGAGTTATGAATGTGGTCAGGTGGCATTTGTCTTTGTGTATGGGTACACTGTTGTAGCCATTCCAGGCATCGAATAGTCTTTCATTTCTCATATCGGATGCATCGAGCTTGATGGAATGGGAATTTGGGGCAGTGGGTTTCACAGGTCTTGTGGGCATTCAGGGCTTAAAAGATAAGTGTCCATCTAGGTTTACTAGTCTTCTTAGTGCTGACTACCATTCTGTGACATGAAGTCACCGGCTCGCCAACTGCCACAGGCTTGATGATGCCCATTTTGACATCTTGATCGAGACCTGCTTTCACATCTTCCTACCATTGAAGTGCTTCTGGTATGGTAATGTGGTTAGCAAAAGGATTGGCATCTGAGTTGACTTGAAGCACATAGGTGGACCCACCATCACTGGGAGGGGTTGATGAATACAAGTGTTGAAGGTGTTGGATGAGTACAGTTTCACTAGGTGGCGCTGCAAGGCCTCCCTGTTTTCCTTAGTGGCCGAGAGGTGCCTCATAAGGTTGGCGCCATAGGTGGGAGTGCTTTTTGGAGAGGGCAGGTTATGCCATTGTCTGTGTCAATGCAGTGCACGTCAGTATCTACCAAAGACATCTCGACAAGCATGGCAAAGTCCCTGGATATCAGACCCAGGTCGACAAGAGGAATAGGTTATTGGTGGAGTTGGTCATGTACACAATCTGCCAAGATTCCAATTAGTGAGGGATGTTTTTCGGCCAGGACAACTGGATGATGGCCACCCCCAGGAACCTAATGTCTTGATGCCTTCATCCTTATCAAGACTGGCAACTGGCTTGGCATATGGGTTGACCTGAAGTGCATATGTTGATCCACCATCATTGGGAGGGGTTGATGAATACAAATGTTAAAGGTGTTGGATGAGTACAGTTTCACCAGGTGGCGCTGCAGGGCCTCTCGTTCTCCTTAGTGGCCTATATGGCTAGGGTTGTCGCTATAGGTGGGAGTGCTTTGTGGCAAGGGCAGTCACATTAAGTGATTATGCCATTGTATGTGTCAATGCAGTGCACATCAGTATCTACCACAGACATCTCGGCAAGCATTGTAAAGTCTCTGGATATTAGGCTCAGGTCAACGAGAGGAGTAGGCTATTGGTGGAGTCAGTCACATATACAATCTGCCGAGATTCCAATTGGTACGGGATGTTGTTCGCCCCGGAGAATTGGATGATGGTCGCCCCCAGGATCCTAGTGACTTGCCGCCTTCATCTTTATCGAGACTGGCAGAAGATCTGTGGTGTTCATACCCATCCGCTCAATAATATTGAAGCCGACCAAGCACTTCTAGCAACCAGTGCCTGACATAGTTGACAGTGTCATGTTCTTGGCCCGTCAGTCCAATCACCCGAGAGCACAGTAGTCCTCCTTAGTGACATTAAGTTTGAGAATGAGGTACAGCTGGGGTTGGGAACTTTGCCTGAGCCAACTGTCACAGAGGATGTTGTATAGGTGGTTATCTAAGGTAAGTGTGCGTTCACTGTCACCTGGCCCAATCCTAAATATCTGCAAAGTTCCATAAATGCTACCGTCTGCTCATCGCATGTGTCCGTTTTGGTCAGGTCAACCCAAGGTTTATGACCCTGACACACTTGGTCGATGTGGTTGTCGCGATAGTTCTTGCCATAGGCCAAGTACTCAATGTTTTGAACTCACCAATGCAAATTTTTTTTCCATGGCCCTTCTTCCCAGAGTACCTGCAGGTGGCAGCCTGCTTCTTGGCATCTGCACACTGGGCCTCACTCTTAGCCTAGACTTCTCGATGCCTGTCACGGTGGTATGGGTTGGTGACTACCTTCACATTGTAGGTGTCCAGCAGCCGAGAGGCGCATCGTTTCCCAAACTCTCTTTTATCGATGAATTTAATCATCTCCTTCAGTAAGATGGCCTGTCTATGGTCCTTGAGGAGTTGAGCTGGATGCCCAGGTCAGCAATACCCCATGCCAGGACATCATGGAGTATTTCCTCTGCGAAGTTAATGCTGACGCTACACGCGCATTTCCTGGAGTACTTTCATGTGTTAGCCTGTGCCTTGATGCCTTGATGCAAGTGTGGAATGATCTGATAGATTCATGGTGGTCTTGGCGCATATTTGGTAGTGCGGCTCTTGCCAGCATGGTGTTTTCCCCTGAACAGCATGGGCCTTCAGTTTCTTCAGCCATGCTCCTCCCTAACACACTGGTGAGGTCCTTGCGGAGTCTCTTGTTGCAGCACTCTAGCAGTTGCGCCACGAAGTCATCATCTTTAAGCTTTATCCCCTTGAGATATTCACCCCCATCAATTCAAGAAATACTCCCACTCCTCGTTTCCCCAACTTGACGTTCGGCGTTAGATTGGGGCCTGTTGCACCAATGGCATACGTGATTTTGTGTGCCGACGTGATAATAGCCTCACTCCACTCCACAGTCTCATAGTCCCATCCGGGAACTGTATCTTGTGTGCGTCCATTATGAGTTATAAGTTCTATAGGTTATTCACAAGACCGGTAAGTAGGCAATATTGTTACACATGTCGTTTCTAGGCTTCTCTGCTCATTTGTACATAAATAAGAACAACTTCTATTTGTAAGATTGCATAAACAGTGAAAAACAATGTACAAAGGGGGTATAGAGGATAGTTACAATCATGACCATTCACTCTATACTGGGGTTGCGTTTTGCAACCCAGTTGTTCATTCTTCACTGTAGTGAACGTAGGATAACACTCAGAACGATTTACAAAAATTGCCATAAGGCTAATGCATTAGGCACTAACGATTGGTGTGTGCAAGGCCAAACTATATGAAAGAAGAGTATACTCGGAGTTCATAAGCAAAGCACCTTCAGATTAGCATAGTGACCTTGAGTTACTTGGGTTTTTGTTATTGCTGTCAGATTGCTCTGTAGGATATTCCGACTTCCATATCAGCAACCAATCAGATTCATTATCCGGCATCAGGCCTGATTGGTTCAAGCCATAGATGTTTTGTGTCTGTAGTCTTTCGGCAATGAAACATGATATATTTTAAGTACAGCTACTTGAACAATTTCAAGAATAATCTCTTCAGATAATGCAGTCCATTGTGTACCAGCAATTATACACCAACCGTCAAAAACAAACACTCACATAGATTCAACCCTTCTCCTAACTACAACCCCTCTCACCAGGATATGACTACTACCTCTCCCCCTGCCCGTGGGATGGAGGTGACCGAAAATTCATACACCTGGCAATGTTGCTGAGCATGACAGGAATAATATATATATATATATATATATATATATATATATATATATATATATATATATATATATATATATATATATATATAGACGAGATTCTGCAGAATAAAACTTATGAACTGATGCTTTTCAGTTCAAGTCTTATTAGATTATTAATTATGATCTAAAAGATAAGATTGCTGACGTGAGTATTAAAGTGAAATCATCATCATCATCATCTCCTCCTACGCCAAATGAGGCAATGGGCCTCGCTTAGATTTCACCAGTCGTCTCTATCTTGAGCTTCCAATTCATCACTTCTCCATTCATGATCTCCTACGTCACGCTTCATAGTCTTCAGCCATGTGGGCCTGGGGCTTCCAATTCTTCTCGTACCCGGTGGAGCCCAGTTAAATGTTTGGTGAACTAAGCTCTCTTGAGGAGTGCAACGAGTATGCCAAAACCATCTCCATCTACCCCTTACCATGATCTCATTCACATATGGTACCTGAAGTAATCTCTATCATAGTTTCATTTCTAATCATGTCCTGCCATTTAACTCCTAACATTCTTCTGAGGGCTTTGTTCTCAAATCTACTGAATCTGTTGGAGATTGTTTAATTGTCATATCATTACTCATGTCCATACAGTAGGCTATTATTATTATTATTATTATTATTATTATTATTATTATTATTATTATTATTATTATTATTATTATTATTACTTGCTAAACTACAACCCTAGATGGAAAAGCAGGATGCTATAACACCAGGCGATTTGATTTCCAAATTTACTTAATCTAACCATTATCTGATTTGCCTTTTTCAATCTTTCATTAAACTCCAATTCTAAAGACCCTGTATTAGAGATATTGAAATTAAATACCTTACTAAGAAAAAAAAAGCCTTCAACTTTAGCAATTTTTACATTGCAAGCGAGTCAAAGCATTCCGCCGTCTTGATTGCATATAATCTTTGTATCATTTTTTTTTCTTTTGCTAATTACAGGTAGGACATGCAATGGTAACGATATTTTTTTAAGAGGATCAACATTAATCCAATTATTTTTTTTTCAGTGTTGTTCCATGGTTGAACGAATCATTATAAAACAAAGGGTCGAAGGACGTCCGCATTAAAATTTTCTCTGCCTAATTTATATACAACGAATCGTCATTCGATCTGATAGACTGATACTTCCTTTCCATGCAGCCTAGTCTGTATTATATAACGTCCGACGGTCCGTCCGTTCTCAAGACGATATATCCGGAACTTCGATATCTATATCTTGTGTGCGCATATTTTCTCTCACTGCTAATTTCCTTTGCAAATGTCTGCAATGATAATTTGCAAGCATTCTGAAATATCAAGATCTAAGCCATATATTTTATCTAAAGGCAATTGATAAAAAAGACGTCTGCATTTCAAAATCTAGTACAATGTTTAGGCTTTCTCTGGCTGTAGTGAGCGATATGATACTGAATTTTCCATATATACAGAAAATAATACCGAAATTTTACATCTAGCCTAGGAGATATTTTATATCACAACTAAATGTCACCTAGTATTTCTATATTCCTAACTGCGTTGCCACTTTCAAATGCAATAAAACTGCACTTGTAAGTGATCTATGAAAGAAGCTAACATCTGGGGTTCCATAGTATATGTATCCCTCCGCACGAGAAACTTCAGTAGCGATAATAATAAACCTTAAGTAATCATGACATAAGACTCGTAATGGCAAAATATGAATACTATTCGAACTTTCGTATGAAATAAAATTAATTTCTATTTAGCTTATACCTTACGAGAGAGAAAATATATTATATAATTAATATATAAAATAGAAATAATGACTAAATTACGAAAGCTCTCATGAAAATATACGAAAGTAGTGCTCCGAGTTTTGAGGCCGTAGGGTCATTGGTTGATAATAATGGCGTTGCGTGAAAACAATTTTTCGTCTAAGTGGAGTACGTTGTGATGTTAACCGAAGTGTTACGCGTTGGTGATCCTATGCGAGGTTTCGTATGCCTAGAATCGACACTGAAAACACTGAGTACAGTCTGTGAGGTTGTATAAACCATTTAAAAATAGTAATGGCGGGAATACCTTACACTATGTATCTGGGTCTACAGCCTACCCCATAACTTCAGCGAACGAAAAAGGATGAAACAAATTAGCATTGGTCCATCGCCACCGGTATTTATCTTCGATGTATAGTAAGTTTAATTATGTCATTTTCTTTAGGGCCTTGTTTCACACATTTCGAGGGGAAATAGAAGCAAATATGGTTTCGGTTAGGCCTAACTTTGACCAGATCCAATTTTGGGCACAGCAATGCACGGCATCAATTGCAAGGGTTTACTTTCTCCCATTGAGTGAAAGCAGCATATTTTGGTCTACTTTCACGTGTCTAATTTAAAAAGCTTAACATGAGATATTCGGAACTCTAGGTATTTAATTGTAAAATACTGGTAAATGCCTTTAGTCCTTTAGTATTGACCACAATAATACTAGGCAGGCAGTTAATTCTAATAGCCAGGCCTTCTCCATCATGAGGCTCAATATTTAACAGTATTCTAGAAGTTTTATTCCAGCTGTGACCAAGTTGTGGAATGATCTTCCTAATCAGGGAGTTGAATCAGTAGAACCTCAAAAGTTCAAACTTGCAGCAAATGTTTTTATTTTGACCAGGCTGACATGAGTCTTTATAGTTTATATATGACATATCTGTTTTGACGATGTTACTGTTTGTAGAATGATTTGTTGTTAATTTGTTCTCATTTATTTATTTCCTTTCCTCGCTGGGCTATTTTCCCTATTGGAGCCCTTGGGCTTATAGCATCTTGCTTTTCCAACTAGGGTTGTAGCTTGGCTAGTAATAATAATAACAATAATAATAATAGTACAGTAGGTTAATCTCACTGAATTTTGAGGTCCAATATGTTTTGATTGGGAATAGGATATAGTACTCTTATTGGTAAATATATCATCCTTTAGTTGATTAACATATGATACTTTAATTACTAGTAAAACTGGAATTTGCTACAAGAAGTGGACGAGAGCTGTCTAGTTTGGCTTTTTTCTCTGTACGTTTAATGTTGGCTGGGCCGTAGTAACATAAGTATTGGTCGATTAAAATGTGAAGTCTATTTCTTAATTTCTGTTAATTACTTTTCGGAGACGAGTTACGAGTCACTGTGTATGATGTTTGCATTTGCCAGCTGTTATTTTTTTTCTTTTTCATGATCACTATTTCCTGGCTTTTTTAACCAGTTATGAGCTTCCAAATAATTATGCACAAGTTCCTAGATGGTGTTCCACAAGACTACTAGGTATCATAGCCTATATATATTAAAAGAGTATTTCCCTTCATATATGATCAATCAATTGTATCACTCATTAGTATCTCCTCACCTAAGTTACTGCATTATGGCGTGGGTTAGTAGTAGTAGAAACGTCTTGCAACCGTTAACTGTAATTAAAAATTTACTGGTAAGAATCATAAGCTCCAGTGATTACTTAGCTCATACATCACCACTCTTCCGGTCGCTCTCGATATTGAAACTGGACGACACTTATAAGTTCTCCTTAATGAATATGATGTTCCAAACACTCATATTAAAAAAATTTCCAGATTTAAGACAAAAAATAATTCAGGAACAATCGGTTCATCCATATGGAACAAGAAATTCAAACTTAACTCTTCCTTTTGTATGTATTAATAGGTGCGAGCAATTATATCTATATCAAGGTATTAAACTTTGGAATACTCTGCCCGATTATCTAAAGGCATTGTTTAGCGTTCAATCTTTTAAGAAATCATATGCAAATCTCTTGTTATCTGGGTACTAAAGCTGCGTTAATAAATATTTATACTTTCCTACCTAACCCTAATTTAAGCATTAGTTTCATTGTTTAGGATATTCTGTTTGTAAACCTAATTCTTTCACTGAATCTTTGCGTAATGTCTACAATTTTCAGTGTATATACCATTAGTTTCATATACCATTCTTCTTTATATAAATATACATTTCCATTTGTTTTTAGGCTTAGAATCTCATTTATATGTATCTATGTGCATATATATATACTTATACAAAATGTATACAACATTTTTTATATGTATATCAATTTTTACTTATTTTTTGTTCTTAGTTGATGATATTATTTTAGTTGTATTATTGCCTGAAGAGCTCTGCTCCACATGGGCTTGGACTGACACTTTTATGTAAATCTTTTGCCTGTAAATATTTTTTTGTTCTATAAACATTATTGTTATCACTATTATTACATAAAGATGTCTCCAAGAGGGAAGTACAGTCTATTTCAAAATTGGTTGAAATATGATACTTTAATTACTAGTGAAACTGAAATTTGCTATAAGAAATGGACGAGCACTGGCTATGTTGATATTTTTTCTCAATGATTTATAGGGGCTGGGATATAATAACTTACGTATTGGTCTATGAAAACGTGAAGTTTATCTCTCACTCTAAGTGCATCGTTTACATTTGGGAGACTGGTGGGGAGTTATTGTGCATGCTTTGTTTGCACTTGCTTTTGCGAGCTATTCTGTTTATTTGTATGATGTATTCATTACATGGCTTTTTTAACCATTTACGAGCATCAAAAAATCAATCTATTTTGAAATTTGATGTAATTTCATCTATGACAGCAATGGGTTATTATTAAAACTCTCCAGTTTATAGCTATTGTTGCTCATGTGAAAGTAAAAAATATCCCCAAAAGTAGTGACCCATGGGGTTGGTGTGCACAGCACATCCATGTATCGCTTGCCAGAACATAGGAGCAGTGAGATTGTTTATTTGCGAGTGAAGCAAGCCATGGCAGAGCAAAAACCATCAGAAGGACGGGAAGTGAAATAGAGAGTTGTTAAATTTTGATTTTTTCATCCACTTACATGAACTATAATTTTCCTACTGTTTTTGTGTGTAATTTGCATTTTTGACCATTATTTTTGCTGCAAATCACTTGTTTTTAGCATTTCCTTACCCCAAAAATCGCAGTTTCTCACTGGAGTCCCCCATAATTGTCTTTAAATAAGGGGGTCCAAAAACTGAACAGTGGTTTTCCTAAATAATCATGGTAGGAAATGCATAAAGCACTCAAAAGCGAGTGGAAGAAGTATATGGTTAATGTATTTTGCTAAAAATTAAAGTATCATTTATTTACCCTTTAATTTCAAATCAAATAGGCTACATGAACTAATTATTTTGTTTTATCCATTTTTGACCATGAGTAGAGGGGCAAACCACCCGCTCAAGAGTTTTCCTACCCCCTATATAATAACAATTTTACATGATCTAGGTGGGAATCTGGGATTTTTGTGTTGGGGAAATGCCAAAAACTAGTGATTTGCAGCAATAGTAATAGTCAGAAATGCCTATTAAACACAAGATAACTAGTTGACAAAATATATGGACCATGTAATTATATAGGATTCATATCACGTCTTTCTGACGAGATTTGCTCCTCCGTGGCTTGCTTCACTCACAAGTGAATATTGTCAATGAGATAAAATTGTGGTAGACTCTTGGGTAAGTGGGCCCAATTTTTTTCTGCTATTTTACTTCTTTTATTGTGTTATAATGCTATATTTTTCAAAAATATTATTTTATGATTACCACCTGTTTAAATACCAGGACTGAAAGGGGGGTTCCCCTGGTGGGAATTGGATTTTTAGGTGGTATAGAATTGAAACTAGTGATTTAAAAGTGGCAACAATAGCAGCCCAAGAAAATAACAAGGAAATTAACAAAATATTTTAGTTAATTTATGGTAGAATCCCACTTACTGGTACGTCATTTGTTATAATTTGGTTAATGGTTTAATTTTGAAGTGACCTTCTCCTAGAAGAGCTGCTTACCATAGCTGAAGAGTTTCTTCTACCCTTACCAAGAGGAAAGTAGCCACTGAACAATTTCATTGCTGTTGTTAACCCCTTGGGTAAAGAGGAATAGTTTAGTATTCTTAGTGTTGTCAGGTGTGAGGACTGAGGAGAATGGGGAAAGTATAGGTCAGATTGTTCTGGGTATGCGTAGGCAGAGACCAAATGAGCTGTAACCAGAGAGAGGAATTCAGTCTAGTACTATCTGGCCAGTCAAAGGACCCAATAACACTAGAGGTAGTATCTCAATGGGTGGCTTGTGCTCTGGCCAACCTACTACTAAGTACTACTCTTTTGGATACTACTACTGACTAGTTATACTGGAACTGAAATGGATGGAATTTGTGCATAAATATTTTGAAGCTCTTAATTGGTTAAAAAAGCCAGGTAATGATTGTCATACATAAACAACTGGCAAATGTGAATACAAGGAATGAGTGCACAGAAACCCACAAAGTCTCCCAAAAGTAAACAATGACCATGACAGTGAAATTGTTTAAATTTTGATAGATTAATGTGTATTATTATCCCCCAGACAATGAAATGTTCACATTTTAATTGATTGATACATAAGTTGTTATGCCCTAACCCCCATTAGTCATACAAGGAAAAATGCTATACCAGCTAGCACTCTTCCGTTTCTCGTAGTGGGAATTAGTTTCGTTATAAATTAATGTACAGTATCGTGTATTTATTATACGATACGTTTGTTGCTGGCCAAAACTACCACCAATAAATGGGGACATGGAACTCTCTGGGGAGTGTTTGAATATCATACGACCATTCCTTCAGTTCCCATAGAAAATGGGAATTTTCCTTCCCATTTTCTAAGTATCTGTAGTATGTAGCCATCATACTGCAAACCCCCTTACCTAATTGAGAGTATTTATGGGTAAATATGTCCAATTAACACTACAGTATTTTATGCATTTATTGGATTTTGCTCTGCTGTGGTTCGGTGTTCTGCGCTACGTGTATAAATTGTGTGGCGAGCCTTTTCTATATCTTTCGTGCTATTTCCATGATTATTCATAACCTTGCTCTTCAATTTGTAACTAGCTAATGTTCTAAGGCTTTAGTAAGGCTCCAATTCACTGATGCATAAGTTAATACTGGTATGACCATCTCAATGAATACTTTTCTCGTTAGAGAAAGTGACATTTCAATTTTCAGAATCTCATTTTGTTTATCAAAAGGTCTCTCCATCCCATGCTTTTCCTTTTAATTTCGGTCTCGTGTCCTTGGGAAACACTTACCGTCTGTCCTTAGAGGTTTGTCCATAACCCCTATTTGTGGGCTCTGCATGTTTGTTGAACATTACCTTAGTTTTACTCATTAATTTTTAGTCCTACATTTCTGCCTTCGCTATTCAAATATTCTATCATCTTTGCTATTCCCCCCCCCCCCCCCCCGATTCACTAAATAGAACTGTGTCATCTGCAAGTCTTGAGTTGTTAAGGTATTCCCCATTAATGTTATTTCCTAAATGTTCCCAATCTAAGTTTTTTAACAACTTCTTGGCAAGCTGTGAATAATTTAGGAGAGATGGGTCTTCCTTTCTAACTCGATGGGAATTTTCCCACTATCTTTATGTGGCGTTAGCATTGCTGCAGTTCCTGTAAACAGTAGATATCTTTCAATGTTTTAACATAAGATTCCTCTATTCCTTGTTTTGGAAGGGTTTTCATTACTGCTGAAGTTTTGACAGAATGAAAAACTTTTTCATAGTCTAAAAATGCCACACTTTGTGGTTTGGCATACTCTGTTGTTTTTTTACACTAGCTGGTTAATTGCATGGATATGGTCAGTTTTTGAATACCCACTTCTAAAGCCTGCCTGCTCTCTTTTGTTTGATTAGAGACTAGCTGTCTATCTGTTTTGGCTAACATGATCTTAGTAAATATTTTATATACTTCTAATATTAAATTTGTGTGGTAGTAATTTTTAAGGTCTTTTGTATTTCCCTTTTGTATTAGTATAAGGATAAAATTCTTGCAGACTTTTTTTTTTTGTAAAGTTCAGCGTGTTTTACTACTATGAAATCTCCTCCATCTATTGTTGAATCAACTTTTAGGCCATTTTCTCCTGCTGTTTCACCTCTTTTTATGCCTTTTTAATGCTTTATTTACTTCTACCATTACGTTTGGTACCGGCTCAGGTGTTTTGTTATTTCTGTTGGCAAAGTTATTTCTTATATCACTATTGTATAACATTTTTATAACGTAATCTCATTTGTTGATAATGCTGTGGTAATATTTTCATCCTTAATTGCAAATATCTGTTGGCATCCTGTTCCAAGTCTGCTTTTCATCAATTCAATGTTTCTTCCGTTCTTTAGCGTTTCCTCAACTTCGATCTGATTGTTTACAAATGTCTTGGGTTTCTATTTTTTTTTTTTTATTGTTTGGGTAGTTCTGCTAATTGTATTTTATCTCTTGGATTTTATCCTCATTTGCAATTATTTTTTTATTAGCCTTTTTTCTGATAGTATTCCTTGATCTTGTTAAGGAACTTTATCACCAATCTCTTGTGATTCCAATAAAAATTTTGTTGAATTACTCTTCATTTCTTAAACTAAACTTTATAATTGAAAATTAAATTATTTCATAGTTTATTTCTCCATTTGGTCTTCTCCATGTCCATTTTCTATGTTACTTTTCGCTAAAAGAGGTCTTGATAATTTGGAGATTGTTTCTTTCAGAAAATTTGACAAGAATGTCTCCTCTGTTATTCCTTGTGGCTACTCCAAATTTACATACTGCTTATTCGCTTTTCTTCTCTTTTGTCCTACTTCAGCATTGAAATCACCCAAAACAACTGTAAATTGATTCTTATGTTTTTCATGGATATCTCCACCTCACAAAAGTTTCTATTTCTTCTGTTGTATGGTATGTTGTTGATGAAAAGGATGGAATGTTCTTCCGTTTTACTTGTTTAGAATGATAATTAATCCTGCAATTCTATCACTAGTACTGTACCACAAAATTCTTCTGTGTTACCTGCAAGAATTTTATTAATTGGAGAACCACTCTTATTTTCATTATTCCTTTCATGTCCTCTGATAAATGTGGCCCTTGATTAACACACACACACACACACACACACACACACACACACACACACACACACACACTCTCTCTCTCTCTCTCTCTCTCTCTCTCTCTCTCTCTCTCTCTCTCTCTCTCTCTCTCTCTCTCTCTCTCTCTCTCTCTCTCTTTTTTTTTTCTTTTTGTGTTTGTGTGTTGTGCACACAACTAGCTGAACAAAATCACAAACAATTTATGACTTTTGTTATCTAAAATTGCTTACCTGAACTCCATTTGAAACAAGTAGGAGGGAAATTCATTACTATGAGGAGAACATTATGATGCAAGTGATAAGATTATTAAAGATAACGATACTAAGTACAGATATTGTATACCGTACTCAAGTAGCTGACACTAGAATACACATGCTTTACTCAAAGCCTTATTAGATTTGTATAGTAGCTGTTGTAGTGATGTTCATCCACACTGTAACTGCAGTTTAGTATATGCTGAATTAATGTACTGTACAGTATGTTTATGCTTATTTGGTGTTGAAATTATATTGTGAAGTTGAAACATTTCTAATTCATCAGGAATAGTATTTTAGCTATGGTATCCATACAATATTCAATTTTGTTACAGTGTTTGTTTTGGAAGGTTTTGTAACACCATTTGTACAATAATCCAGGGTTGGCCATTTTAACCAAATGTTTTAAGTCAAGGTTTAAACCAGGTCTTAAAATCATGGTTTGTTAAAAGTTTTTATTTTTTATTGTTTTTTTATTTTCTTTAGGTTTTCATCCTTCCTACACACCTTTTTTGTGATATTAATTCTTTGGTACTCAACATAATGTTTAACCTACTAGTATATATAATGAAAGTCATATCTTATAACATATTTGTATTAAAAAAACCACACAGGGTATAAGTTATGGAACATGATACTAGTGATAAACTTCTGATATTTAGGTAAACATTTTATTGTTCTTAATGAAAAAGAGGTAGTGTATGTATAAACAAAATTAGAATATGAATCAAACAAAAAATTTACAAAAATAAATACTATCTGGTGATTGATATCAAACAAAAAATCTAGTCTGCCTCATCAAAATTGTACTCTGTTCAAAACTCTGTTAAAAAAAAAAATTCCCAGCCTTCTCTATACCCAGTTTGTTTCCGAGTTTAGATTGTACCAAGCCAAACATAGATAAGATTCTCTCAACACTCGCACATGAAGTGACTCCAGTTAACAAACTTAAAATGTAAGGTTAATGATATTTCAAACATATTAGTACACACATGAGTGTGAATATAATCTAAATATCTAAAGTTTTGTACTGAGTAGCAAAGGTATTGATTAAACCAGAAAAAACACATTCCAGGTAGTAGGTTGGCCAGGGCACTAGCCACCCGTTGAGATACTACCGCTAGAGAGTTTTGGGGTCCCTTTACTGGCCAGATAGTAATACATTGGATCCTTCTCTCTGGTTATGGTTCATTTTTCCCTTTGCTTACACATACACTGAATAGTCTGCCCTATTCTTTACATATTCTCCTCTGTCCAAATGCACCTGACAACACTGAGTTGTTCCGTAACTGACATACAAACCATGCTATTTGATAGGGGCGTTATTACTTACGGCGTAGCTGTAAGGACGAGCCATTAGAATTTTAACGAGGGTTTACTACCCCACTGCTAGGGAGGGTAGCTTGCTCCCCCCCCCCTCACATACACCTGTGCTTGAGCCCACTTTGCTCTTGGCTCGGGTGGTAGTCGGACGTGTCCGCTCTCACCCTCGCCTCTCTGACAGCTATTAATGTCTTTTTGCTTTCTCTCCTACAGGTTTGAGTGTGAAGTTGGCCTCTGCGAACATGTGCAAATATCCTGGATTACCCAACCACCCTTGTGGTACATTTATGTTGACGGTCGAGACAGACCCTCACACCCTTTGTCCTTACTGTAGGGGCCAACAGTGTGATAGGAGTAATAAGTGTGGTGAGTGCAGGGAGTGGTCTACATCCCAGTGGGAGAGGTTTTCTCGGCGACGGAAGAAGAAGTCCAGGCGGGATATTTCTCCTTCGAAGATTTCTTTGAAAGGAGAAAATCCCAAGGACTCTTCTTCCGTTGCCCCTCCTCCGAAGCTCCCACTCGATCAGTTTCTTTCGAGAGACGGTCGAGTGGTAGCGTAGACCGCGGTTCTGTTTCCTGATCTCGGGGTTCGAGAGATGGCGTTGCCTCCCCTAGCGAGGCAGCTCCACCTCTTCCCCCGGGGGAGGATTTAAATGTTAATGTAACTGATTTATTCCAGCTTTGGTCTTCCTTGGGGCTCGAGGGTTCGCCCTCCAAGGAAGCCTTGATTGACATCATCCGATTGAGTGCCGCTGTCAAGCAATCGCCGACTTTTGCAGAGGTTGATCCTCTGTCTATTGTCGACGTTGTGGTGTCAGAGGTATCCAATGCGGTATCTCCTAATACCTCTGCAACTTCTCAACCCGCAGTAGCTAGGGGCTTAGTTTCTCCCGTTCCTGTTCAACCTACGAGGGAGAAACTAAGTCCAACAGTCTCTGCTGCCGGTGATTCTCTCCCTCGGGGAGTTCACTCACAGAGACTCCTCTTCGGAGGACTGCTGAAGGTCAGCTTGCTGACCCAACGGCCCCCAGAGGGCGTATACGTCGTAAGGCTCGCCTTCCTCTTTGCCGGAGAGGCCTTCCTTCACCTTATAAGTCGGTGAGGAGGCGCCTCTTCGGTTCATCGTCGTCGTTGCAGTCCGCCGCAGAGGAGCCTCGTCATTGACCTCTAACTGTTCCTGCTACGACCCTGGACCTCTCTGTGGATTGTTCGCGATCCTCTTCGGTGGAAGGTCGTCTTTAGAAAGGGCACGGCGACCTTCCACCCGACAGACCTGCTGACCTGCCGTTGCCGTTCCTGGCAGCTGATGCGCTTTATGCGCCAAGCAAACCTGTTTTTAAAAAACAGGCACTGGTCCCTTCGGGGCAACAAGGCCGTACGCCCCAATTAGGGCATACGTCCCTTACGCGCCATGCCAAGCATGCGCGCCAACGTTCTCGATAGCGCGCCAGTGCTTACCTGCGTGCCAGCGCTCACCTGCTTGCCAGTGCGCCACTGCGCGCCTTCAACCTACTGTACGCCATGCGGGCCAGCGCTCCTGCTCGCCAGCACTCACCAACGCGCCAGTGCTTTCCTGCGCGCCAACGATCTCCTGCTCGCCCACGATCTTCGGATCTGGGTGCGGTTGGGAACTTTAGGACTTCCCCTACTCGCCAGCGCTTGCCAACACGCCGTCTGCTATTGCCTGCGCGCCATCCCTCGCCAGTGCGCAATCGAGTGCATTCACCTACACGCGCCCACGCCCATCTCCCACAGCAAGCGCGAACATTCACCCTCGCGCGCAAACAGCCTCCTGCGCACTCTGCGGTGTCTCCTCCGCACGCTCCTACGCGCCATCGCTCGCCCACGCGCCCCCTCGCAATCGCCCTCGCGCGCGCCATCAGTCTCCCGCACATGCGTGCGCCAGCGGTCTCCCGCACATGCGTGCGCCAGCGGTCTCCTGCACATGCGTGCGCCAGCAGTCTCCCGTGCGCGACCCCAGGTATTCCCCAGAGCGATCGTCAATATTCTCCCACGCGCGAGGCTGCAGGACAACGCGCGGCAAGGTCGCCAGCGCAGCATTTCCCTCCCCCCCCCCTTGCAAGCGCAGAACAGCGTGCTCGCCGGAAGGGGGGAAGGTTCCAGAAAGGTCCAGGGACATTTCTTCTGTCTTCTTTTTCTTTTCAGGCGAACCCCCCTATGGAAGCTCCTCCCAGGGATCGGTCGATCCCTGTCCCTCCAGAGGGAGTGTCTGACAGCGCAGCCATCAGCTAGCAGCCTGGTTTGGGGCGCTGATCAGAGCCGTCACGCAGGCTGTCAAGCCTGTTCTCTCTGAATTGGGCCACAAATCCTTGGCTGCGTCTACTCCCATGAAGAGAAAAAGAGGAGTTTCGGATGCGGTGACTTCTCCAAGGACTAAGCTGTCTCCTCGTAAGCCTTCGAGGCAGAACCCCTCCCCCCCAGACTTTTTCTCCCTCCCCTTCGGACGAGGATTACCCGTCCTCAGGGGAGTCACGTGTAGTGAGACGTTCCCCCATCCCACCAATGAGGGAAAACCCACCTCGCGCTGAAAAGTCTTCTCGGGTAGGGGCGGAGAAGAGCCTACCTCCGTCGTTGTTGGAGTCCTGCATCCCTCTCAGGAGGGAGTCGAAGGACTCCAAGACAGTACCGAAGTCCTCGTCAAGACTTAGAATGGAGCCAGCCAGTCACACGGAGAACGTCCGCGAGTCTCCCCAAGAAGAGCCTTTGGGGACAGGAGACTTCGCTGCTAGTCCATCCGGAGGAGAGCTGCAGGAGTCAGAATATGACTTTTGGTATGTTCTGACCCTTATGAGGACTCTCCATGGGTTTGCTGACCCAGAGATTCCTCCTTGAGAGGGCAAAGACACGGTCTTGGACTGGGTATTTGGGACTCAAAAACCCTCTGAGGCCAGTGCAGCTTTGCCCTGGCTCAGGGGGTTAAGAGTACCAGGGACAAGATAGCAGTCCAGCTCTCTGAGCTAGCCTCCTCCAGCCGATCCAGTGCCAGCAACAAGCTTCTCCCACCTCGTGTGCAGCAGAGCAGGTACTTAGAGATTGTAGAGGAGCCTTGTTTAGCTCTTCCCCTTCACCATTCTTTGGAAGAGCTTACCAGGGGAGTCCCTCTTGAGAGAGACTCCAACCGGCAGGTCTCATTCTCGGCGACTGAGATCCGTAATCAGGAGAAGGTTGCGAAGTGTGCCATGCAGGCCACTTCATGGCTGGATATCTGGTTAGGGACCTTAGGTATCCTGATACATTCGGAGGATTTATTCAAAGAACGTACCAGGAAAGATATGGAGACCTTTCTACTCTCAGGCACTCGCACGATCGAGTTTCTGGCCCACCAAGTCTCGAACTTGTGAGCAAAGACCATCCTGAAACGTCGGGATGCGGTGTCTGAGAGGTTCCATCAGAAGGTCCCTAGCACAGAGATAAGCAGGCTCAGACATTCTTCCGTGATGGGAACGAACCTGTTTGAGCCCAAGGACGTAGAGCATGCTGCTGAGAGGTGAAGGAAGTCCCACCAAGACTCCCTCCTACATAGGGCTTTGACATCCAAGCCCTATAAGCCTCCAGCACCCCAGCAGCCCCGTCCTACCAAGACCACGAAACCGACAACGGCAGCGAAGACAGTGGTGTTTAAGCCTTTTCCTGTTAAGGACAGGAAAGGCAAAAAGCCCTCCAGGGGAGGGAGGAATCCTAGAGGGAGCATCCGAGGCCGCAAACGCTAGGATTGGCAGTCTCCCTGCATGTCCACCAGTGGGGGGATGCCTTCAAACTTGCGCAGACGGGTGGCAGCAACTCGGGGCCGATTCCTGGACAATTTCCGTAATCAGTCAGGGATATCGCGTCCCGTTCACAACATCTCTACCTCCTCTACCTCCCCTGACGACGAATCCAGTGTCATTGAGCCCCCTTGCCATGGGATCAGCAAGGGGGCAGGCCCTTCGGGCAGAAGTCCAGACCATTTTGAAGAAGGGCGCTCTCCAGGAGGTCCTCGACAGGTCCCCAGACTTGTTCAGTCGACTCATTCTTGTAAAGAAAGCGTCTGGAGGCTGGAGACCAGTCATCGACCTCTCGGCTCTGAACAAGTTTGTCAAGCAAACTCCGTTCAGCATGGAGACCGCAGACACGGTCAGACTTGCAGTGAGACCTCAAGACTTCATGTGTACACTGGATCTGAAGGACGCGTACTTCCAGGTCCTAATCCATCCGTCTTCAAGGAAGTACTTAAGATTCAGCCTAGACAACAAGGAATACCAGTTCAAGGTGCTGTGTTTCGGTCTCTCCACAGCACCTCAGGTTTTCACCAGAGTGTTCACCCTAATGTCGTCGTGGGCACACAGGATCGGCATCCGTCTCCTCCGTTATCTGGATGACTGGCTGATCCTAGCAGACTCGGAGTCATCCCTTCTTCAACACCGAGACAAACTTCTGGGACTTTGCCAGGATCTGGGGATCATGGTAAATCTCGAGAAGTCCTTTCTGCTTCCCACTCAAAGACTGGTATACCTAGGAATGATTATAGACACCAATCTCCACAAAGCCTTCCCATCAGATGACAGGATAGCAAGGCTGAGGAAGGTCGCAAGCCCTTTTCTCAGACGAGAAGAGCTTCCAGCCCAATCGTGGTTACGTCTTCTCGATCACCTCTCATCTTTGGCTCCTCTAGTTCCCAACTGTCGCTTCAGAATGAGATCCCTCCAGTGGCGACTTAAGTCCCGGTGGAATCAAGGTTACGATTCCCCGGATGTCATGATCCCTATGGGACCTGCGGAACGGACGGGCCTCCAGTGGTGGGTGGCAGACGAGAACCTACGAAGAGGAGTGGATCTTCTCGTCCTCCCCCCGGATTTGATGCTGTTTTCGGACGCCTCAAAAAATTGGTGGGGAGCCCACGTTCTACACCACAGGACCTCAGGCCTGTGGTCAGAATCAGAAAAGTGCCTCCATATAAATCTTTTACAGATGAAGGCCGTTTTCTTGGCCTTTCAGCAGTTTCAACAATACCTGGCGGGTCACTCTGTGGTGGTGATGAGCGACAACACCACAGTAGTGGCTTACATCAACAAGCAAGGAGGTACCTTTTCGAAGCAGCTATCCCATCTTGCAGTAGAGATATTGAAATGGACCGAAGTCCACTCGATTCCACTATCAGCACGTTTCATTCCAGGCAAGAGGAATGTGCTCTCCGACAATCTGAGCAGAGCGTCTCAGATAGTGAGTACCGAGTGGTCTTTGGATCATCTAGTAGCCAACAAAGTCCTTACTTTGTGGGGTTCCCCAACTGTGGATCTGTTCGCGACAGCGTTGAACTTCAAGCTTCCACTATACTGCTCCCCAGTCCAGGATCCCAAGGCACTCTGGCAAGATGCCTTCCAACAACGGTGGGACAACATCAACGTGTACGCCTTTTCCCCGTTCTGTCTGATGAGGAGGGTGCTCAACAAGACCAGAATATCGGTCAATGTTTCAGTGACCCTCATAGCTCCTCTATGGCATCACGCGGAATGGTTTCCGGACTTTTTGCAACTCCTAACGGAACTTCCGAGAGAACTCCCTCCACAACACGATCTACTTAGACAACCACATGCCAACATCTTCCACAAAGCCGTAGCTTCGCTACGACTTCACGCCTGGAGACTATCCAGCATCTCCTCGCTGAGAGAGGATTTTCGCAACAAGTTGCGATTAGGATGTCTGGACATCTGCGAAAATCATCCGCGTCTGTCTACCAGGCAAAGTGGAAAGTCTTCTGTGGTTGGTGTCGTGGAAGGGGTATCTCTCCACTCGATGCCACTATTCCAACAATAGCGGAGTTCCTCGTGTATTTGCGGGAAGAAAGGCGCCTTTCAGTCTCGGCGGTGAAAGGCTATCGCTTAGCCTTAAGTCTAGCCTTCAGGCTCAAAGGAATGGACATTTCTTCCTCACTGGAACTTTCCCTACTCTTACGAAGTTTTGAACTTACCTGCTCTCAGTTGGAAGTGAGACCTCCTCCATGGAACGTGGTTCGAGTTTTCAGGTCTCTTAAGAGACCTCCCTATGAACCATTACGCCAGGCTTCAGATCGCCACCTAACTTGGAAGACTGTGTTCCTACTAGGTTTGGCATCGGCCAAGCGAGTCAGTGAACTTCATGGTCTCTCATATGACATCGCCCAATCAAGGGGATGGCGGGAGGTAACGTTCAAATTCGTCCCTGAGTTTATTGCTAAGACTCAGAATCCCTGGAGTGCCGGACCCTCGGTTCGACTCCTTCCAGATTTTGAGTCTTCGTTCTGTAACAGATGACCATCTCCTACTGTGCCCAGTAAGGAGTCTGAGGCTATATCTCAAAAGAACGGCTGCAGTCCGTCTTCAGGTGCAAGCATTGTTTGTTAGCACTGGGAGGACTAAGAGGGGGGTCACCAAGAACACCATCACGGCATGGATTCGCAGGGTGATCCATCTGTCCCTGAATCCAGACCCTCCTCCGTCACGTCGCCCTAGAGCACATGATGTCAGGGCCGTAGCTACGTCCCTGGCCTTCAAGAAGAATTTCTCAGTGACGCAGGTTCTTCAGGCTGGGGTGTGGAAGCGTCAGACGACCTTCACAGCGAACTACCTGCAAGACGTGACCCACAGGAGGCTCTATACGTTCTCTATAGGCCCTGTGGTGGCTGCACAACAGCTGGTTTAAAACCTCAGGCTCCTTAGTGGACAAGTAGCAGAAGGTTGAGGGCATTGTTACCCAGTCTTAGTCTGTATGAATGAAAAGGTTTGTCTGGCCCTTATTCTTTTCTTCATCTTCCCCTCTCTTGGGGGAAAGCAGCATCCTGGGTTCTCTGCACAGTTGACCTCAAACCACTGCAGGTAAACCATGTTTCCTTGTGTTCCTAGTATTAAGCTAATACTGTCACGTCCCCATACCCTGACGAGGTGGTATTGGGAGAGTCCTAGCCTTAAGTTTCCATCTAAAGGACTACAGGTCAACTTCCTAGGACGAGTCACTTTATTATACCTTCACACACAGCTTGCGCAGGCCGTAGTCCTTGCGTAGCAAGGTTCTAACGAGGTGCAGGGACTCCTTATTGTTGAGTGCTGACACACTCAAATAGTGAGTCCCCGGGCAAAGCCAAAAGCCAGTACTGGCTAGGACTTTCCACCCTTCCTAATGGGTGAGTCACCCCTATTAAATAGCGTGGTTTGTATGTCAGTTACGGAACAAATGACAAATTCGTAGATAATTTGTATTTTTCCTAACTATACAAACCTTAGCTATTTAATCAAACTTGCCCGCCAGCCCTATCCCCCTTGAAGTCCTACCTCCAAGCAAAGTGAGCTTAAGCACAGGTGTGTGTGTGTGGGGGGGGGGGGGTTGCAAGCTACCCTCCCTATCGTTAAAATTCTAATGGCTCGTCATTTCAGCTACGCCGAAATTAATAACGCCCCTATTAAATAGCTAAGGTTTGTATAGTTAGGAAAAATACAAATTATCTACAAATTTGTCATATTACCAAACAATTCTACTTCTCTCAAGGGGTTAACTACTGTACTGCAATGTCATTTTTCAGTAGCCACTTTCCTCTTGGTAAGGGTAGAATTGATTTTATTTATGGTAAGCAGCTCTTCTAGGAGAAGGACACTCCAAAATCAAACCATTGTTTTATAGTCTTGGATAGTGCCATAACCTCTGTACCATGGCCTTCCACTGTCTTGGGTTAGTTCTCTTGCTTGAGGGTACACTCGGGCACACTTCTATCTTATTTCCCTTCCACTTGTTTTGTTAAATTTTTTCAGTTTATATAGGATATATTTATTGTAATGTTACTGTAATGTATTGTAATGTCTTTGAATATTCCTGAATTCTTTATACATACAGTTTATTCCTTAATCATTGACCTTGGTTGTTGTCATGAAACACAGTACAGTAAAAAAAATAATTCTAAATTGGGCATGGTGTTCCATCCCTTGGTTGTCTCCAATGAAATGTATTTAGCTTCTGATCTTTCATCTATTTGCTGTGTCTGGTTTGTTATGTTATACACAAGTAAATGGAAATTCTTTGTTATGATTAAGAATTGAAAAGGATTAGTGCTCCTAAGCTTCATAGCTAGGAAAGGATAACTGTATTTTCAAGGTTTATGCTCACTGCTTCAGTGTCATTCTTGTGAAGACTAGTATATGAAACATGCTATGGTAGGGTGTTATTAATTATTGTCTGTGTTTGAATGTTCTAACATTTTATCATTTTGCATTTGACAGAGCAGCCAGCGAGATGAGTGGAAGGTATAGCCGAACGTATAGCCGTAAAAAGGCTGCTCCGCCTCCAATAAGTCAGTTTGACAAGTTAGTCACGACTGATTCTGGAAGCAGTACTAGACCATCTGTTAAAAAGACTGCAGGACACGTTGGCAAATGGGGCGTAACATCATTTACTTCATTGCGCAACATCAATGGTATACTAGGTTTGTATTTTGGTCTGGAAATGTTTGTCCAAGGTTTGCTATGGTTCAAAGCTTGGGCTTTTCTTTATACAGTAAGTCCCTTAGATGCAAAGCTTCAAAGATGTGAACATTTGTGTGTAACACATGAAATAATTAAGATAAGTGCAAAATATTTTTTTTCAAGGTTTGCTGCACTGCAGTAGGTAGTTTGGGTCCTAGCTGTGACACCTGATGTCATGCAGGAATTTTCTACATATGGTTTATTCTCAATTACATGCAGGCTTTATTGATAAGTGGTTGTGTTATTGATTGAATGGTACAGTACAGTACTGTACTGTCCTCATTTGTTCCTACACTAAATACAAACCCTCATTCTTTACTATAGGAGGTATTCTTGCGCGAGCTGGAAAATACGGCAGTAAAACCTTAACAAGGTTGTTAACAACCGGACAGGTAATTACCCACCTGTCAGTGGTGGGGGACCGCCGGTCGGTAGCTGCTGTTTACCTTCAATTGAATTCTAGCCGTCGCAGTGGTAACACCACTGCTCCTGCTTTATTTGCTGGCAGACTAGCCTTTCTTTTTTTTTTTTTTTTGAGTTTTGATTAATCCTTTTTCTTTTTCTTTGTAGATGATGTCCTCTTTTTTTGAGGAAGTGTTCATGACGCTTTTATGTCACTGCTAGATGTGGATCCCCTTTCCCGATGCCCTGTTACGGAAAATCTACCCTGCGGAGGAGTTATTTTCATCCCTGACGTTCTCCCCCTCGTGCTGGTAGGAGACTCTTTTTGATCCTACTGGTTCCCCTCACGTTGACCCCTCGGGGTCTCGTGATGATCACCCTTTCGCCAGGCGTGATCGGGAGCCTTTAAACTTTCATCATGTTTATCCTACGGGTTCTCATAACCTTAGGAGTCCTTCGGGCCTCTGTCGCGTTGGACTTTCGAGTTCACACAACTTGGAACCTTCGAGTTTCAGTTATGCGGAGTAGTCGGGCTCTCGTAACAATTAGCACAGTGTGTCTGTGCACGCGCGCAATTACCGCTGTGCACGCGATCATCGTCATTAAGAGTTTACTCTTATGACAGAGCCTTCCGACTCTCGTCAGCGGTCTTCGCCATTTCCTCCAGACACTCTGACTTCTACCATTCTTCCCCTTTCGATAAAAAAGATACGAGGGGTAAGATATAAGGTTTGTCTGCTACTCGCGTCTCCACTTTTTCCTGTAATAACACGCGAGGAATTATCGCAGCCTGAGGATTCCTCGTGAGTACTGCCGTCGAGGGACTTAGAATCCTCCTATTTAAGGACTCTTAGAACTGTGTGTTATATCTCATGCCTCGGCGATTTGCATCTGTCTCCTCGACCCTTTGACTCTTCAGCCTTAGACAGACTATGTATTGACAATCTGGGGTTCGAATCCCGCCCAGACTCGTTAGAGCCTTCAGTGCCTACAACCTTACCATCCTTGTTAGCTAAGGTTGGGGGGAGCCTATAGATCTATCTGCTGAGTCTTCAGCAGCCTCTGCCTGGCCTTCCCTGGTCCTAGCTGGGATGAAGAGGAGGCTTGGTCGTTGACCATATATGGTCAGTCTGTAGGACATTGTCCTAACGGCTAGTTCAATGTCACTGTCCCTCGCCTCTGCCTTTCTTAAGCAACCTTTAAACCTGGTCTGTTCTCCGAGCTCAGACACATCAATCTTCTCCTCTGATCTTAGATCCCCTCACGGCGAGGCTCACACCAGACTAATCCTCGAAGAGACACTCAACTCTTCCAGGCTCTTCTCAGTCACAGAAGCCTCGGCAAGGGAAGCGACTTCAAGGTCCCTTCTGGCTTGACACATGGTCTGATACAGTCGGCTACCTTGCGAGCCACGAGGACTTGTCAAACCAAACTCTAGGCAGACCCTACAAGAAGTCCTAACTGCTGGGGCTAAGACAATGGACTTCTTAACCGCTACAACAGCGACAATGTGAAGCAATTGGATCCTCAAAAAGAAGGATCAGTAGTTCCCAGACTTCCTTTTGTACCTCAGTGAGGAAAGCTTCTCTCAGTCTTGGCTATATAGGGCTATCGCGCAGCCTTGAGCCTCATCTGTAGACGGAGAAGGGGTTGACCTCTCCGCCTCAGTAGACATCACCTTGGTTGTTTCGGTGTTGGAGTGATCTTGCCCCCCACTTGAGATAGGACCGTCTCCTTGAGACGTGTCTTACGTTCGCTGAAGGGTCTGCCCTATGTGCCCTTAAGGGCCTCAGACTACTCTTTGAACCTTAAGACCGTCTTCCTCGTACCTCTGTCCTCCGCTAAAAGGGTCGGTGAGCTACATGGTCTGTCTTAAGTCACCCATTCTAAGAGATGGGGGGGGGGGGGTCTCGCAACTTCGTACCGAGCTTGGTGGCTAGACTCATAACCCTTCATCTACCGATGGGAGATTTCAAGAATTTCTTCTCTCAATAGGTAACACAGGATACAGTCCAGTCGTTACTATGCCCAGTCAGGGCGTCAAAGATATATCTGAGGCGCACCAGACCTTTCAGACAATGTCTCCGTCATCTCTTCCTTGTACCAACAGGGTAAAGAAGAGATCTCTCGCAACCCCATCTCTTTCGGACTTAAGAAAGTTATTGCGAGGTCTTTTCACGGAGACCCAGAGGCAGCACAACCCAGAGCCCATCAAGTTAGGGGAGTGGCTGCCTCTCTGGTATTTAAGAGATTTTTCTCAGTCTTCCAAGTCTTAAGTGTTGGGGTCTGGAAATGCCAATCTACATTCACTGCTCACTATTTGAGCGACGTGACACATAGGTCTCTAGACACCCTTTTTATAGGGCCTATCGTGACAGGTCAACTACCTTATGCCCTTTCAAGGGACAGTAACCATTGGTTGTGGATTCTGGGTTACACTAGGTTTTTAGGACATCCATCGATCTTCTTCGTCTCCTTCTCCCCCACATCTGGGGATCCTAGCCTGTATCCAGTTTCAGCTGGACTCGCCAATGGAAATGAGGTATGATACTCCTCTGATTCCTCTCACAGAGTATAAGTTATACTCGTGGTCACGAGGTTTCCCCTTGGTAAGGTCGGGAGAATCCTAAGTTTGAAGGGGTCCGAGTCGAATGTTCCTGACCCACTTCATCATGAAACATTTGTTTCCATGAAGTTGCAAACCTTCAGTCATATTGAGATTCTGGGGATCTACAAAGAAAGAAGATAATGGAAGATTGTTGCTTCAAAAGTCTAGTCTGAGGACTATCTTCCCTAAAGATAGGGAACTCCTTGGCCACCCTGGCCTCAAGACTAAGTCTCCTATAGTAAAGAATGAGGGTTTGTATTTAGTGTAGGAACAAATGACAAACTTATAACAGAGTTTTTATTTTTCCTAACATACAAACCCGAATTCTTTATTATTATTATTATTATTATTACTATCCAAGCTACAACCCTAGTTGGAAAAGCAAGATGCTATAAGCCCAGGGGCTCCAACAGGGAAAAATAGCCCAGTGAGGAAAGGAAATAAGGAAATAAATAAATGAAGAGAACAAATTAACAATAAATCATTCTAAAATAAGAAACAACGTCAAAACAGACATGTCATATAATAAACTATCAACAACATCAAAAACAAATATGTCATAAATAAACTATAAAAAGACTATGTCCGCCTGGTCAACAAAAAAGCATTTGCTCCAACTTTGAACTTTTGAAGTTCTACTGATTCAACCACCCGATTAGGAAGATCATTCCACAACTTGGTCACAGCTGGAATAAAACTTCTAGAGTACTGCGTAGTATTGAGCCTCGTGATGGAGAAGGCCTGGCTATTAGAATTAACTGCCTGCCTAGTATTACGAACAGGATAAAATTGTCCAGGGAGATCTGAATGTAAAGGATGGTCAGAGTTGTGAAAAATCTTATGCAACATACATAATGAACTAATTGAACGACGGTGCCAGAGATTAATATCTAGATCAGGAATAAGAAATTTAATAGACTGTAAGTTTCTGTCCAACAAATTAAGATGAGAATCAGCAGCTGAAGACCAGACAGGAGAATGAAAGAATTAAAACACTTCTTCAGAATAGATTGATCACCGAAAATCTTGAAAGACTTTCTCAATAAGCCTATTTTTTGTGAAATTGAAGAAAACACAGACCTTATATGTTTTTCAAAAGTAAATTTACTGTCGAGAATCACACCTAAAATTTTGAAAGAGTCATACATATTTAAAGAAACATTATCAATACTGAGATCCGGATGTTGAGGAGCCACCGTCCTTGACCTACTTACAATCATACTTTGAGTTTTGTTAGGATTCAACTTCATACCCCATAATTTGCACCATGCACTAATTCTAGCTAAATCTCTATTAAGGGATTCACCAACCCTAGATCTACATTCAGGGGATGGAATTGATGCAAAGAGAGTAGCATCATCTGCATATGCAACAAGCTTGTTTTCTAGGCCAAACCACATGTCATGTGTATATAGTATGAAAAGTAATGGGCCAAGAACACTACCCTGTGGAACATCGGATATCACATTCCTATAATCACTATGGTGTCCATCAACAACAACTCTTTGAGATCTATTACTTAAAAAATCAATAATAATGCTAAGAAACGACCCACCCACTCCCAACTGTTTCAGTTTGAAAACAAGGGCCTCATGATTAACACGGTCAAAGGCAGCACTAAAATCAAGGCCAATCATACGAACTTCCCGACCACAATCAAGGGATTTCTGTACAGCATTGGAGATTGTAAGAAGGGCATCACATGCTCCAAGGCCTTTACGAAAACCAAATTGCAAACTAGGGAGTAGATGATTACCTTCAGCAAACCTATTAAGACGTTTTGCCAGAAGACGTTCAAAAACTTTAGATAATATGGGAGTTATGGAAATTGGGCGGTAATGAGTGGGACTTGAGCTACCACAAACACATTTACATAGAGGAGTAACATTACCAATTCTCCAACTAATGCTAAAAGCTCCTCTTCTTGCTAATTTGCGCAAAATAACAGATAACTTTGGAGCTAAGAAATCTGCTGTCTTTATAAAAAACAAAGGAAAAATACCATTTGGGTCTACACCTCCATAAGCATCAAGGTCCATCAACAGAGCTTTAATCTCACGAGATCAAAAAGCTAAACTAGTTAGTTTAGCCTCAGGAAAACAGGAATGAGGAAGTTCAAGTTTTTCATTACTCTGTTTACTGTCAAAAACATCAGCCAAAAGGGTTGCCTTTTCCTTTGGACAGTGAGTGACTGAGCCATCTGGTTTAAGTAAAGGAGGAACTGTTGCATCTACACCAAAGAGTGCAGATTTAAGGGTAGACCACCATTTATGTTCCTGAGTTGTACCAGAAAGTGTTTCTTTTATGGTTAAATTGTACTCCTTTTCAGTTGAGGCATAAACTCTCTGAGCAAAAGCTCGAAGCTGAGTATAGTTGTTCCAGGTCAAATCTGATCTGTTACCCTTCCAAAGTTGATAGGCCTCCTGCTTCTCCAAAAAAGCACCGCCCCCCTAGGATAGTCCTAACTAGAATCCGACTGAAGGTAAATAGCAGCTACCGACCGGCGGTCCCCCACCACTGTCAGGTGGATAATTACCTGTCCGGTCGTTAACGACCTTGTTAAGATTTTTCTGCCGTATTTTCCAGCTTGCGCTAGAATATCTCCTATAGTAAAGAATTTGGGTTTGTATGTTAGGAAAAATACAAACTCTGGTATAAGTTTGTCATTTTTGTGGCATTATTGGACTTTTTTTTTAATTCTGCACGTTGGATATCGTGTATGTATGCAGTCATGATCTCATTGATAGTTTCAAGAACTGGCTAGTTAAAGTAAGAACACAAAAATGAAAATGATAATGTGGAGCGAGGTAAAAAGATTGTTGACATTTAAGAGTTTATATAACTTGAATAAATCCACCAATTGCAGATTATGAGGAACAAGAAGAAAATAAATTGGTTGTTAAAATACAGGTAGAAGAAAATGTATTGGTTGTTAAAATACAGGTAAAAAAGAAATAGAATACAATTTCATATAACTTTAGATTTTTTTATATTGTCCAAATAATTGGAAATTCTTGGTACAGTACACGTAAGCCAGCAGTAGCGAGATCTGTCGTTACAAGAGAATTATATGAATTAAAAAACAAATCCATGCACTGTATCTTTGAAAGCATTTTGTCATGTACAAGTAACTGGAAATTTTAGATACAGTACATGAGTAGGATTGCACGCTATCAGTAGTGAGGTCATCTGACTGGAAACAGTGAAGAAAAATTAAGAACCATTAGTTGGTCAATCAAGTACAAGGCAAGTCAGTTAACTTTCAAAAGCATTTTTTAATTACAAACAACTATAGACATAATAATATGTAGGGTAGATCATGAGCGGTAGAGAGACAAGGTAACTGAAAACAATGGAGTTAAGGTAGCTGGAGGGTTGCCATGAGCAGGATGCTAAGATAAACCATATTGGATATGCAAACTTTTTACCACTCAGAAGGCATCTTGCTCATATCCTGTGACTTCCTGTACGGTAGAGGAACTTTTTTAATCTCCGCTATTGAATTCTTCGGTAGATTTCAAAACCAGATTGTTGTTTATGATTTATTGACAGGGGCTTTTAATATGATTAGAAGGATTTTTAAGATTGGTGAATCAGATGCAGTCGTAGGTTGGCCAGGGTACCTGCTAACCTTTGAGATACTACTGCTATAGAGTTATTGGGTCCTGTGATTGGCCAGGTAATGCTACATTGGATCCCTCTCTGGCTACGGCTACTTTTTCCTTTGCCCAAGCATACACTGAATAGTCAGGCCTATTCTTTCCACATTCTCCTCTGTCATTATGCACCTTACAACACTGCGATTACCAATCAATTCTTCTTCACTCGAGGGGTTAACTACAGCCCTGTAATTGTTCAGTGGCTTCTTTTCTCTTGGAAAGGGTAGAAGAGACTTTAGCTATGATAAGCAGCTCTGCTTGGGGGACAATCCAAAATCAAACCATTGTTCCCTATTCTTGGATAGTGTCATGGCCTCTGTACCATGGTCTTCCACTGTCTTGGGGTAGAGTTCTCTTGATTGGGGACACACTGGCACACTATGCAATATCTCTCTCTCTCTCTCTCTCTCTCTCTCTCTCTCTCTCTCTCTCTCTCTCTCTCTCTCTCTCTCTCTCTCTCTCTCTCTCTCTCTCTCTCTCTCTCTCTCTCTCTTTTTTTTTTCCTGGTAGCTTAGCTTGTAATGATAATACATACAGATTTGTGAATGTAACATTTTATTCAACTAAGTCCTATTAATCATATGTTGCCTTAGTTCCATTGTAGGAATTCCAGCTCTCCAGCCTCTAGTATCAGGGAAGAAAAGGTCCTTATTGGACTTTTAGATCCTCGCATGACTGCATTACCCTTCTATTGGTTATTGAATATTGTAATGTCCACATTTCTCCCTTTTTACTTTTTATGGCTCTGTCTGCCTCAATGTGTTTTACCATGGATGTTTCACTTGACCTATTTTTCTTCTATTGCACCTATTCTATTCTGGTCTGGTGGTGATAGTTGAATATGGTATATTGCCTTCTTGATGGTTTCTTTTAGTACAACAGCCATTATGTTCCAGAATGGGCCCTCCCCCTTTTTTATGTGATGTCAACTCTAAAGATTGTTTATTTTTCTATTTATTCAAGAATTTTCAATATCAAACTTACCCGATGATCATATAGCTGCATCCCTGCTGCCCGACAGAAAAAATCTACGGGAGGAATACGCCAGCGATCGCTATACAGGTGGGGGTGTACATCAACAGCGCCATCTGTCAAGTAGGTACTCAAGTACTCGATGTCAACAACGAACCAATTTTCCCTCTGTCGTGCCACAGGCAAGACCTACTAAATACGCCGTCCCTAACTGGATTTGTTTTCACAACGATTTGGTGAAGTACACTATTCCAGTTTTGAGCTTTCGCTATGCAGGGTTTTATCTTCATTTCAAAACTTGAACTCGTTTTGGATAGATTTAATTATGGTGACGAAGAGAGTATGGACTCTCTTTCACTTTTAAATGGCCGACCCTTCCCTTAGACGGAAGTGTTGGTGACGAAGAGAGTATGGACTCTCTCTCACTTTTAAATGGCCGACCCTTCCCTTAGACGGAAGTGTGTTTAGGTTTTTGGTAATTTTGCTTAACAAGTTATAGATCTATTTATTTTATATCTCTCCGCCTTTATAGGCCTCTTCGATTAACTTTCCATTTATTATAAACTTATAAAAATTAATTTTTATGTTTGTTTATATGCGACCTTTCCTAATAGTAGGCGGTCCTTACTTGGAACCGAAGTTAATTAACATTGAGCCCGTCATATCGTATTACCTTTTAAGAATTTAATACTTTTTAATTTTAATGTTTTATGAAAGAATTTCTTTGATAGTCTCGTACTGTTTTCAAAGATGAACTAACGTTTAGTTTAGTCTCCGCAGTTGTTGACGTTCAGAACGTTCAACATGCGCTCTATCGTTACGATAGAGAGAGAGTATTTCACGGTTTCACGTTGCAGTAAGAGTAAACCGATTTTAGCGTTTCGTTCATTCTTTCTTAGCTTAAATGGTTTAAATTCTAAATAAAGGAACTTTTTATTTGGGAAACCTTTCAGTTTTTTCCTTTATCAAATAATATGTTTTAACGATATATAATTGGGCTCTTCTCTCAGGTTTTAAGTCAAGAGAGAAGAGAGAGAGAAATAGAGACGGAGGGAGAGAGAGGAGAATAAACGTTTCGTTCAAGCGGGTAACGTTGTTCTCGTTTTTTACTCTTCTCCCTAGTCGCTGTAGGGGAAGAAGGTAAAACGTTTCTAGAGTTTTATTCTTGTTTCCAGGCTTTATGCGGTGAGAGATTTTAAACGTAGTTTATTTGATCTAGTGTTTAGTCTCTTTTCCAGCCACTGAATTCTTTATCTTTAATTATGTTTTTCTGTTGCATTGTAATACTGTTTTCGCAATTACTACCTTTTAATGAAGGATAGGATTGCGTGTTTCAGATAGAAATCAGTTAAAGTTTCGATTTCAGTGAAATAAGTGCTAACAGAAAATCAAAAGTGATAAAGTGATATGCGCAAAGTGTTACAGTGTTACGTTCGAGGGTTCGTCTGTTCGTGCCAGTTGTTCACCTAGTCCGATACCTCTTACAAGCTCCCAAGCCCAGGGGAGAAGTAATGTCGAAGGACTTATGGGTTCCACAGGCCTTGATCGACGAACAGACGTTTCCCTCCGTGGTTTCGGGTGTATCTACACACGTTGCCGACGTGATCACCCCACCCACACAAAGACGAGAGAGCCCATTTATTCCTCGTCTGCGGAAGAGGTTTCTCGCAGAAACCATGGACCAAATCTTGCAGCTTTTTTAAGTGCAAGTCGGTCCCTTCCGCGCAAGTCCAACGGCCTAGGTGTAGCCACTGGGTCAGTCCGGACTCGCTGCAGTCATCCGACGACTGCACACCTTCCGAGAGAGGCAAGGTGGTACCGCAACAGGCAGTAACTCCGTCTGTTGCCGCACCAACTGTTTTAGACCCTCAGTCACAACGGACAGTAGCTCCGTTTGTTGCCGTCTTTTATAGACCCTAGTGGTCCATGCTGCAGATATGCAGTCTCAGCTTGCTTCCTTCATGCAGGAGTATCGTGCTGAGAAGGTTGACACTGCACCTGTTAACCTACAACCTGCCACGGTTGTGCGCTCAGCAGATACTGCGGCTGCCTGCTCCCACACTCCACCTGTGAGAGCTCCTCCGATGCGCAGTCGATCCTGCCAGACGCATGTTCATGCTGGACCCTCCGTTGACATGCGTGAGCTACCGCATCAGCAGTGAGAAGGTGCTGTCAAGCTGCCGTGTTTTGCCGCAATGCGGCATGCTCCGCAACCCACGGCAGTCCCTCCCACGCACCAGCACTCCGCTTTTGTTGTTGCCAGCTCCCACAATCAGACTGCGGAGAAGGTTGACGATGCACCCGTTGGCCTACAGCCTGCCACGGTTGTGCGCCCGGCATGGCTGCCTGCTCCCACACTCTTGTTGTGAGAGCTCCTCCACCCATGCGCAGTCGACCCTGCCAGATGCATGCTGACTCCCACAGACACACGGAGCACTCCGTTGCCGTGCGTGAGCTACCACAAGCTGCCGTGTTTTGACACGGTGTGTCAGCCTCCGCAACACACTGTGGTTACCGCCACTCGCCCGCAGCAAACTAGTCAGTCAGGAGTTGAGGCTTCCCCACACAGCTTTGGTTGTTGCCAACTCACAGACTGTCAAACGGTTACATGACGTTGCCTTCTGGTGTGCTACTAGTACACCAGTGCTGTATGTCCTCACGCACCTGTTGGGGTTGACAGTTCAGTTTTTGACAGTTCACAGACTGTCAAGCAGTTTCATAACGTTGCCTTCTGGTCTGCTGCTTATGCACCAGTGAAACCCTCACTGAGATAACCTAGCTTTTCTCGGACATGGTTCCTGTAGATGAGAAAGTGCTGTTCTCCCTCCTTCTGATATTCCCTTGAGGACTCTGTCATTTGGAGAGGAGCCTTAAGCTGCTTAGCCTCCTATGGACTTTAATTAAAGCATAACATGCTTCCAGGGAGGGTAAATGGTTCCGCTTCAGTCGCTAACCCCGTCTGTTGCCACACCTGCTCCCATAGACCTTGGGCTTTGTTGCAAGACATGCAGTCCAAGCTTAGTCCTTGATAGAGAATTTTTTACGGAGAAGAACCTTCTTGCCAACAACCTTCCTACCGGTTGATTGTACGCCCTGTTGACGCTGAGGTATCCTACTCACGTCCGCCAGTTGAGATGGTTCCTCCACCGGTGCGACCCAGTGTGGGTTGCCAGTCGCACGTTGACGTTAAGCGACTCTCGGAGGTGGTTGTGGACGTTCAGTGTGTCACTGGGAAGACGTTCAACAACCAGCAGAGGTGACTTGTTGTGACGCAGTGCGGCAACCTCAGCAACCCGATAAGGGGTTGTCTGCACAACCCAGACAGTCTAGACAGTTTCGGGTTGTCGCTGTACTTCCTCGCTTCCCCATGGTTGACAGTTCACAGACTGTGCAGCAGTACCATGATCTTGTGTCCGGCTCCGTCACGCATCCACCAGTGCGACCGGATTCAGCGAGTCAGACGTTGCCCACTCCGTTGCCGTTTCCTCATCAGTTTCGGATGAGGAACCCTCTGATGAGGACATGGCTGAACAAGACGATCAACCCCCAGCCCTGCTATCCATCCAGAAGATGTTGAAGAAGGAACACGGCCCTGTCAGGCTGTGGATGAGTCTGGTTAGGACACTGTCATCCGTGGTTCAATTGGTGTCACTTGGAAGACTACACCTCAGTCCTCTTCGGTTTCATCTAGCTCTTCACTGGAAAAGGACAAGACGCTAGAAGCGGTCTCGATCCCGGTTTCCGGAAGATAAGTCTTGTCTGACTTGATGAAAGGACTTTATCAACCTTTGATAGGGTCTTCCCCTGACTGTTCAGACTCCCAACCACGTTCTCTTCTCAGATGCATCGGACGTAGGCTGGGGTGCGACCTTAGGCGGTAGGGAATGCTCGGGATTATGGAACTCGAGTCAAAGGACAATGCATTTCAACTGCAAGAAGCTTCTGGCAGTACGTCTGACCTGTAAAAGCTTCAGGTCTCTCCTTCAAGGCAAAGTAGTGGAGGTGAACACGGACAACTCCCTGCTTTGATGTACATCTCCTAGCAAGGAGGGACCTACTCTCTGACATGGTACGAGTTTGCAAGTGACCTCCTCTCCTGTTCAACAGGTCTAGCCTTTTCACTAGTAACAAGTTTCTTCCAAGGCAACTTGAATGTCTTAGCAGATTGTCGCAGTAGGAAGGGACAATAATTCCAACATATTGGACCCTCCACAAGGATGTATGCAAGAGACTTTGGGTCACCTGGGGCCAGCCAACCATAGATCTCTTCGCAACCTCGATGTCCAAGAGGCTCTCAATACTTTGCTCACCTATCCCGGACCCAGCAGTAGTTCTTTTAGATGCCTTTCGACTAGATTGGTCTCATCTAGATCTATATGCATTCCCTCCGTTCTAGATTGTCAACAAGGTACTGCAGAAGTTCGCCTCTCACAAAGGGACAAAGTTGACACTAGTTGCTTCCCTCTGGCCCGCGAGAGAATAACTTACCGAGGTACTTCGATGGCTAGTAGACGTTCCCAGAACTCTCCCCCTAAGGGTGGACCTGCTACGTCTGCCACGCGTAAAGAAGGTACTCCAAGGCCTCCACGCTCTTCGTCTCACTGCCTTCAGAGTTTCGAAAGACTCTCGAGAACTAGAGATTTTTCGAAGGAGGCAACCAGAGCGATTGCTAGAGCAAGGAGAACATCCACCCTTAGAGTCTACCAATCGAAGTGGGAAATCTTCCGAAACTGGTGCAAGTCAGTATCCGTATCCTCGACCAGTACCTCTGTAACTCAAATAGCTGACTTCCTCTTATATCTGAGGAAAGAGCGATCTCTTTCAGCTCCCACTATCAAGGGTTACAGAAGCATGTTGGCATCAGTCTTCCGTCACAGAGGCTTAGATCTTTCCAACAATAAAGATCTACAGGACCTCCTTAAGTCTTTTGAGACCACGAAGGAGCGTCGTTTGGTTACACCTGGTTGGAATTTAGACGTGGTTCTAAGATTCCTTATGTTAGACAGGTTCGAACCACTTCAATCAGCCTCCCTGAAAGATCTCACCTTTAAGACTCTTTTCGTGATATGCTTATCCACAGCTAAAAGAGTCAGTGAGATTCATGCCTTCAGCAAGAACATCGGATTCTCATCCGAAACGGCTACATGTTCTACATCTTGGTTTTCTAGCCAAACACGAGCTGCCTTCTCGGCCTTGACCAATATCGTTCGATATTCCAAACTTATCGTATGGTTGGAAATGAACTAGAAAGAGTATTATGTCCTGTAAGAGCTCTTAAGTTCTATTTAAAACCTTTACGAGGCCCGTCTGAAGCTTTATGGTGTTCAGTTAAGAATTCATCTTTGCCTATGTCAGAGAATTCTTTATCCTATTTTTATCAGACTGTTAATACGAGAAGCTCATTCCCTTCTGAATGAGGAAGACCAAGCTTGGCTGAAGGTAAGGACACACGAAGTTAGAGCTGTCACAACTTCCGTGACCTTTAAACAAAATAGATCTCTGCAAAATAGATTCGACGCAACCTATTGGAAAAGCAAATCAGTGTTCGCGTCTTTTATCTTAAGAATGTCCAGTCTCTTTACGAGAACTGCTACACTCTGGGACCATTCGTAGCAACGAGTGCAGTAGTGGTGGGGGCTCCACCACTACAATTCCCTAATTCCAGAACCTTTTTAATCTTTCTCTTGAAATATTTTTGGGTTGCCCGGAAGGCTAAGAAGCCTTTCGCATCCTACTTGATTTGGCGGGTGGTCAAAATCATTTCTTGAGAAGCGCCTAGATTAGAGGTTTTGATGAGGACCTTTAGTATGGGTTGCAACCCTTCATACTTCAGCTCCTAGGAGTCGCTCAGCATCCTATGAGGATCGCGAGGCTCAGTAAGGAAGACGTACTTAAAAAGGCAGAGTAATTGTTCAAGTCGTCTTCCTTACCAGGTACTTATTTATTTTATGCTTGTTATTTTGAATAACTGCTAAAATGAAATACGGAATACTTAGCTCATAATGTCAACTTGTTATGCTGGTCTCTACCCACCCCCCTGGGTGTGAATCAGCTATATGATCATCGGGTAAGTTTGATATTGAAAAATGTTATTTTCCTTAGTAAAATAAATTTTTGAATATACTTACCCGATGATCATAAATTAAAGGACCCACCCTTCCTCCCCAATAGAGAACCAGTGGGACAGAGGAGAAAATTGGTTCGTTGTTGACATCGAGTACTTGAGTACCTACTTGACAGATGGCGCTGTTGATGTACACCCCCACCTGTATAGCGATCGCTGGCGTATTCCTCCCGTAGATTTTTTCTGTCGGGCAGCAGGGATGCAGCTATATGATCATCGGGTAAGTATATTCAAAAATTTATTTTACTAAGGAAAATAACATATTGATAAATGTTATTTGTTTATGGTAGAAAACTTTTCATTCATTAGTCACTCCAAAATTAGTGGGGAATGAATAGTAACCTATATTTTTATTACTTTACTTGGAATAAATATTGAGCACGAAAATTCAACAAATTTTCATGGAGCCATAGGCAAGGATACACAAAATAGTAGAACCTGATATATGGAATTGGAAGTCCATAGACTTTCTTTCTCGGTAAGGGGTGGAATGCTGCTACTATATTTTCTTCTGCTGTCGACTGGTCTCTCTCCTTGTTGATGGATGGCAGGAATCAGAAAATCTCCTGCCCTCTTCAAAGGTCCCTTCTACAGGATGGCGACAATTTCAGAGTCGGGTGACTCTGTTGTTTGGTGTGTTACTCCATTTCTGGGGACAGGAATGTAGTAGGAGAATGCCTGACCCTGGGGGCTTATCAGGTTGGACAGACATTGCTGCTTAGTTGATAGTTGATGCTGTAAAGTGCGCTACCACCGACCGTGCTCCAGCTTGATTATCAGGAGACTACCACTAACCCATACAAATCAACCTATCGGTGTCAGGATCTCTCATAAGTTCATACCCACCAGTAGACCTTAAGCGCAGGAGCACTGCTTCCAAGCACGCTTCTCCACCATCTGAGTCTCTTTCTAGGTCACTCGTCGGTATTTAGGCTCTAAGGCTGCCCCATGACAAGCCTGGCCCCCCTGTAGGAAGATCTGGGTATTTTCTTGGTTAAAGTGACCAAGAAACAAAGGAGACCAAAGCAGGAGATGCCTCCTCCAGGGGATACCTTTCAGCCGAGAACTACCAGGTGTTCAAAGTCTCCTAGGGAGGTCTTGTTTACAGACACGAGTTTGTTCGTACCTTACCAGCTGCTCTGCCCCGTGGTACCTCCCAAGGCTTTGCAGCCAGCGGGGGCTCCTCGGATGGAGACTCGTAGTCTTCTTGCCTCCTTTGCAGCTAAGCCCTCAGAGGAGATGGATACGAAAATGCTTCTGAAGAACTGGACTTTGAAATTTCTCAAGGTCTTAGAGTGACAGAAGGGTGCTCTCTGTGCGGTACCTGTCTCTTCGTTGCCCTTAGTGCAGAATCTTCCATTCAGGCCTGGATCCTCTGTCAGGGTATTGTTGACGAACATCATCTAGGATGGTGAAGGGAGCCGGGAAGAAAGTCATTTTCCAAGTTGCTGGGACGAGTAACTCTCAGGGCTAGCAACTCGTCACGTATTTCCTGTGCCATTTGTTGGGCAGAGGAAGCACTAAGATATCTGTTGATCCCTCACCACTGCTGCTAGACCCAGCAGTCTTGGCATTGGTACACAGCATGCCCTTGGACAAGTTGGCAGCAGAACAGGTACATTCTCATCTTCAAAAGCCACAAACATGGAGCGGGTTGCAAAGGCTTTTTTGCTGGCCCTTCCGTGGATCAATCAATGGTCTGGTTCGGTAGATTATCTAATTGCCAATGGGGGTTTGACTGATCCAGATAAAAAGATATCAATGGATACCTCTTTGTTTTCTGGAGCGATGGCAGTTGAGTTTCTTCCTCACAACGTAGCCAATCATTGGACGTATTGGATCCTGGAATTGCGTGACTCCATCATTTCAAAATTCTAAAGGCACCAAAGGTAGGTGCTGATGAGAGAAGTGCTCATGTTACGCAACTTTTCAATGGAGGTTCCTTCTTTATTCAGCTTGGGAGACGTAGACATGGTTGCAGAGCGCTAGAGGAAGGCGAGTCAAGGCTCCCTCCTCCAAAGGGCGGGTACATCTCGCCCCCATTCATCGGTGCCGTCTGCACCGAGGTTGTCCCCCACCCACAGACAAGCACGCAATGTGTCAGTAGCTTTGAGGCAGTCTAACGCCAAGAAGCAGGTCCCTAAGCAGACTCTTGAGGTAGAGGTAGAAGATTTGGCTGCTCTCGCTAGGGGTGCCATTCCTCTTGCCCGACCACTGGTGGGAGAATGCTTGAAGTGCTGGTGGGAGATTCTTGGGACTGAAACTTGGACGGTCTCACTCCGAGTGGGATACCACGTCCTGTTCACTCTTTCTCACCCTCCTTTGACACAACATCCAGTGATGTCTTCCTTCACTAAAAGATCAGCGAAGGATCTTGCCCTTCATTTGAAAGTCCAAAACATGTTGGGGAAGGGCACTCTTCAAGAGGTCCTGATGGGTCCCTAGGCTTCTACAGTTGACTTTCTCGTAGAAAAGGCATCTGGAGGCTGGAGACCAGTCATCCACTCTGAACAAGTTTGTCCATCAGACTCCGTTCAAGATGGAGACCGCAGAAAAAGTAAAAAAATACTTGTGAAAAAGAAAAATATTATAGGTTAGAATCTTCAAGTATTGTTGCATTTTGTTACTGAATAAATTTTGTATAAGAAGGCTTTATAGTTTTTCAATGTAAATAAGAAAATCTTTCATAAATTATGAAAGAAAAAGATTGTGATCTGACCACTGAACTTCAGCTAAGGCTCTACCACTAACATAGTGCTGTTTTTTTGCTTATGCGCAATATTCAATGTTTAAGGAATATTTGAAAAAAAAGATATGAAAAAAAAATCTTTCCGGACATTATATCACGTCCATCGGTCATCAAAAAATTAATAGATAAAATTTAAATACCTATTTATCATAAATTTTTATCTTTTTTTTTTTAATCCATTAGATTTTCTATATATTAGATTCTATTAGGCTTGCTCTGTAGGAGTCAAGTTTGACTCATTTGGCAGGTAAATCCTCTACCTAAAACCAAAACTGCTATATATACTGATGGCTCTAAATAAGTCGGCTCTCATTACCTATTGTATTTACTGTACTGTACATTTTAATTAGCAGCTGTTGTTTTAGCAATTACATTGAAACAGTTCAAGGTAGGGGGAATCTTAAATTTTTCATTTATTCTTATTCAAGAAGTGTCACAGAAGCTACTCTATTTTCAAGGAGTAGATATTAAAATATGCAGGATTCCAGCCCATGTTGGAATTGATATAGTAAAAGTAGATGCTGTTACTAGACCAGCAGTGAATTTATCATAAGGGTTTTTTATCAGTCAATTGAGGACAGAGGTAACTGTTTTAGTCTGGGATGGATGTAAAAGAATGAATTTTTCTTTTCTTCATCTCCTTTTTCAAAGTCACAGCACCCTGTTAGCTTGTTACGTTGACAGCAGGTAGCTCCATGCAACTCGTAGCTGTTATATACATCGTATTTTAAACGTTACGTCCTGCACTCCTTACATTCGCCTACTGCTAGTGCAAGGGCCGTTGACCCGCTGGCATTGTCAAACCTCTGGGTAACGAGGTTTCAGGGTTTTCATTCCCTGCACTTTATCGTGCTTGACTGTAGAAATCCCAGGTAAATGGTTCATGCCAGATGGAAAGGGGAATTCTGCCCACCATAAGGTGAGCCTTATATGTAAAGAATGAGTGTTTGTATTTGTGTCAGAACAAATGACAAAATTAAAAGTAACTTGTAACTTTCCTAACTATAGAAACCTGAGTTCTTTACACAAATGTTACCTGCCATCACATACCCCCGGAAGTCCCGTCTGCAATCAATGTGATATGCTTCACCGCTATCGACTGGTAATAACCTATATGATTGTTTTCTCCTCTTTGAAAGTTTAATGGCAGTGTTCCAACTTCGGCAAAGTTATACTCCTATGTAAAGATCTCAGGTTTGTATAGTTAAGGAAAATACAAATTACTTTAAAAATATTGTAGTAATTTCTCCTTTATTTGCACTTTGCTTTAAAGTATCAATTTCTAAAATTACCCTTTAACACTTTTGATCCCCAGTGTACAAAATTTACATCCAGTAATTGCCAGTATTTTTCTGTTATGTGTATATAAGTTTTTTTAAGTGTAACTTTATATATCAGTGAAAAGGCATTTTTTTTTTTCAACTATATGATAATCATTGTTGTAAAGTCTTATGTTAAATACTTTTTGTGCTTAGTTGGATAATATATCCAAAAAAAAGCACCTGGGCTTGAGTGCCAAATCATTTGGCGAGGGGTTTTGGGCTTAGAGGGTTAAAAGGTTTCTATTGAAAACTTTTGGCCAAATTTAATGTAAATAAAATTCAGTCAAAGCATTTCAGTGACTTGGCCCAATTCTTTAAGATCCTACTTTATTTCTTCCTTGTAATGTTTGTTATGTCACTTGATAACAACATGTTAGCTGAGCTTAATACAGTATGTGATAATTGTTTGAATATAGGAAAAATATCTGTCTAGTGTGCATAGAAACCTATCATATTTTTGTAGTTATTCTTTGCAATTAATTATATTATAATAATTTTCTCTCACCAGGGAAAGAAGAAAGCAACAAGAGACCTTATCCAGATGATTCTCCACCTTCTGCTATTGGAGATGATGTGTTCAGGTATGATGGTGGAGCAGCCAATGGAGCCTCACTACAAGTTAAACCACCTGTGTCAACGTTCAGTAAACCTCGAAAGTTCTTTAAAAGTAGGACTTCTGATAGTGTATCTGAGCCTGTCAGACCCAGTGTACCTGACAAAAGTCGGGGTAAAGTTAGTGATGGGCTTAGTAGTATTAAACTCCCACCTCTACCATCTCTTGAGACGCCTGACTCTAGTCAGAATTCGCTGAAAGATACATGTGAGTTATCACCGGTGACTGTGCCGAAGGTGTCCGTTTCCAAACCGAATAATTCCGAAACTGTTGTTACCAGTTCGAGATCAGGTAGTGGTATTAAATTGAAAATATTTAAAAGCCGTGATGATGCTTCTTGTTCTCAGGAAACTTATTCCAGCACAGTGGAACTGCCTAGTGACGATTCTCGTGCAAATAGTGCATCGACTAGTAATGCTAGTTCTCCATCCACGAAAGACTTTAGTGAGGGAAATCCTGACTCCTCTGAGGAATATGGCGCAGGTGCCTCCCCTCAGCCAGAGTACAAAGCTACAGAAATCAACATTGCAGCTGCGTCAGCAAGAGCAACGATTGTCTGTTCTCCTGAACGGCTAGAAAGCCCCAACCGGACGCTTAACTCGAGCTATGATTCCAGTTTTGAGTTTCCAGGGTTGGTGGACCAAAGAACTGGGTTGCCTATAGATGTGTGTCAGGATGATAGTGACTATAGTTTTTCTGGGACCCAACCTAAGTGTCAAACCCCTCAGTCTGTTAATAACGATAATAATGTAAGTAGTAATGCTAAAAAGACGTATGGTTCCAAAGTCTCCAAATCTTGCGAGTTGAATAAGTACCTAACAAAAAATATGGTATCTTCTGTTTCTGAAATTGATGCGCAGCATAACCCTATCAGTGAATCTATGTGTGATGGTTCATTGAATGATGATTTTGACCTTCCAGTTTTTGCTGTGGGATCAAATGACTTTGGGTTACCTGAGAAATTGCCTTCGCTAGAAAGAGTCATCAGTCCAGGAGTGTCATCAGCTGGTGGGGGGGAAAGTGGTGATAATATTGATTTGTTCAGTACAGACTTTGATGAGAATGAGATAGAGGATAGGACAAGCATTGACCCTTCAAACCTTGATCACATAGAGCCAAAGGATGCAAACACTCTAACAGACACAGCAGAGGAGGAAGATATGTTCTCATCTCAGGGTTCTTTTGAGTCCTTTAGGCGCGCGCATTCCACCAAGTCGGAGAGTGAAATAGGTAAGACTGATCAGCCGGCTCCATCTATTATAAAAAAGAGGAGCATTTTTAAGAGTAGAAATGCAGATAGTGATGCCAAAAAGAGGGCTACTTACAAGCATAAGTGGCACGACCAAGAGGACAAAGAGGAAACAACCAAAGAAGTACCTGCATCCTTACCCAGCAGCCAAAGCATGACTTCCTCCACATCTCCATTTGAGGAGTTTGACTTTGATCCTCCTTCAGCGTTGAAGAGGGTGCATACGTGGCCAGCAACTTCCTCCGGATCACTGGATGATTCTATTGATAAGCAGTCGGTAACAAGCGTCAAATGTGCCAAGGCTGCAAAGCAGGTGTGTATTGACACTTTTTTTCGGGGGTTTGATATGATTCTCTCTCTCTCTCTCTCTCACTCTCTCTTTTCGTTTTTGATGTAATTGTTAATTTGAGTAAGGAAAGTCAAGACAGTAATAGTTAGGCTGGATGAAGAGTAGGTGTCTATTTTGATTTTGCATAACAAGACAACTAAACCTTTAGTCCTACCTAGAGTGTACCATGTGATACAATTTTTACATAATTTAGTCAAATCTGCATGTAACAATAAAGGGAGTCTATGCTCATGTGTATGTATTTGTGGAAAATATTTTTTATTCTGACATTTTAATTCGTGTGTGTGCGACTCCTTGTTCTTTTTCCGAGTATACTTAAGTTGTGGCAGACTTACTTTAAGGTCAAGCCGCATCCTGTTTTTCTGTGAAAACTACAGTTTAATAAGTGTAAAAATGGTCTGGACACCAAGTTAAAATAAGAAAAAAGAATAATACAGTAAGATAAAACCTGATTGTTCCGACACGAAGTACTTACCTTGAACTACTTTCTTAGGAGTATATGTTATCTCCTCCCATTTGACCAGAATTTTGTGTAGTTTACCCTACTCCCATTTTGTATGCGGGGCATTCTCTGGTGGAGTGATACGCGCCCAGAGACGACCCGGGGTCAGAGAGCATGCTTGCTCAGGTCTCGATCTCCAGTAAGTTTTTGGTCGCATCGGCGTTAACACCCCGACGCTCTCTCTTAACCCAGTGCGACCCTTTGTGTCTCACGCGGTCCTCACGTGGTCCCTTTGTGTGCTTCCCTATCCTTTCCCTCTGTGTTCCTGTGTCTCGCGGTGTATTACTAGTGCATTATGGAGCATCCCCGTCGTTGCCCTGGGCCTGTGGCCGTCAAATCGTGAGGCGCTTTCCTTTCTAAGCCCGAAGTTGACCCGCACTCCTTGTGTTCGTCGTGTAGGGGCAGTGTGTGTTCCCCTACAGCCACGTGTCCGGAGTGCGAATCCTGGAATGAAGTGCAGTGGGTGCGATACGGTACTAAGAAGAAGGCCTCTCGACGGTCCCCTAGGAAGTCCAGCGTCTCTTCACCCCTCGCTTCGCCCGGCGTCCCGTTGGACAGTCTCTCTGCCATCTTCTCCTACCCAGTGTAGGGGTCGCGGTAAGTCTGTTGCGGGGAAGCAGCCTGTGGGCCTTCCCCAGGAGTCTGATTTACCTGACAGTGGGATTGTGTCTTCGGTCCAGGCAAGTTGGGGGCCTGAGGGGGGAGCGGGTGTGTATCCGGGGGACGGAGCCCTGGTGAAAGCAGGTCCCGTTTTGCCGGACGATCCGATGTGGGGTAAAATGGCAGCAGTCTCTTCTCCCGCCTCTTGGGCAGGTTTTTCAGGTGCGTCAGCAGCCGAGGGTGCCGCCGAGAAGGACAACTCGCTGCCATCAGATACCCTCGTGTGGGTGCCTCCGAAGACGCCCTTCAGATCGCCCCTGAGGATGGAAGAGGAGTTTGAGGTCTGGTTCCCCAGCGAGGAGCTCCCCTGCTCCCCTCCAACGCCCTCAGCTACGTTCCCAGCAGACTTCATTGAGCCTTCGTCGCCAGCCGAACCCCATGCAGAACCACCAGCAACGCGGCAAGATTCAGGCCCTCCAACGAGGTCCTACAGGTATTCGGGCTCCTCGGTCGAGGCCTACTCCTACTCGTCGGAAGACGGAGCCCCAAGAGACCATAGGAGACGGCGAGATAGGTCCCGCAGAAGGCAATCTCGCTCGCGCTCCCATTCAAGATCCCGCCATGTGAGTAGATGTTCCAGATCCCCCAGGAGGAAGTTCAGGAGAAGCCTTTCGCCGGAGGAAGAATGGGTACGAGTCTCCATCCCCCGTAGCCAACTCCTGGGAGCTGCAGCAGTTGGGGGCACCTCGAGATGGCACCCCAGGCCCTGCTCACCGGTAGGTTTTGTCGACGAAAGTAAGTATGACCGACGGAGGGACTTGTCTCATTAGGCACCAAGGGACAGGCATAAGTCCGCGAAGGTTCCGACTCCACCCGCCCAGCGGGGAGAGTCGCCCCTTCGGTCTGGCAGCCGCGTCCCGGCCTCAATATCTTTGATGAGTTGTCCAGAACGGGAGAAACACCTTTCCTCGACGGGCAAGCCCGCCCGCAGATCCATGGTCCGCCGGAAGAAGAGATAGATCCAGGACGGAGGCCTCTGTTCCAGCGGCGATGCCTGTCCTACTACCTGAAGCGAGGGGACTGGACCACTCTAGGAGGATGCCTCCTCCTCGTGTGGCTCCCCCCGTTGGAGGTCCTTCGTCACGAGAACTGGGACTCCCAACGGAGAAGGTAGAGAACGGGGAAGAAGGTTCGCCAGCGGAGGTTTCTGCATACAGGATGGTGATAGGCCTCATCCGACGGCACCATAGGCTGGACGAACCGGAGCCCTCTACTGACGAGGTCTGGCTCTCGAGCCTCAACAGGTTGGTGCATGCGCCTGTACAACAGAGGCCCTCGCTAGCCCTCCCTTTAGCTAGAGGTGTGAAGCTGAGATTGGCGCACGTTAGCAAGGTCGTGGCCAACCATGCGGAAGCCCCCAAGAACCAGAGCGCATCTAGACTTCTCCAGGGCCTGAAGACGCAGTCCCGGTTCTACCTTCCGGAAGGACACCGCCCGGGGGCCTGCGCAGTGGAACCAGCAGTCACTATCTTGGAACAGGGTGCAGCAGAGGAGAGGGCTACCACAGCCCCGTTTTGTTTCTCCCCCGCGGAGGCTGCCATGTTGGAAGATCTTTCCAGGGACTTGATTCACGTGTCATCGTAGCTGGATTGGTGGGCCTCCACGCTGGTAGGGTTCCAGTCCTCGCACGACCTCATAATCCCGGAAAATCAGGCCTTGCTGAAGGAGGTGATTAGCTCGGGAGGTAAGGCCCTGTAGTTCCTTTCCCATCAGTCTATAACACAAACCGCCAACTGGATACTGAGGAAAAGGGACACAGTGCTCAGCAGGCTTGTAAGGAGGCTCCCTGACAGGGAAGCGAGGTCCCTGAGGAGCCTTCCACTGTGGGACGAGTCAGTTTTCCCCCTCAAGGAAGTGGAAGAGACGGTGGAGAGGGTGAGTAAACTAAAGGATGTGGGGGAACCGAGTTCCCCTCCAGCAAGAAGACCCACCCATAGAAGAGCACCTTCTGACGTCCCTCTCCCTCCTCGCGCCTCACCTAACCAGCCCAGGAGAGACGCCCCTACTACATCCTGGCAGCAACCTTCGCAACCCTCCCGTAGGGGAACGTCGGCTGTGCAGTCAGCATTCAGGCCCTCCTATTTTGCCGCCAGAAGAGGTCGTTCGGGCCGCGCCTCTCTATGGAGATAGGGAGAGAGGCCCCTTTCTCCTGCCGAAGCCTCAGGTGGGGGGATGTCTCAAACATTCTTGGGACACATGGCGGGACCACGGATCGGACCCGTGGACCGTGACAGTCCTGAAAGAAGGGTACAGGTTGCCCTAATTGGTGGACCCCCCCACCTCTGATACCAGATCTACAGGCGGAATGGTTGGCACCGAAGGACCCCTTGAGAAGGACGGCCCTGCAAGACGAGGTCTCTGCTATGCTGGCGAAAGGGGCAATGGAACCAGTCAAGAACCCAGGTCCAGGGTTCTACAGCAGACTCTTCCTGGTGGAGAAAGCAACAGGGGGCTGGAGACCGGTCATAGACCTCTTAGCCCTCAACAGGTTCGTGTGCAAGACCGACTTCAAGATGGACACTCCGAAGTTGGTCCTAGCGGCCTTGAGGGAAGGAGACTTCATGATGTCCATAGACCTCAAGGACGCATACTTCCAGGTCCCTGTCCACCCTTCCAGCAGGAAGTACCTAAGGGTAAAATGGGGTACCCAAACATTACAGTTCAAGACCCTGTGCTTCGATCTGTTCACAGTCCCTCAGGTCTTCACGAGGATCTTCGCGACAGTCTCAGCCTGGGCGCATGAACAGGGCATCCGCCTGATTCGGTACCTGGACGACTGGTTGTTGCTTTCAGCCTCAAGGGAAGTACTGAGGGGACAAGGCGCGAAGCTCCTGCAGTTCTGCAACGTCCTGGGTATCACCATCAACCTAGAGAAGTCCCAATTGATACCCTCCACCAGGATGACCTACCTCGGGATGGCCCTGGACTCCCGGTTGGCGAGAGCATTCCCTTCCGCGGAGAGACTGGACAACCTGAGCCAGATCCTACGGCCCTTCCTGTCGGGTCAGCCCAGGAGAGCCAAGGACTGGCAGAGACTGATAGGTCACCTCGTGTCATTGGAGAAGCTAGTCCCACAGGGGAGACTCAAACTCAGGGGAGTACAGTGGAAACTGAAGGAGGGCTGGAACCAGAGAGACTCCCCGCACAAGGTGGTCCCGATGTCCCCGGAAACGAAGGAGGTCCTCGAGTGGTGGCACGATGCATCGAACACCCTCAAGGGGATGCCCTTCACGGCCGACCCTCCGGAGATGCTCCTGTTCACGGACGCATCAAAGGAGGGTTGGGTTGCTCATCTCCTCGACAGCACAGCGAGAGGAAGATGGGGAGCCGAAGAGAAGAACCTGCACATCAACGTACTGGAAATGATGGCAGTGCAAGGGCAGGCCTAGAGTTCGTTCAGAAGCTCCGGGGAAACACCGTGCCACTGATGTGCGATAACGCCACGATGGTGGCCTACATAAAGAAGCAAGGAGGACTAAAATCGAGAGAGTTGTGCGGCCTCACGTTGGAGTTCCTGGAATGGGCCGAAAGGGAGCAGATCAAGATCTCGGTCAGGTTCATTCCAGGGAAGAGGAACGTCCTGGCCGACAGCCTCAGCAGAATGGGTCAAGTGGTGGGGTCCGAGTGGTCCTTGCACCCAGAAGTGGCCAAGACTCTGATTCAGAAGTGGGGCTCGCCAGTAATAGACCTCTTCGCCACGAGATTGAACGCACAGCTCCCGTGTTTAGTTCTCCTGTGCCAGATCCAGGAGCAGCGTTCAAGGACGCTTTCCAGCATCCTTGGGACAACCTCGACATTTACGCCTTTCCTCCCTTCGGAATGCTCAGACAAGTCCTCAACAGGGTGAGGAGAGCGGACAACCTGTGGATTACTTTGGTAGCGCTCTGGTGGCTGGAGAGAGAGTGGTTCGCGGATCTATTCTAAAGGAACTGGCGCGCCTTCCACCTTGGCCCCTTCTGGACAGGTCAGACCTTCTCCGGCAGCCACACTTTCAAAGGTTCCACGAAAACCCTCGGTCCCTCTGCCTTCACGCGTGGAGGTTATCGAGCGTCTCTTGAGGAAGGAAGGGTATTCGGCGAAGACTGCAACGATGATGTCGGGTTACCTGAGACGATCGTCAGCCGCTGTGTACCAGGCTAAATGGGCGACCTTCACGAAGTGGTGAGTCGCAAAGAACATCAAGCCGTTGAAAGCCTCCATCCCGGAGATAGCTGACTTCTTGGTCTATCTCAGGGACGAGGTAAATATGTCCATCCCAGCCATTAAAGGAGTCCGAGCCACCCTAGGACAAGTCTTCCTCCTGAAGGGCATTGACCTAGGTTCCTCCAGACACATCTCGATGCTCATCAAGAGCTTCGAGCATGCCCCCCTCAAACGGTTAGAGTGCTCCAGTGGGACGTGGCTAGGGTCCTGAAGATGCTGTCAGAACCTCCCTTCGAAACCCTAAAGGACATCTTAGACAAGGAACTCACCCTCAAGACAGTGTTTCTGTTAGCACTGGCATCAGCAAAACGGGTAGGGGAGTTTCATGGACTTTCATACGAGGTGTCACACTCGAAGGGCTGGCGTGAAGCTACCTTCAAGTTCATAACATCCTTCGTGACCAAGACCCAGAATCCAGCAGTCTGGGACCCCAAGTTTGAAGGCTTCTCGGTGCCGGCAATCCCACGTTCAGACAACCCGAAGGACTTGCGGGTGTGCCCTGTCAGAGCAGTACGGAAGTACTTGGAGAGGACAGCCAGGCTTAGACCCAAAATCAAGAGTCTCTTCGTTTCTTCAGGATTAGTGAAGAAACCAGTCTCCAAAAACACGATCTCCTTCTGGCTACGGCAAGTGTTCATGAGAGCCTACAATAGTGCAGGGATTCCTATTCCGGGTAAGCCTAGACCCCACAACATCAGAGGGCTGAGTACTTCGTTGGCCTTTGAGAAGAACATGGCAGTCGGCCAAATCCTGCTGGCGGGTACTTGGGCCAATCAGTCAACCTTCACAGCTGACTACTTGAAGGAATGCTCGAGGAGGTCCTTGGACGGATTCTCTCTCGGTCCCGTCATTTCAGCGCTTCAAAAGATTTAAATGTGTAGCCCCAGGGTAACCATAGGCAGTAAGTCCAAGAGAAACAGGTTCCTTCCTTACCCCCCCTGTTCCCTTATTACCCTCCCTGAAATGATACAAAATCCTTTAACTACCAGGGCATATATCGCAAGTGAATGGATTCGTCTCCGAGGATTTTTACAGAGGCGAGTTACTTAGACACTAAGATAGTTTTTTGGGTGGTTTTCCCTATTTTTTGTGTTTTCTCTTGGAGGGTCAGCAGAAACTAGCCTCCTATCTAGGTTCCCCCCCCTTTTCTCTTCTCATCACAGTGTCTAGGTCCTGTGGTACACTCCCATCTCCTAAGGTATAAGTCTCCTAAGAAAGTAGTTCGAGGTAAGTACTTCGTGTTGGAACAAATCACAAATTTTAAGTAATTTGTATTTTTCCTAACAGTACTTACCTCGAACTACTTTCGGGTTATGGCCCGCCCATCCTACCCCGAGTGCCTTACAGGACTTAATAGAAACCTATCTGACAAAACTTACTGGAGATCAAGACCTGAGCAAGCATGCTCTCTGCCCCCGGGTCGTCTCTGGGCGCGTATCACTGCCAGAGATGCCCCGCATAGAAAACGGGAGTAGGGTAAACTACACAAAATTCTGGTCGGATGGGAGGAGATCCCAGATACTCCTAAGAAAGTAGTTCGAGGTAAGTACTGTTAGGGAAAATACAAATTACCTAAAATTTATGTTTTTTTTTCAAATGAAGAATGAATATTAACCATTTCGATCCCATCCTCTCGCCAAAAAATTTGCCACTCAAGTGCCAAGACCTTTTGTAAATATTTTAATCATTTCATCTAAGTACAAAACAATTGATCTATAAATATATAATTTTTCATCATAAAGTTTGATGAATTTCTTTTCCATGGTTGGTATATAATTGTACATATTTTGTAGAACTATTTTTACATGTTTAAACAAAAAAAGATTGATGAAACAGGACTCTACTGTACATAGTATACCACAAATTGTGTTGAAGCCAGTAGAATACATCAAATGGCACTCAAAGGGTTACCAAATTAAATTACATGTCGGATGTCTATAAATTAAAGCATTTTTGTAATTTGAGTAAGCTAGGGAACGATGGCATCAATCATTGCATAAGTACTGCTGATGAGATTTCAAAGCTTTGCTTTATGAGGGAGATAGGACCAGATGTTTGCAATGCTGTTTAAAATAGCATATATTAAAAGTAGTTAAAAAATCACAGACTTGTATCACAAAATGCATTGCTAGGACTGTAGACTAGGGTGTCACATTCTTTTGTTGTATATACTGCTAATCGGGATATCAATGGACTGGCAAGTATCCTAATAGAAATAACGATAGCCATCGGGACCTAATTAAGGATAACATGATAATAACATACCAATTTAAAATGTTAACGTTATGCTCATGTTAGTTGCATCAGATTACCAATAAGGTTAAATTCAGATTTCCCATATTGTAAGGAAAGTGGGTGTAACTAAGAGTTGATCCTATATATATACAAATATTTGTCCTTTATAGGATTGTTTTCAATGTAACTGGAATTGGCTGTTCAAGATTTTACGAGTTGTCTGTAGTTGGTGGTGGGGGAACAACCCCCCCCCCCCCCCCCCCCCCAGCACTTAAGTAACCACTTTTCAGCTGCCGGATAGTACACAAGTACTTCCATTGTCTGTGACTATTTTAATCTTTTGCTCTTTATTTAAGATAAATCAACTGGCAAATCAAGTGCAAGGGGTATTAAGGAATTAGTTAGGTTTTTGCAGGATTTTCCCATTAACTGTAACTGGTGATAGTTGTCTGTGTAACCAAATGCCAGGGAGAGGGGCACCACCCTTCTTTCTGTCAGTATCTTCCCATCCCCGGAAAGTCTCTAAGAATGCATCATCTGGTTGACCAGCCTTTCAGTCGAGTTCCTGTAATCTCTTTCCCTGTTGGAGCATCGTCACCAGTCTGGATGACACCTTAGAAGGGAAAATTGAATTTTATCCTTATCTGTTGTTCTTTATTGTTATTATTAATTGCTAAGCTACAATCCTAGCTGGAAAAGCAGGGTGCTATAAGCCCAGGGGCTCCAACTGGGAAAATAGCCCAGTTCGTAAAGGAAGCTAGGTAAAATAAAATATTCTAAGAACAGTAACATTAAAATAAATATCTCCTATATAAAGTATAAAAGCTTTAACAAAACAATTGGAAGAGAAATAAGATAGAATAGTGTGCCCGAGTTTACCCTCAAGCAAGAGATCTCTAACCCAAGACAGTGGAAGACCATGGTACAGAAGCTATGGCACTACCCAAGACTAGAGAATAATGGTTTGGTTTTGGAGTGTCCTCCTAGAAGAGCTGCTTACCATAGCTAAAGAGTCCCTTCTACCCTAGGAGAGCATCCTAGAGGATGTCTTTGAAGAAAGGAGACTGATTGATATGAGATGCCTTTGTCTGACTTATAGCATTTCTTTCCATGTAGGAGAGACGGTGCTGTTCCAAGATTACACTGCCCTTAGGGATGTAGGGCCTCTGCCCAATTTTTTCTTCCCGGAAATGTCTGAAAATAGCCCTCCTGAGAATCCACATTCATTGGGATTCTACGCATCATAAGTCCACACGTACAGTATTGAGATATACTGCCATCTGTGTAAACGCAAGATCCACACTCACAAGCTGTACATATTGTCTTTACCTTACTGCCTCTCGAACACACTTGTCTTATAGTCATGTATGAGCATCAGTTTTCCTCGCACTAATTTTGATGTTCCTGGCTTTCACTTTCACAGTCTGTATGTATGGTCTTTAACATACAGGTATTCGCCGACTTACGACAGCGATAGGGACCGAGAGACGCGTCGTAAGTCGAGTTCGTCATATGTCGAACCAAAAAAGGTTTGCGTATGATACTGTACTGATTGCAGACTCAGAAGAGAAGCTTGGTCGGTTAGTGAAGGTGGTGCGAGGTTGAATATCATGTTGAATGGAGAATTACTTGAGGTGGATCAGTTTAAGTACTTGGGGTCTGTTGTGGCAGCAAATGGTGGAGTGGAAGCAGATGTACGTGAGAGAGTGAATGAAGGGTGCAAAGTGTTAGGAGCAGTTAAGAGAGTAGTAAATAATAGAGGGTTGGTCATGAATGTAAAGAGAGTTCTGTATAAGAAAGTGATTGTACTAACTGTGATGTGTGGATCGGAGTTGTGGGGAATGAAAGTGACGGAGAGACAGGAATTGAATGTTCGAGATGAAGTGTCTAAGAAGTATGGCTGGTGTATCTCGAGTTGATAGGGTTAGGAACGAAGTAGTGAGGGTGAAAACTGGTGTAAGAAATGAGTTAGCAGCTAGAGTGGATATGAATGTGTTGAGATGGTTTGGCCATGTTGAGAGAATGGAAAATGGCTGTCTGCTAAAGAAGGTGATGAATGCAAGAGTTGATAGGAGAAGTACAAGAGGAAGGCCAAGGTTTAGGTAGATGGATGGAGTGAAGAAAGCTCTGGGTGATAGGAGGATAGATGTGAGAGAGGCAAGAGAGCGTGCTAGAAATAGGAATGAATGGCGAGCGATTGTGACGCAGTTCCGGTAGGCCCTGCTGCTTCCTCCAGTTCCTTAGATGACCGGGGTGGTAGCATCAGTAGGGGATTCAGTGTTATGAAGCTTCATCTGTGATGGATAACGGGGAAGTGTGGGCTATGGCACCCTAGCAGTACCAGCCAAACTCGGTTGAGTCCCTTGTCAGGCTGGGAGGAACGTAGAGAGGAGAGGTCCCCTTTTTTGTTTCGTTTGTTTGATGTCGGTTACCCCCCAAAATTGGGGAAGTGCCTTGGTATATGTATGTATTACTTAAAGCTCTTCTCATTAGTTATCACTTGCATGTGTATATGCTTTCATTTGTTCGTTATGATTGGCGATGAAATGTAAACAAACCTTTCTGTTTTAGGAAGCGTTTATTAGGGAAAACTTTTATGTAAAATTGCTATTTCATTTATTTAGAAAGTCTAAGCATAAAGTAAATAAAAATATTAACAACATTGTTATTACATAACCAATACTTGGTGAGATATCTGTTTCTGGCAAAGCTAACTTATACACAGATGTGTAAATGCCTTCGTTTGTTCGTTATGTTAGGTGATGAAATGTAAACAAAGCTATAGTTTCGGTTTTATGTGGCGTACTGGTGTGTTTAGCAAAAGCATGATACAGACAATAGTACAAACCTTTCTCAGGCCATGTCCTTACCTGGTTTGATGGAAGTTCCATTTAATACCAAGTTACTGAGTGCACCTCTAGTTGAGGAGGTGCAAGACCTTGGTAGCTCACCACTGCTTAATCAGAGAAGAGAGACCTCCATCTCACCCCCTTCTATAGGGAACAGTAAAGTTAGGACATGAAATAAATATGAAGTTTTGTCAATGTTTTAGATCAACTGGAAGACAACTTGAATAAATCGTAAATTCAAGTTGAGGTCCACCTACGAAAAATAATTTTAGATAAAATATTGGTAGTGGGAAGACCACCTCCAAGGTATCTTCCTGTAAATAAACCATAGTTTTTTCTTCAATTTTGCAATGGAATTATTGGACTAAGGACCAAATATGAAGAACGCTCCTCATTCATGAGCACTCCCCTATAATTCTATGTCTACAGGAGAGCAAGCTTGGTAGTAATACTCCTTGAACTCACTAATATATTAGCCATAGATAGGACTCCATATGTTCAACAATCAGAGCCATGGCGGAAGTCTTATATACGTTCGTCTCCCGCACTAACACATCCTTTCAATTAATGTGTGGCTGTTTAATCTTAAATTTGGGACTAGCTGGTATAGCATTTGGGAAAGTAAGGACAAATGTTTATCATTAGCTACCACTGAACCCCATGCAGAATCTCACAGCTATAGTGACAAGCAGCGCATTGACACTACAGTATAGCGTACGAACAGAATGAGGAAAGTATCCATTTCATTAAATTGAAGATGAAAATGAATTAAGTGGTCTTAATTGTTTTATATCCTACTAAAAATAAAATGACAAGCAGTAGTCCCCAAAATCTGTACATTACCTGACCTTTCTTGGCTTTTTAGTGAACATTTTTCATATAGTGACTGCCATCTTGTATATTTCTATGTAGCAAATGATGTATCTTGAGTATGTAAAGGCTTGCTTTGAATATTTTAACTTGAGCGGGGAAGGATTCGAATGTGATTAACTAATTAAATGTCAATATTCAGATGTCCACAAGAAGCCATTTTGCAAACCTGCAGGCCATCTTGAAAAATGACAAAATTATGTGTGGCTGGAGATTGATAGGTAGACGGAAGGTCGAGAAGAATTGATGTGCCAAATTTCATTTTTCAATATTAAACTTACCCGATGATCATATAGCTGTCAGCTCTGCTGCCCGACAGAAAAAACCTACGGGCGGAATACGCCAGCGATCGCTATACAGGTGGGGGTGTACATCAACAGCGCCATCTGTCAAGTAGGTACTCAAGTACTCGATGTCAACAAGAATCAATTTTCTCTCTGTCGTGCCAATGGCAAGACCTACTAAATACGCCGTCCCTAACTGGATTTGTTTTCACAACGATTTGGTGAAGTACACTATTCCAGTTTTGAGCTTTCGCTATGCAGGAGTTTTATCTTCATTTCAAAACTTGAACTCGTTTTGGATAGATTTAATTATGGTGACGAAGAGAGTATGGACTCTCTTTCACTTTTAAATGGCCGACCCTTCCCTTAGACGGAAGTGTGTTTAGGTTTTTGGTAATTTTGCTTAACAAGTTATAGATCTATTTATTTTATATCTCTCCGCCTTTATAGGCCTCTTCGATTAACTTTCCATTTATTATAAACTTATAAAAAATTAATTTTTATGTTTGTTTATATGCGACCTTTCCTAATAGTAGGCGGTCCTTACTTGGAACCGAAGTTAATTAACATTGAGCCCGTCATATCGTATTTAACCTTTTAAGAATTTAATACTTTTTTAATTTTAATGTTTTATGAAAGAATTTCTTTGATAGTCTTCGTACTGTTTTCAAAGATGAACTAACGTTTAGTTTTTTAGTCTCCGCAGTTGTTGACGTTCAGAACGTTCAACATGCGCTCTATCGTTACGATAGAGAGAGAGTGTTTCACGGTTTCACGTTGCAGTAAGAGTAAACCGATTCTAGCGTTTCGTTCATTCTTTCTTAGCTTAAATGGTTTAAATTCTAAATAAAGGAACTTTTTATTTGGGAAACCTTTCAGTTTTTTCCTTTAGCAAATAACATGTTTTAACGATATATAATTGGGCTCTTCTCTCAGGTGCTAAGTCAAGAGAGAAGAGAGAGAGAGATAGAGACGGAGGGAGAGAGAGGAGAATAAACGTTTCGTTCAAGCGGGTAACGTTGTTCTCGTTTTTTACTCTTCTCCCTAGTCGCTGTAGGGGAAGAAGGTAAAACGTTTCTAGAGTTTTATTCTTGTTCCCAGGCTTTTTGCGGTGAGAGATTGTAAACGTAGTTTATTTGATCTAGTGTTTAGTCTCTTTTCCAGCCACTGAATTCGTTTTTTTACTCTTCTCCCTAGTCGCTGTAGGGGAAGAAGGTAAAACGTTTCTAGAGTTTTATTCTTGTTCCCAGACTTTATGCGGTGAGAGATTGTAAACGTAGTTTATTTGATCTAGTGTTTAGTCTCTTTTCCAGCCACTGAATTCTTTATCCTTATTTGTTTTTCTGTTGCATTGTAAAACTGTTTTCGCAATTACTACCTTTTAATGAAGGATAGGATTGCGTGTTTCAGGTAGAAATCAGTTAAAGTTTCGATTTCAGTGAAATAAGTGCAAACAGAAAATCAAAAGTGATAAAGTGATATGCGCAAAGTGTTACAGTGTTGCGTCCGAGGGTTCGTCTGTTCGTGCCAGTTGTTCACCTAGTCCGGGACCTCTTACAAGCTCCCAAGCCCAGGGGAGAAGTAATGTCGAACGACTTATGGGTTCCACAGGCCTTGATCGACGAACAGACGTTTTTCCCTCCGTGGTTTCGGGCGTATCTACACACGTTGCCGACGTGAGATCGCCCCACCCACACAAAGACGAGAGAGCCCATTTATTCCTCGTCTGCGGAAGAGGTTTCTCGTAGAAACCATGGACCAAATCTTGCAGCTTTTTTAAGTGCAAGTCGGTCCCTTCCGCGCAAGTCCAACGGCCTAGGTGTAGCCACTGGGTCAGTTCGGACTCGCTGCAGTCATCCGACGACTGCACACCTCCCAAGAGAGGCAAGGTGGTACCGCAACAGGCAGTAACTCCGTCTGGTGCCGCACCAGCTGTTTTAGACCCTCAGTCACAACGGATAGTAGCTCCGTTTGTTGCCGTTTTTTGTAGACCCTAAGTGGTCTTTACTGCAGTCTATGCAGACTCAGTTAGCTGCGGTTATGCAGGAGTTTCGTGCGGAGAAGGTTTACACTGCTCTCGTTAGCCTACAACCTGCCACGGTTGTGCGCCCAGCTCACGCTGAGGCTGCCTGCTCCCACACTCCGGCTGCGGAGAGCTCCACCTCCGATGCGCAATCGACCCTGCCAGACGCATGTTAACGTTAGCCGACGTGCGGCTCCCTCCGTTAACATGCGTGAGCTACCGCATCAGCAGTGGGAAGGTGGAGTCAAGCTGCCGTGTTTTGACGCGATGCGTTAGTTTCCGCAACCCACGGCAGTCCCCACCACGCACCACCACTCCGCTTTGGTTGTTGCCTGCTCCCACACTCCGACTGCGGAGAAGGTTGACGATGCACCCGTTTGCCTACAGCCTGCCACGGTTGTGCGCCCAGCATGGCTGCCTGCTCCCTCACTCTTGTTGTGAGAGCTCCTCCACCCATGCACAGTCGACCCTGCCAGACGCATGCTGACTCCCACAGACACACGGAGCACTCCGTTGCCGTGCGTGAGCTACCACAAGCTGCCGTGTTTTGACACGGTGTGTCAGCCTCCGCAACCCACTGTGGTTACCGCCACTCGCCCGCAGCAGACTAGTCAGTCAGGAGTTGAGGCTTCCCCACACAGCTTTGGTTGTTGCCAACTCACAGACTGTCAAACAGTTACATGACGTTGCCTTCTGGTCTGCTACTAATGCACCAGTGCTGTATGTCCTCACGCACCTGTTGTGGTTGACAGTTCAGTTTTTGACAGTTCACAGACTGTCAATCAGTTACATAACGTTGCCTTCTGGTCTGCTGCTTATGCACCAGTGAGACCCTCACTGAGATAACCTAGCTTTTCTCGGACATGGTTCCTGTAGATGAGAAAGTGCTGTTCTCCCTCCTTCTGATATTCCTTTGAGGACTCTGTCATTTGGAGAGGAGCCTTAAGCTGCTTAGCCTCCTATGGACTTTAATTAAAGCATAACAATGCTTCCAGGGATGGTAAATGGTTCCGCTTCAGTCGCTAACCCCGTCTGTTGCCACACCTGCTCCCATAGACCCTAATGAGCTTTGTTGCAAGACATGCAGTCCAAGCTTGTGTCCTTGATAGAGGATTTTTTACGGAGAAGAACCTTCTAGCCAACAACCTTCCTACCGGTTGGTTGTGCGCCCTGTTGACGCTGAGGTATCCTACTCACGTCCGCCAGTTGAGATGGTTCCTCCACCGGTGCGACCCAGTGTGGGTTGCCAGTCGCACGTTGACGTTAAGCGACTCTCGGAGGTGGTTGTGGACGTTCAGTGTGTCACTAGGAAGACGTTCAACAACCAGCAGAGGTGACTTGTTGTGACGCAGTGCGGCAACCTCAGCAACCCGGTAGGGGGTTGACTGCACAACCCAGACAGTCTAGACAGTTTCGGGTTGACGCTGTACTTCCTCGCGTCCCCATGGTTGACAGTTCACAGACTGTGCAGCAGTACCATGATCTTGTGTCCGGCTCCGTCACGCATCCACCAGTGCGACCGGATTCAGCGAGTCAGACGTTGCCCACTCCGTTGCCGTTTCCTCATCAGTTTCGGATGAGGAACCCTCTGATGAGGACATTGCTGAACAAGACGATCAACCCCCAGCCCTGCTATCCATCCAGAAGATGCTGAAGAAGGAACACTGCCCTGTCAAGCTGTGGATGAGTCTGGTTAGGACACTGTCATCCGTGGTTCAATTTGTGTCACTTGGAAGACTACACCTCCGTCCTCTTCTGTATCATCTTGCTTTTCACTGGAAAAGGACAAGACGCTAGAAGCGGTCTCGATCCCGGTTTCCGGAAAGATAAAGTCTGGTCTGACTTGGTGAAAGGACTTTATCAACCTTTGTAAGGGTCTTCCCCTGACGGTTCAGACTCCCAACCACGTTCTCTTCTCAGACGCATCGGACGTAGGCTGGGGTGCGACATTAGGCGGTAGGGAATGCTCGGGATTATGGAACTCGAGTCAAAGGACAATGCATTTCAACTGCAAGAAGCTTCTGGCAGTACGTCTGACCTGGAAGAGCTTCAGGTCTCTCCTTCAAGGCAGTGGTGGAGGTGAACACGGTCAACTCCCTGCTTTGACGTACATCTCCAAGCAAGGAGGGACCTACTCTCTGACATGGTACGAGTTCGCAAGTGACCTCCTCTCCTGTTCAACAGGTCTAGACTTTTCACTAGTAACGAGGTTCATCCAAGGCAACTTGAATGTCATAGCAGATTGTCTCAGTAGGAAGGGACAAATAATTCCAACATATTGGACCCTCCACAAGGATGTATGCAAGAGACTTTGGGCCACCTGGGGCCTGCCAACCATAGATCTCTTCGCAACCTCGATGACCAAGAGGCTCCCAATACTTTGCTCACCTATCCCGGACCCAGCAGTAGTTCATATAGATGCCTTTCTACTAGATTGGTCTCATCTAGATCTATATGCATTCCCTCCGTTCTAGATTGTCAACAAGGTACTGCAGAAGTTCGCCTCTCACGAAGGGACAAGGTTGACGCTAGTTGCTTCCCTCTGGCCCGCGAGAGAATAACTTACCGAGGTACTTCGATGGCTAGTAGACGTTCCCAGAACACTTCCCCTAAGGGTGGACCTGCTACGTCTGCCACGCGTAAAGAAGGTACTCCAAGGCCTCCACGCTCTTCGTCTGACTGCCTTCAGAATATCGAAAGACTCTCGAGAACTAGAGGTTTTTCGAAGGAGGCAACCAGAGCGATTGCTAGAGCAAGGAGAACATCCACCCTTAGAGTCTACCAATCGAAGTGCGAAATCTTCCGAAACTGCTGCAAGTCAGTATCCGTATCCTCGACCAGTACCTCTGTAACTCAAATAGCTGACTTCCTCTTATATCTGAGGAAAGAACGATCTCTTTCAGCTCCCACTATCAAGGGTTACAGAAGCATGTTGGCATCAGTCTTCCATCACAGAGGCTTAGATCTTTCCAACAATAAAGATCTACAGGACCTCCTTAAGTCTTTTGAGACCACGAAGGAGCGTCGTTTGGTTACACCTGGTTGGAATTTAGACGTGGTTCTAAGATTCCTTAAGTCAGACAGGTTCGAACCACTTCAATCAGCCTCCCTGAAAGATCTCACCTTTAAGACTCTTTTCCTGATATGCTTAACCACAGCTAAAAGAGTCAGTGAGATTCATGCCTTCAGCAAGAACATCGGATTCTCATCCGAAACGGCTACATGTTCTACAACTTGGTTTTCTAGCCAAACACGAGCTGCCTTCTCGGCCTTGACCAATATCGTTCGATATTCCAAGCTTATCGTATGGTTGGAAATGAACTAGAAAGATTATGATGTCATGTAAGAGCTCTTAAGTTCTTTTTTAAAAACCTTTACGAGGCCCGTCTGAAGCTTTATGGTGTTCAGTTAAGAATCCATCTTTGCCTATGTCAGAGAATTCTTTATCCTATTTTATCAGACTGTTAATACGAGAAGCTCATTCCCTTCTGAATGAGGAAGACCAAGCTTGGCTGAAGGTAAGGACACACGAAGTTAGAGCTGTCACAACTTCCGTGGCCTTTAAACAAAATAGATCTCTGCAAAGTATATTCGACGCAACCTATTGGAAAAGCAAATCAGTGTTCGCGTCTTTTATCTTAAGAATGTCCAGTCTCTTTACGAGAACTGCTACACTCTGGGACCATTCGTAGCAACGAGTGCAGTAGTGGTGGGGGCTCCACCACTACAATTCCCTAATTCCAGAACCTTTTTAATCTTTCTCTTGAAATATTTTTGGGTTGTCCGGAAGGCTAAGAAGCCTTTCGCATCCTACTTGATTTGGCGGGTGGTCAAAATCATTTCTTGAGAAGCGCCTAGATTAGAGGTTTTGATGAGGACCTTTAGTATGGGTTGCAACCCTTCATACTTCAGCTCCTAGGAGTCGCTCAGCATCCTATGAGGATCGCGAGGCTCAGTAAGGAAGACGTACTTAAAAAGGCAGAGTAATTGTTCAAGTCGTCTTCCTTACCAGGTACTTATTTATTTTATGCTTGTTATTTTGAATAACTGCTAAAATGAGATACGGAATACTTAGCTCATAATATGTCAACATGTAATGCTGGTCTCTACCCACCCCCCTGGGTGTGAATCAGCTATATGATCATCGGGTAAGTTTAATATTGAAAAATGTTATTTTCCTTAGTAAAATAAATTTTTGAATATACTTACCCGATGATCATAAATTAAAGGACCCACCCTTCCTCCCCAATAGAGACCCAGTGGACAGAGGAGAAAATTGGTTCTTGTTGACATCGAGTACTTGAGTACCTACTTGACAGATGGCGCTGTTGATGTACACCCCCACCTGTATAGCGATCGCTGGCGTATTCCGCCCGTAGGTTTTTTCTGTCGGGCAGCAGAGCTGACAGCTATATGATCATCGGGTAAGTATATTCAAAAATTTATTTTACTAAGGAAAATAACATTTTTGTATCACCATTTACACTTTTCCCTTATAATTTTGTAATTACCAAGGGGAAAAATAATGAGAAAAAAGATGGAATAAAAAATTTGTTAATAGTTTTATTCAAATGATTTATTTTTATTTGGTTAGTACTTTATTGGCTTTTGTCAGTTATAGTTTTTGCTATGGGGTGAGAAGTTAGCTTAGGAAATGTTGAAAATTTTTGGGGGGAGTTCTTCATTAGCTTTGGTCTGTGAAAGTTTCAGCATGTGGGTAAAAAGTTAGTTGAGCAAATACATGTATTGAAAATATGGTTTTCCTTGGGGGAGTACTTTATCAGCTTTGGTCAATGAAAGTTTCTGCATTTTGGGTTAGAAGTTGAGGAAATCTTGATATTTTATTGAGAAATTCTAAAAAGAAAATACTTCTTGCCTTTGGCCAGTACTTTATTAGCTTTCGTCTGAATTTTCAGCTTATTTGGTGCCAGGAAATCTTAAAAATAATGTTTATTCATAAGTGCTTGTTAGTCAAGATTTTGTCAGTGACTGTTGTAGTTTTCAATCTGTATTAGTAATTAATCCACTGATTCATCAGGAGTTTGTTATTAATAAATTTTAAAAAGTATTGTAGCATTACTCCAATCTAATACAGTTAAATTTTTTTTAAATAATTAATGTGATCTTGATATGTTTTGACTACCATTGGACATATTTTATATCCTGTGTTTACAAGTTTTTTTCTTATTACTTTGTTATAAAAATGTTTTAAAAGATAAATCTGTACTTTATATCAATGGAGAGGAAATATATTCTGCTATATGATAAAAAATGCGAAGCTCTGGCTTGTGTAGTAAGCTGAGCTAAGTAAAATATCCAAAAAAGGGGACCCGAAGCTTTAGTGGCAAATTATTTGTTGAGGTGTACACACTCAAAGGTTTGAATGGAATTGAATGTTAAGTTTGATTAATTTTCTCTTCATTTGGTACTACTTCATCAGAAAGATGACATTAATATTTTTACATTTTCCCTTTAGTTAGGACTGTTCTTCAGTTTAATGAAGAATATTGTTCCTCTAGTTTATGTATTTTTGTTGTGGAATAGTTTAATGAGACCATAGTGTCTCATATCTGCTTCTACTGCAATTCTATAGTTCTGTATAGGTTGAATGAGGGTGAGAACTGGTGGAAGTGGATATTACTGACATGTAGGTGAGGAGAAAAGAAAATGTAACATTAAAGTATGACTTAATAACTTACTAACATGACTTTTTATATTACTAATGATGGTTAATGCTGCATATAAAGATTGTCCCCCCTCCTTATGTTAGGTAGTGTAGTTAAGTTTTCATATTTTTTATTTTGACCTGACAAGTGTGTTTTGTTTACAGGCAAGTTGAATGTTTCGTGTGTCAGCAGCTTTATTAATACTGTATTAGTTAAGAGAAAATAGCATTTAATGTTCAATGAGAAGTTATTCTAGTACCTGTAATGATATTTTCTGCAATTATTGCCGGTAAAATTAAGAAAATATCATGGTAAAATGTAGAAAACTTCTAAAATAACTACAAATCTTAAATTGGCTATTTCCAGAAAGATTGTCTACTCTTACTTGAAATATTTAAGTTTACTTTATTTCTGTCAGTTTAAATTAATCACATTTTGCTATATAAAGGTAACTTTGGAAATATAGATTTTAGCTTCAAAATCCTGTTATTTTGAAGAGTATATTTTATTAGAAGCTTTAATGAATGAATGGTGGTATGGATTCCTTGGGATTTTGTTCATGGATGATTTGAACTATATTTTTAGCTCTTATGCCATTATAATCATTGTTTTCAAGAAATTTGTTGTTACTCCCTACAGTTCTATACAGTTGTGAAGAATGTCAAAAAGACGCATCAGCTGCAAGAGTCAGGCGAGTTCCAGGAGTTCAATGATGACGTTGAATATTTCTTAGATGCTTTAAGGTTAGTTGGAAGAATCTTGGATTGTAAAACCTTCTGTACTGTACTCCATATATCACAGTTTTTCAGCCATTTTTCTGGTGTTTTCAAAAGTACTTTGGTGTGCAGTGTACCTGTATGCTCATTCTTGTGCAGTGTGCATATACTGTATACTCTTCCCTGAATACATTTGCAGTGAAATTATTAAGCGACGGTAATATAGCTCGGTTTGTCGTAATGTTTCTTATCAGTTCTAAGTTTCATTTGTTAATTTTTTTTTAACAAATTTAAACTGTTAAGTTTATTTTTAGCTGGGTAAAGGTATGCACTGTGTAGTGCTTAATTCTTTCATTATATTGTAGAGATGACATCTATAATTTTTTTTTTAAATTATTGAGGGACAATGTATTGAACAGATACTGCAATATAGGTCAGTATTTTTATGATAATAAAAAAATTCTCATCAAGTAATTGTGCTAGTTGATTTGTTAGGCTAGCCTTAGTATTAATTGGCTTTTTTTAGTTAAAAGTAAAAAAAAAATGCCAATAATAGAATAAGAAATTTATAAAGCATATTTAATGAGGTTTTACTTTTTTACCATATTTTAATTTCATAGCTACATGCATTTTGGTAGTAGCAAACAAATGTTATATAAGGCTAGAAGATTGTCTTTCATACTATCATAAGCCTTTTCATGGTAAATTAGAGTCTTGAGGGTATACTTAATTGCTAGATATGTTTGTTTGTTTGATTACAGTAACATGGTGTATAAATGTTTATTATACTACTTGCTTTTCCAAATGCATGTTTTCCCACATTAATCACATAATTAATTAAGGTTTGGTACTTTCTCTTTTTAGGGCTGCCATGCCAGTATCAACAAGATGTTTGGCTGCATTAAATTTGGCTCAGAAGTGTATGGTACCAGCGTTTCGGATGCACTTGCGGGCACATGGAACAGTTATCAAGTTTTTTCAATTCGTTGTCCGATGCTCATAACTGACCATGTAAGTAGAGTTTGTTCCTACATGTATACAAACCCTTTTGTTCATTATAGGGAATATACTTTCGGTAAAGCTGGAAACTAGACATAAAGACTTATAGCGAGGTATAACCACCACTGCTAGTTAGTCAGGGGCTAGGGTTGGTAGACCAGACCTTGCTTACATACTCACCCTGTGATAGATCTCTTGTTAACAACTAGTTTTGACTTTTTGCTCTTTCAAAGAGCTCTTGGGTTTTTAGGGATCTCGTCTTGGGGGCTTGTCCCGGCCATGAAGGACGTCAATGTGGTACTTTCATATCACCTATTGAGACCTATTTCCATTACCTTTGTCCCCTCTCGTAAAGGTCACTCTTGCTTGCAGGACTTTCCTTGTAACTGAGTGTCCGAAGTAGCCATCTTCCCAGTGGGTAAGGTTTGGTAGACAACAGAGGGAGAGTTCTAAAGGGATTGTTCTCCGAGGTTTTGTTTTCCTTGAAGGTGAAAAAAGTTCTGACTTTGCTCCATTGGCTCTCTCCCTCCACTCCGACTCTACTCGCTTGTTCTCCTCCGCTGAATGGTTGAGTAAGAATTATGGCTGCTTGAACCCCAGACAATCCTTAGATGCGGACTACATTGCTTCCTTTAGCGAACCGATTGTGTCCACTACCGGGGGAGCCTTTCCTATTTCCGCTTATAGCAACTCCTGCCTGGCTTTTGGGTCTCCCAGCTAAGGAATGGTTTTTCAAGAGTACTGCAGCTAAGAGCAGAGGTGACCACAGTTGTCCTTTCCGAGATTCTAGAGGTAATCCACCAACAGTGTTTCTTGTGGCTTTAGCTACTGATCTGTGTACATCTGTTCCCTTTGTTCCTACACCTTCGGCGTATGATTGAGAGCAGTTGCTTCTGGTATTCCTCGAAGCTCCTCAGTTACCAGGGGATGTTTTCTCTCTTTTGTTTCCTAATGCTGGAGTACGAGGGTAACCCAGTAGCTGAATTAGGTTAGTCTTTTAAGCTTGCTGATTGCTCGAACGGGCTGGTGTAAAGTGCCTCTCATGTCTACAAGCGAGGTTCGTCCTCACCTGTGGAGTTCTCCCAGGGTTAGGAACAAGTGCTCGATTTGTTAGGCATTGTTCCAGCTCTTGGAAGCACCTAGATAATGAATCTTGTGAGCTACAGTGAACCCTCGTTTATCGCGGTAGATAGGTTCCAGACGCGGGCGCGATAGGTGAAAATCCGCGAAGTAGTGACAGCATATTTACCTATTTATTTAACATGTATATTCGGACTTTTAAAACCTTCCCTTGTACGTAGTACTGTTAACAAACCACCCTTTAATGTACAGAACACTTAATGCATGTACTACAGCACCCTAAACTAAAACAGGCACAAATATTAAAGGCGATTTTATATCATGTGTTTCCTAAACACCTAAAAAGCACGATAAAAAATGGCAACCAATGTTTTGTTTACGTTCATCTCTGATCATAATGAAGAAACAAACTCATTTAGTGTACACATATATGTATAGGTTTAGTTTTTTGCATCGATTATATTGATTATACAGTACAGTACTGTATGTTGATTTTTTTATTACCAATGTTTTAGTTTACGTATTTTTCTTAGGACTTCCAAATGAAATCTTTTTCTTTATGACGCCGCCTGAAACGACGGCGTGTACGCTCAGTAAACAACCACGCTCAGAACAAACAAGGCATTTAACGCGCATGATGATAGTGATAAATAATGATACAGTACATACAGTATTTACAGTAAAAGCATTTACAAAATATGTTACCTTACAAATATAAAGTATACAGTACATGTAACGTAGCAAAACAGGAAAACAATTTGAGAGAGAGAGAGAGAGAGAGAGAGAGAGAGAGAGAGAGAGAGAGAGAGAGAGAGAGAGAGAGAGAGAGAGAGAGAGAGAGGAGAGAGAGAGAGAGAGAGAGAGAGAGAGAGAGAGAGAGAGAGAGAGAGAGAGAGAGAGAGAAGAGAGAGAGAGAGAGAGAGAGAGAGAGAGAGAGAGAGAGAGAGAGAGAGAGAGAGAGAGAGAGGAGAGAGAGAGAGAGAGAGAGAGAGAGAGAGAGAGAGAGAGAGAGAGAGAGAGAGAGAGAGAGAGAGAGAGAGAGAGAGAGAGAGAGAGAGAGAGAGAGAGAGAGAGAGAGAGAGAGAGAGAGAGAGAGAGAGAGAGAGAGAGAGAGAGAGAGAGAGAGAGAGAAGGAGAGAGAGAGAGAGAGGAGAGAGAGAGAGAGAGAGAGAGAGAGAGAGAGAGAGAGAGAGAGAGAGAGAGAGAGAGAGAGGAGAGAGAGAGAGAGAGAGAGAGAAGAGAGAGAGATATTGTTTTATGTACGTAAATGTAAATTTTAAACAAAAAAAATATGATAGGTTACCAAACATGTAGACTTTTAAAACCTTCCCTTTAACTTAATGCATACTGTACGTACATTACTAAACTATAAAACAGGTTAAAGTAAAAAATAAAGATTGTTACTGTACTCACCACGAAAGAAGTTCAAGAAAAAACTTGAATGACGATGGCGATGAATTTGCTGCCACAGTAGAAATGATGATGATGAAGCTGATGATGTGTTCTAACTGTGCAGTCAATGATAGTATTTTACGTCTCTTCAGACGGAGGTGTCTTTTCCTGGGACACCTCTTCAACTTCTTCAATTTCTTCCGAAGGCGTACTAGCAGGAGGGAACTGGCTCTTTTTTGCGAGGCTGGAAGAACATTGTGATCGGAAGTTGTTGCCCGCTGCTTCTTTTTTCGATCCAAGAGCATCCTGTAGGGAGTCGTGATGTCATCGACCTTATTTGAGAATTGCATCGAGCGAACACCATATCCTCGTCCCACTCTTGTAACATTTCTTTCGCCTCCTTCATATGGTTGCAGACCTTGGCAAGCCGTTCTACATGTTAAGCCCGTTTCTTCGACATTTTCTTGGGGTCTCTTCCTGGGTACCCTCACTCTCTTCCTCACTTGCCGATTTCGTCAGGTCTTCGAGGTCTGCGTCAGTTAGGGGCTGGGAATGGCAGTCTAACAACTCGTCGACGTCTTCAGTCGTCATGTCGCCCAAACCCGTCACCTCTCCAATTATGGCAGCCAACTGCACAGATTTCCGTATTGCAGAGTGTTGGATTTCCGACGGAGTAAATCCCTTGTCGTCGTAAACAATATCGGGCCGACAGCTTCTTCCAGCTCGCATTTACGGTTGCAGGTTTCATCTCTTGAAGTGCCTTTTGAATATTCTGCAGGCACGTGGCTATGGTGTACTGCCGCCAGTACGCCTTCAAGTTGAAGGCTTCATCCTCGTCATCTTGGGCAGCATCCACACACGCCAACGAGGTCCGCCAAGGTATTCTTCGTGTAGAGGGCCTTGAACGCCCTGATAACCCCCTGGTCCATTGGTTGAATTAATGACGTGGTGTTGGGTGGCAGGAACTCAACCTGAACGCCCTCACGCGACAGGTCAGTTGCGTATCCACCAGCGTTATCCATAAGGAGAAGGATCTTGAATGGCAAGCCCTTCTCTAAGAGATATTCATGGACTTGCGGGATGAAACACTGGTGGAACCAGTTGGAGGTCAGCATCTTCGTAATCCATGCTTTTTGATTATGCATCCAGTACACGGGAAGGAGATTCTTATTTTTATTTTTCAAAGCGCGAGGATTTTTCGACTTATAAATAAGCCCCGGCTTTAACAAAAATCCAGCAGCATTGCCACACATCACGAGGGTAACGCGATCCTTGAATGCCTTAAAGCCAGAGGCTTTGGCTTCCTCTTTGAACAGGAAAGTTCGCGACGGCATTCTCTTCCAAAACAAGCCGGTTTCATCCATATTAAAGACTTGTTCCGGCTTGTATCCACCTTCAGCGATAATGTTCTTGAAAGTCTGGTTCACGTAAGTTTCAGCAGCGGCAGTGTCAGCGGAAGCAGACTCCCCATGCAGGGAAACGCTTTTCAGGGCGAAGCGTTTCTGAAACTTCGCGAACCATCCCTTTGCTTGCGGAAAAACGTTTCTGAGGCTGGGAATCAGTGGATGTCCCTGGTTGAGGATCATCTGCATCATCATCATCTTCAGCATGGTTGCCGTCGTCGTCTTTAGGTTCCTTTGCAGCAAAATTCTCATATAAGCTCAAAGCCTTTGTTTGGATGGTGTTCGTATCCAACGCTATGTTCTTCTTCCGGCAGTCGGCAATCCACACAGCTAAAGCACCTTCCATGCGTACGATCGTTTTATTACGCGTTGTAACGACTCGCTTCGCTGATCTGCTAAAGGTGATTGCAGCAGTCTTTCTAATGTTCGCCTCGTCCTTCTTGATGTAGCGAACGGTGGATTCGTTGATGCCAAAATGGCGGCCGGCGGCCGCGTAACTTCTACCATCTTTTAACATGTCGAGAAGCGTAACCTTCTCAGCTATCGTCATCATCCTTCGGTGGCGTTTAGGCTCACTACCAGCCTTACTAGAAGCAGAACGCTTGGGAGGCATTGTAACAGAAAGTTCAACAAAAAGTTCAACTTAAAACAGTCGCACACAGCACAGATTAAACTTCACAAACTTAAGAACGTCTACTCAGCAATACGCGGAAAGAGAAAGTGAACGATGCAGCCCCGCGAGAACTTTGATGCTGCGGGTAGAAGATGCGGGCAAAACACCAATCACAGGCTAGATAACAAAACTTGAGTTTTGATTCGTCATCTATCAGCGCTTGAACCAATCACAACCCGTCTTACAGTACTATGGCGCGTTGGTTACTCATAGAAGATGCCCCCGCGCATACTGAACGTACGTAGATTAAGTACAATACCGTAATAATAATAAATAATGATAATAATACTGTACAGTAATAATAATAATAATAATGATTAATAATAATAACAATAATAATTTTATTAACAACAACAACAATAATAATAATAATAACAATAATAATAAAAATTTACGTACGCTATTTTACGCCTCTCTCTCTCTCTCTCTCTCTCTCTCTCTCTCTCTCTCTCTCTCTCTCTCTCTCTCTCTCTCTCGTACGCTTACAGTATTCGAAATGTGATTTTTGCAACAAAGAATATTATTGGATGCAGTACTGTACTACGTACGTATACATACAAAAGATTCATGGAAAAGAAGCACATCCATTACAGTACACACCATTCTAATATGGTATGACTGCATCTGATTTGCGTTTCATGTTCGATTTAATTTTACTACGTACTGAATTATCATATGATCACATTCTCTTTTCGTGTTTTATTTCTTTCTGTGCTGAATTATATATCATATGTAATGCAATGAACAATCAGTAAGAGCAGATATTACTAATTACAGTATTAATGGAATTACAGGTAACAAAATATCGTATTTGGTTGTCTTCAGATTTCGCGGTATTTTCGAATTTTCCGGAAAATCCGCGATATGTATATATATATGGGTTATGGGAAAACCCCGCGAAGTGGTGAATCCGCGATTGTCGAACCGCGAAGTAGCGAGGGTTCACTGTATAACACTTTGGGGTAAATGCCTCAAAGGGTAATGCCGGCCGACTGCTTGCTGTCTCCGCCTCTCCCATCGTGTCACCAGGGTCACAACGAGCCTTGTAAGCAATAGTCCATCGTGTCAGTGGGGCACAACAGAGCTAATGGAGTTTTGAGAGGCCAGGCCCTTCGGGACCACCACCTCTGCTTTTCCAGCTGTGTGTTAACACACAGAAAAACCTTATTCATTGTTATTCATGCCTCCTAATGCAGGAACAAATTAGACTACTTGACAAACTCCTGGAGCACTGACGAGAGTTTGTCTCTTTCATGAACGAAGAAAACCTTCTGGGCGAGTTCCTCCCTCAGACTAGTGTTTGTCACATGCATGGAAGAACAAAACCTTCTGGGTGAGTTCCTCTCGTAGACGAGTGTTCGTCTCATGTTATTAATGCCTCCTAACAAAGAGCATATACTACTTGACAACCTCCTCCGGGAGCGCTGACGAGTGTTCGTCGCATACATGAACGAACAAACCCTCACGGGCGAGTTCCTCTCTCAGACAAGGGTCTGCTGAAATGAAAGCACTAGCAACACCTCTTCCTTTTCATGAGAGCCCCCCACCCAAACACTAAGTGGTAGCAAGGTGCTTGGCCGAGCTCATCTCCCTATCATACAGAACCTACTGATATTCTTTGTTCTTGAAAGATGTACTCGTTTTCATGCCATTTGGCACCCGGAATCAAACAAATTGGAACCTGGTTCTAATACATTATTAGGTAGTCTTTCTTAGTCGATGGCTGTATTCCTTAGGGAAAATCGTTATCCATGAACCTCCTACCTTGACATAGGTAGTGTTCCCTCAAATGGGCTCCTCCTCCATCCTGGTATAAGGGATACCTGCCAGGTGGTCTCATTTTACAATTAAGTATCGGTCGCAGCGAACCATTCTGCCACACCTGGATCTTTGTTCAGTCCCGGGGTACCCGTCACGGGATTCCTGCCATAAGATTGGTGGAAATATACTATATATGGAGGTAAATATTCCTGTCTGTGTTACTTGTCCGTAACTAGACTTATGCATACAACTACTGTACCTGGTTGACAAGTGTGACTGAATATATGTCTCCAATCTGTCTTTCGGAAGTAGTTGTTTGCGACCGATTGTTGACATACACGACCAACTCCTATTCTAGCAAAGGTAGTTGGTGGACAAGATTCATCATCCCTTTGCAGAGACAATTGCTTGCAGCTGATCGCAGGATTCAAAAGCAATTGACTTGAAACGTTGTTTAATTGTTAAGCAACCCCTTGGTGAGTTCAGGCACTCAGATGAGAGTCATGATCCTGGTTTTTCTTAATTGAAGCATCCGAACCTTTGGGTGGGTCTCAACAGACACAATCCATGGTCAGTGCTGGCTGGCCTACTGGGTAGTTAGTTGACCAGGTAGCTCAGAGTCTTCTGATGGAATCAGAAGGGAAGACTAGTTTACAACCTGTTCATCTTTTTCCTCGAGTCGCAGTACGATCTAGAGCATGCTGGATCACGGTTCAGTGCGAGAAGTCAATGGCAGGTCTCATCTCTTGCCCGTTTTATTGAGGAAGGATGCCACAGAACTAGGGGATAATAAAAGACCTTAGGTTAGGGTCTGATCCAGGGACGGTCCTCATCCTTCGCGCGATGTGACACGTTGTAGTGGTTTGTGGACTGCGGCCAGACGTAGCATGCAGACAGCCTAGTGTCCGAATGCTGACCATACCCCCTCTTTTCACTAAACAAGAAATAAGGTGCAATACACAGATCCGGGTTAAAGGTAAACAGTCAAGAAGAAATGGGCACTGGGCACCACCCCTTATCTTTTTCAAGAGTACGCAGTTCTTTAGAACAAAGGCATAGCTCTATCTGTTTTAGGTAAGATTTCTTTCTTTTACTTGAGCATTAGGAACAAAAAATAATTTACAGTCTGGGACGTAAAACACCCTCTGGGAGAAAGTGTATTGAAAAAGATTAATTCAAATTATTTATTTCAAAAATGAAAAAAATAAAGGTGCCGTAACTACGAATTAAAGTCCTACAATAGACTAATTTTTTTTTTTCTTTGGTAAAAACTAAATTGCCTACACATCGGACACTCCTATACCCATACAACTACCCAATCTTTTCATTACACACCCAATAAATAGAGTGGATTATCCCCTGCTGTCAACTTCCAAGGGTAGAATAAGGCTTTACAATGTAACCTTATGACTATTTGCCAATGTACCTTGTCTTCATAGTACTTTTCTTCATTGTTCTGTATTTATGCAGCGTATAGTACATAAAACTTTTATTTTTTATTATTATTATTATTATTATTATTATTATTATTATTAATAATAAATGCTAAGCTACAACCCTAGTTGGAAAAGCAGAATGCTATAAGGCTGGGGGCCCCAACGGGGAAAATAGCCCTGTGAGCAAAGGAAATAAGGAAAAATAAAATATTTTAAGAATTGTAACATGAAAATAAATATTTCCTATATAAACTATAAAAACTTCATTCATATATTTAACCAACTATAATACTTTTGAATTATAAACCTATGATGGGACTTTTAACTTTTGTGAAAAGGGCTTATTCAGAGACTTTATAATTTTTGCTCCACAGTTAAGAAGATTATGAAATATATATTTGATGGCTTGAAATACATGATCCCTGTGCAATTAGATACACATTTTGCATTCACAATTTCCTTAAAATTTTCATTCTTACTGGAATGACTAACTTACCGAGTAGGTTTTTGGTTGGAGTCTTTAGTTGGGAAGGTGTGAGGACTTGAACACCCCCCCCCCACACACACACACACAAACACAAAGAAAGGTAGGCAAGCAGAAAGGACAAGGTTCTTCACAACCAATGAAAATTGATTCAAGTTGCCTACATCTTTATCATATTTCAGTGTTGTTTTCCTTGTGACAAGGTTTAGATATTTACACAGGTCAAGAGAGTTTGATATCTGGAACTTATTCGACAGAATTTTCATGTTAAGCTCTTGACATATTTTTAGAGAACATTTAGAAAGGATCGATTTCTATAGAGATTGCATATAGCATATACTTCCCCTATATAATAACGAGCAATGTGTCTGACTATATATATAAATATATTTGTCTGGCTGAGCTGTATTGCCAAATGTATAGCTACTCGGTCTCTCCCTGTCCCTCGGGTAGGGGAAGAGGGAGTAGTAATAACTTGAGACGTGGGTCCCTTGAGATACTTGGAAACCACAATCCCCCACAAATTTCCGAAACTGCTGTGTTGTAGTTGGGAAAGGTTGAATGTGTGCGCATATCTATCTAAATATTTAGACATTATTTTTGACAGCTCGGATTCACTAGTGTATATATATGTGCCTGCAGGGTTCTGTCATAAAGTGAATAGAATAGATTTTATGTTGAATGACTTTAGTTACAAGATTTTATAATAATCTTATCATTTTTGGAATTTCTGACCAACAGAAATTGGCCATATGTGCAGCAACTGTGATGTTTACGTTATCACAAGATCGCCTAAATATGGATTTAGACAGGGACTCTTTGGAACTGATGCTCAATTTACTGGAATCTGATGCTGAAAGCTCCTCAAATCTCTCTCCTGGAGACAAAACTATGGTGGAACAAAATAAAAAGAAGATTCGTGAGCTCTGCCGTGATATGCAGAAGAAGGGTCATGCAAAGCATTTAAATTTGGACAACATTACCGTAAGTTACTAATTTGTATAGAAATGTTATAGCATGATGTTTATGTTTATAAGTTTGGTATACTTACTTTTGAAGTTTTAACTCATATTAAAAGCTGGTTCAGGTTTTAACTATTTATTTATCTTGTATTTTCATGGAGCTTTTAAATTTGAATTGTTCCTGCACATATACAAACCATTATTGTTTACCTAGAAAAATAGATGACAGCAAAGCTGGAACACGGCTATTTTGATGAGGTGTAAACTGACAGGTAGCGGGGAGGCGACCACCCCCTGCCGGTTCACTGGCAACCCACTAAGATTTCAGCCGTCGGTGATTGCACACCTCTCACTGTCTGGAACTATTTTCGGCAAAATTTTTCTAATTCTGTAATTTTTTTTCTTTTCCAGCGTGTTAGCTTTATTTTGGATGCCACCTGTTATGCTTAAATGTCCGAGAATGATGCCCAAGATCTGCGGTACTTTCATGAGTGTCCAAAATGCTGAGGCATTACTTCAAAGTGTCACCCACTTACCAGTGGGAGAAGTATGGCAGGAGGAGGAAGAAGCACCTCATGATGAATTCTTCACTTTGTGTCATTATTGAAACTGAAGAAGGCCCGGGACGCTTCTTCCTTCTTTGTTCTTCATTGGCTTCCTCCGGGAGCCAATTGAGAAGAATGGTGGCTCTTCAACTTCAGGTCCAGCCCTCAAGTAAGGGGGTCCGTCCGTTTCCCCTAGTGAAACGCTAGGACCACCTTCTCCTTCGTATGCTGGTGGCCCTCCTTGGTCATCCAAGATTACAATTTGGACGAGAAGCTGCAGTGATCCCTCGCCTTCAGATGCCTTCCAGAGGTCATCACCCTGCCGGCGTCTGCCCAGAAGTTTCTGGTGGTCACCTGTCACTTGCAGAGGATGATCTTGATCTTGCCTCCATGAATCCTCTGCCCATCCTTCTGAGGATTTGTCATCTTAACGAGTGGATTACCCTTGCGCTTTCAGGAGTTCTCCTCCTGCTGAGCATTTATCTTCGGAGCATGTTCACCTCGTCGCGATTCTTTCTCTCTGGAGGAGGATCCTAGACCTGCCCTTCAGAGGGGGTCTCTAAAGGATGATTCGATATCGACACAACCTTCTCTTGGACCACAACTACCTGACCTTTGCCATTTTGCTCTTCTAGACGATGAACTTCTTCAATGAGTCATGCTCATTCCAGTGCCTCGCCTAATCCTGCTTTTTGCAGATGTTGAGCTTTGCCTTCATGAATGACTTTTAGGCGACTCTACCTCTCTTCCTTATGCCCGTCATCTGGACACACTTTAAGATGCTCTCGCCAGCCCTCTGATCATCAGGTTTTGTCTTGCCAAGTTTCGTGTGTTGGATGTTCTCCTGGAAGCTCCTTGCCAGGACTCTCAATGCTACTCATCTTCCAAATGTGCTTTTCCTCATTTTTCCTCGGTAAAGAAGAGCTGTTTTAGGGGTTCACCTTATCACATAAAGGTTAACATCTGATCATCATAAGCGTTTGGTGTAGAGCAAGGTTTTCGCAATTCTCCCATTTATGCCAAGCAGAAGGAAATGAAGATATTTTGAATAAGTTGAAAAATAGGTAGTTGTCGATTTACTACAGAGATAGGGACTGAGAGATGTGTTGTAATTCAAACTGGACATACAGTAATGCCTCGCAACACAAAATTAATTTTTTCTGGAGTGGCTTTCATTTCGTGAAAATTTTGTGTCACGAGTCACATTTTACATGTAAATTGCCTAATTCATTCCAAACAATACAAAAACACCACATTAAATTTTATAAAGCTAAAGTATAACCACAATAATACAGGTAGTCGTCGACTTACGACAGAAATAGGGACCGAGAGATGCGTCGTAAGTCGATTTTGTCATGTCAAACTAAAAAAGTGAAGTTTCCGCAGATTTATTATGATATGTTATGATTCGACAATAATCGCGGTCATATTTTATCAATATTTTCTTACTGTCTATCATTATTCCATTTTCTTGTTTCATAGGACATCATATGCTCTATTAATGCATTTTTGTATTCTATTTTTCAATTTTGGAAGCATTTTACCAGTCGAGAAGTACTTAAAATTTTGTTTACCTTTGGTTATGATCAGCTGATCTGAAAGGGCCGCTAGCTACCATATCAAAATAGGCCGTACATACGTATGGCATGTTTTTTTTCTTTTATAATTTCTTAACTTATTAGAAATATCTTCATGATGAATATTATATCAGCGCCAATATGTTACAGGAAATCAGTTTCCATACAGTTCATCCTATGATCTTATCATTAGGTATAATGCGAAATCGTTTGTAGCGCTTTCTCTGTGCGTGTTTGTGTGCTCGCTCTCGAAATTGCATACGGGTAGTTAATTTTCAAAGCTTCATACAGTATTAAATTTTTAGTTCAATATTAAGCCTTCATATTTCATTAGACATTATTGTGTTTGTGATTTATTAAAGCACGTTTATATTTATTTTTCAATTTCTTGATCATATCAATAATCAACAAATACTTTGATTTACTGTCTGTTGGCATCAGCTGATCTCAAGATCACGCTGCCGTATTACGATTACGCGCACATATAGTACAAATAACACTGATTTATATAATTTTAAATATTAAACTTATCCGGTGAATATATAAATAGCTGACGTCTCCGACGGCCTGACAGATTCCAAAAAACTCGCGAGCGATCGCCATGAAGGTAGCGGGTGTGCCCACCAGCGCCGACTATCGGCCAGATACCACATATACTTCTCAACCACTCCAGTTCTTCTCTGTCGGTGTCACCGACAACATTGGGTCCGCTCGCTCTAGACCTCGAGTTTTCTACCGAATTGGTGAAGTACTTGGTTTTGGTTTTATTGCTTTCGCTGTGTTGCATTATTCAATACTATCTTCAAAAGAAATGCTTTGGAAAGGAGAGGAAAAGTTTTTTGCCCTTGCTTTTTTAATCTCTCTCTGGTTTTTCCATAGAGAAAAGATGGCCGACCCTTCCCTCAGTGTACGGAAGTGTGTTAAAGGCTTTTAGTAATTATTTTATCACTTTATAAATTATTGTTGATATTTATAGATTTACCTCTATATATTTTATATCTCACCCGCCTTTATTAGGCCTCTTCGATTAGCTTTCCATTTATACTAAACATCGAGATAAATTTTATGTTTTTCTTTATATGCGGCCTTTACCTATTCTTTGTAGGAGGTCCTAACTTGGAAAACGAAGTTAAACAACGTTGAGCCCATTCAACTTTTATTTGTGTTTAGATTAAAACAGTTGCTCTGTAAGAGTGATGAGATGAATATTTTCAGAAAATATTTTCAGAAATTTATTCTTTGAATAGTCTTCGTGCTGTTTTTCAAAGATGAACTAACGTTTGGTTTATGCTACGCAGTTTGCGCTCTATCGTTACGATAGAGAAAGAGAGAATCACGGTTTCACTTTGCAGAAAGAGTAAATCGATTTTGACGTTTTGTTCATCCTTCTTTCAAACTGAAGTTTTTTAGATACTAATTTAAAGGAACATGTTAATTTTCAATTTCTTAGTCCTTTCAGTTTTTTCCTTTAGTCAAATAACCTGTTATTGACGAAGGGTGAGTGGGCTATTCTCTTGTGAGTGACGAGAGAGAGAGAGAGAGAGAGAGAGAGAGAGAGAGAGAGAGAGAGAGAGAGAGAGAGAGAGTGTGTGAGTGTCCGATCTTTATTCTTGTCCCAAGTCTCTGTACAAGGAGTTTGGGAGCGAGTAACGTTGTTCTCGATTCAGTTTTTTACTCTCGTCCCAAGTCTCTGTACGGGGAGAGAGGATAAAACGTTTTAGTTTTTATTCTCATCCCAAGGCACTGTACGGTGAGAGATTGAAAACGTAGTCCTTAGTGAACTAGTTTTTAGTCTCATCCCCAGTCACTGATCTTTTTAACTTTATATATTTCCGTTTTATTCGATATATATGTATATGTTTATTGATTTTTGCATGTGTGTTTCATTTTGTACTAATGTGCTTACATTATACGACTCATTTCGCAATTATAACCTTTTGATTTAAGGGAGAATTGCGTGCTTCAGGTAGAAATCAGTTTTATTCATGTCTAATGTGAAATTATTAAAAAATGCGATATCAGTGAAGTGCAAAAAACATGTTCTGTGTTGCGGAGGGTTCGTTTGTTCATGCTTGTCACTTGCCTAGTCCGAGACCTCTTTCAGGCTCCCCTGCACCAGGGAGAAGGAATGTCGTAGGACCTAAGGGAGTGAGGAGTGTAAACCAACGAACAGACGATCCCTCAAAGGTATCAGATGTTGCTCGTCAAGCACGTCCTTGCCATAAGACAGGAGAGACGAAGTTTCTCCTCGTCTTCCGATGATTCGTCTCTTTAAAAGCCTGGGCGTAAAGTTTCGAGACGGTTGAAACGTTTATTAGTTCCTTCAGAACAAGTTCAACGTCCTAGCTGTAGTCATCATAAGAGTCCCGTTCATAGCGATGACGTTCATGTACAGACGTTTCTGCCACAGACTCGACGTGACGTTGAGCGGTAGACACCGTAGACACAACGTGACGTCGAGTGTCAGTCACCGTAGTCACGATATAGCATCGATCAGCAGTCACCGCTGTTACTACGTGACGTTTGAACGTCGGCCACCGCAGTCACAGGTTGATCCGAAGTTAAGTGTTTTGCAAGATATGCTGTTAAAGCTTTCTTCTTTAATAGAAGCTTTCGATCCTGTTCCTGTGCGAAAGGATCCTTTGCTTTTTGTACGTCACGGTTCTGGTATACGTGATTCGGGTCTTCAACCTTCTAGACGAGCTTTGTTAGGCCACGCTGACGTTATCCCTAGTGACAGCTTTGCTGTTAAACGAGATGCGGAGCATAAATCTCGATGTAACTTTGATCGCTTTGAACGTCAGCCACCGCAGTCACAGCGTGACGTTGAGCTGCAGACACCGCAGACACGACGTGACGTTGAGGGGTAGACACCGTAGACATGACGTGACGTCGAGGGTCAGTCATCGTAGTCACGATATAGCATCGAACAGCAGTCACCGCTGTTACTACGGGACGTTTGAACGTCAGTTACTTCTGTCATGACGTGTAGTAGAATAACATTCTCTGCAGTCACAACGTGGCATCGACCCTCCAACTTTAACTTCTGTTCATATACAAGTTGATGTAGCCTGTCAGGCTTTTCCTTCACGTCATTCTGAATATAAATCTCCTTCTCGCAAGACTTAAGATTTATCAGATGATGTGCCTTCTGAAGAAGTTGATGACCCCCTTTCAACCAATGTACCTTTGGGGAGTCATTCAGAAGAGGAGTAACCTAGGGTGGTCCAACAATCCCTTGTTTTTTGATTATGAATTTCTTTAGTGAAATTTTGTCCTACTCGTTTTGTAACGGCTGCACCGCCGTCTGAGTTTACTCTTGGCATGACTTTCTTCGACTCCTACATTTACGAAGTCAGTTCTCTCTTGTTCTTCCAAGAGGGCCATGCTCTTACTGTGAGACTGGTTGGAATACAGGAGAAGTTTAGGAAAGTCTGCTTTTGCTTTTCCTCCTTCTTAATTAGCTTCTCGCTCGGGCGTCTGGTGTGACACAGGAGAAGCTCGAGGAGAAGTTCTCGGCTTGGGAGTACCTGCCTTTGCCCAGGGAGACTTCTTGAGCCTAGTGGACTCTCCTCGTCGTCTAGCCATGAGACGCTCCAAGATTTTATGGTCTGCTTCAGAGCTAGACCATCTCCTGTTAGGAGTTTTTTCGAGCGTTTGAAGTGTTTATTTGTTGGATTGGTCCCTGGGAGCCTTAAGTAAGAAGGTCTCTCCAGCTGTCAATGTATTGCTGTACAATTATGTCATGCATGAACAAGGCTATCAGGGATGGCTCCAATGATCTGGCAGCCACGTTCACTGCAGGAACAAGGCTATCAGGGATGGCTCCAATGATATGGCAGCCACGTTCACTGCAGGAGTACTTGAGATGTAAGTGCGCTCAATGTGTTCATTGTCAAGACAAAGTCACGATGAAGACTACCAAATCTGTCTTGCCAGCAGTAAGGGAAGGCGACTGGATGGTCTCTCTCGACCTTCAGGATACATACTTCCACATCCCGATTCATCCAAACTTTCAACAACATCTGAGGTTTGTGGACGGGAAAGTAATGTACCAATTTCGAGCACTGTGCTTCGGCCTCATTCCTGCTCCTCTTGTTTTTACAAGGCCCTTGCAAAATGTAGAAAGTTTTCTACATTTTTTGAGGATTCAGAGCCTCCCTTTATTTTGACGACTGGCTAATCAGGGCGTCGTCATTATATCGCTGTCTGGAAAGCCTCTAATGGACATTAGACCTAACCAAGGAGCTAGGTCTCATAGTGAACGTAGAGAAGTCGTAACTTACAGTACTCCATCCCAGACTATTCTTTATTTGGGAATGGAGATACAGTGTCGGATTTTTCGGGCTTTTTTGTCTCCCACAAGAATGGAACAAGCTCTGTTAAAAGTCCTTCACTTGCAAGAGAAAAACAGTTGCTCTGTAAGAGTTTGAACGAGCCTCGTGGGAACTCTTTCATCGCTGGAGTAGTTTATCTCTCTGGGGAGACTCAACCTTTGCCCTCTCCAATTTCACCTAAACCATTGGAACAAGGAGAAGGGCTTAGAGAGTATCTCTTTCCCAATCTCCAACTCAGTCTAGACATGTCTGACTTGGTGGGACAGCAACATCAGACTTCGAGAAGGTCTTTCTCTTGCGATCAAGAACCCAAACCATGTGTTGTATTCAGATGCATCGGATTTGGGTTAGGGAGCTCCACTGGACAGTCTGGAATGCTCAGGTCTTTGGTCCACGGATCAGAAGGAACTCCATTTAAGGCAAGTAACATCTCTCCTTTGGCGAGATTTGTGCAAGGAAAAATGAATGTCTTGGTGGACTGCCTCAGCAGAAGAGGACAAGTCATCTCCATGGAGTGGACGTTGCACAAGACTGTGTGCGAGAAGCTATGGATGACATGGGGTCAACCCACCATAGATCTTTTTGCGACTTCACTGACAAAGAGGCTCTCGACTTACTGCTTTCCAGTTCCAGATCCAGAGGCAGCCCACATAGACGCTTTCCTGCTGGACTGGTCTCACCTGGACGTTTATGCCTTTCCACCTTTCAAGATCCTAAACAAGGTGCTGCAGAAGTTCACCTCTCACGAAGGGACCAGGTTGACGTTGGTTGCTCCACTCTGGCCCGCGAGAGAGTGGTTCACAGAGGTACTTTTATGGCTGGTAGACGTTCCAAGAAGTTTGCCGTTGCGGATGGATCTCTTGCGACAGCCTCACGTAAAGAGATTTCATCAAAGCTTCCCCACGCTTCGTCTAACTGCCTTCAGACTATCGAAAGACTCTCTTGAGCTCAAGGGTTTTCGAAGGAGGCAGCTAGAGCGATCGCGAGGGCTAGAAGATCCTCTACCATCAGGATCTATCAGTCGAAATGGGAGGTATTTAGAGACTGGTGCAAGTCCTCCTCTATTTCCTCTTCCAAGTGCCTCTGTAGCGCAGATTGCGGATTTTCTGCTTTATCTGAGAAACGGTCGCTCCCTCTCTGCATCCACCATTAAAGGCTACAGAAGCATGTTAGCTTCTGTTTTCAGGCATAGGGGTTTGGATCTTTCTAATAACAAAGATCTCCAAGACCTGCTTAAGTCTTTCGAGACTTCCAAGGAGCGTCATATTTCGACTCCTGCTTGGAACTTGGACATGGTCCTACAGTTCCTTATGTCAGACAGGTTTGAACCATTAAATTCAGCCTCCCTGAAGGATCTTACCCTCAAGACACTTTTTTTTGGTGAGCTTGGCTTTGGCTAAAAGGGTTAGTGAGATACATGCTTTTAGCAAGAACATCGGCTTCTCCACTAATAAAGCAGTATGCGCTCTTCAACTTGGTTTTTTGGCCAAGAATGAACTTCCGTCTCGTCCTTGGCCTGAATCATTTGAAATCTCCAGTCTTTCTGAGATTGTGGGGAATGAAGTTGAAAGAGTGCTGTGCCCCATTAGAGCTCTTAAATTTTATTTATCCAGAGCTAAACCGCTACGAGGTTGTTCAGAGGCTTTATGGTGCTCCGTTAAAAAGCCCTCTTTGCCCATGTCTAAGAATGCGTGGTTTTATTTTATTAGACTTTTGATTCGGGAGGCACACTCTCATTTAAGTGAGAAGGATCGTAATTTACTTGAAGTCAAGGCTCATGAAGTCAGAGCGATAGCAACTTCGGTAGCGTTTAAGCAAAATAGATCCATTAAAAGTATTATGGACGCGACCTTTTGGAGAGGCAAGTCGGTATTCGCTTCATATTACTTGAAAGATGTCCAGACTCTTTATGAGGACTGCTACACACTGGGACCATTCGTAGCAGCGAGTGCAGTAGTGGGTGAAGGCTCTACCACTACATTCCCTTAATCCCAATATCCTTTTAATCTACTCTTGAAATTTTTAATCTTATTTTGGGTTGTACGGGAGACTAAGAAGTCTTTCGCAATCTTTTTGATTTGGCGGGTGGTCAAAATGTTGTTTCTTGAGAGCGCCCAGATTAAGGGTATTGATGAGGTCCTGTTATAGGGGTGTTCGCCCTGGATATAACAGCTCCTGGGAGTCTTTCAGCATCCTGAGAGGATGGTTGGGCTTCGTGAGGAAAGCGGACTAATGAGGCAAAGTAATCATCAGAGTCAGCTTCCTTACCAGGTACCTATACTTAAGTTTGTTTTTATGAAATATTTGTCAAAAACTCTTGAGCATATACGCCTTTATTGTTATAATACTGGTCTCTACCCACCACCATGGGTGTGAATCAGCTATTTATATATTCACCGGCTAAGTTTAATATTTAAAAATGATATTTTCATTATAAAATAAATTTTTGAATATACTTACCCGGTGAATATATAATATTAAAGGCCCTCCCTTCCTCCCCGATAGAGACCTTGCGGACTGAGAAGAACTGGAGTGGTTGAGAAGTATACAGTATGTGGTATCTGGCCGATAGTCGGCGCTGGTGGGCACACCCGCTACCTTCATGGCGATCGCTCGCGAGTTTTTTGGAATCTGTCGGGCCGTTGGAGACGTCAGCTATTTATATATTCACCGGGTAAGTATATTCAAAAATTTATTTTATAATGAAAATATCATTTTTCTTGACATACGAAATTTCTTTATAATGAATATCACAACAGTGCCAATATGTTATAGGGTATCACATTTTCCATACAATTCGTTTATAGACCTTATTTTTAGTATACTGTACAGTGAACCCTCGCTACTTCGCGGTTCGACCATCGCGGATTCACCACTTCGCGGATTTTTTCCATAACCCATATATATACAGTAATATATATATATATATATATGTATGCATGTATTTATGTATATATGTAGGTATGTATATGTGTATACATATAAATATATATATATATATATATATATATCTATATCTATATATCTATATCTATATATCTATATCTATATATCTAAAGTAGGAAGATGTGATGTAGTTCTAAGGAAAAGTATGGGAAATATGTCTGGGTAATAAGCAAAGCTCTACCTCCAGTTTGTTTCTACATTATGATCAGAGATAAATGTAAACAAAACATTGGTTGCCATTTTTTATCGTGCTTTTTAGCATGTTTAGGAAATGCATGATATAAAATCACCTTTAATATTTGTGCCTGTTTTAGTTTAGGGTACTGTAGTACATGCATTAAGTGTTCTGTACATTAAAGGGTAGTTTGTTACCAGTACTATGTACAAGGGAAGGTTTTAAAAGTCTGAATATACATGTTGAATAAATAGGTAAATATGGTGTCACTACTTCGCGGATTTTCACCTATCGCGGCCGCGACTGGAACCTATCTACCGCGATAAACTAGGGTTCACTGTAAAAGGAATACACCTCTCTCTCTCTCTCTCTCTCTCTCTCTCTCTCTCTCCTCTCTCTCTCTCTCTCTCTCTCTTTTTTTCGTTGATTTTTAATTCAGTTAAATCTTCATATTTCTTTGAACATTATTAAAAAATTCTATATATCATTATCCGATGTTTTGATTATGGGAATAGTAACGCATCGGAAGGAAATCACTTGATTTGCCTCTCGCCTTCTGCCAGAAACATGACGTCATCAGACTTTTTTTCCTTAAATTTACGTTAATTTGTACTAATCTCAAAACTAATGATACAGACCACTAAAACACTTGATTTTGTTACTCTGTGTTTTGATGATGGGAATGTTGTAATAAGATTACTCGGTAACAATGAAAGGAAATCGGTTTGTCAGCGTGCTTCTGCCAGATAGATGATGTCACAATAAAGAATGACTTGAATAATATGTAAATTAATTTTTTTTTTTCCAAGAAATGAAAAGAAAATACTAACTTACCAATTCAAAAGTATTTCATTTTTATAATGTAAAAGGAAATATATTATTTTCAAGGAAATATTTGTCTTATTAGTATTCTTTCTTTAGATAAATATCGATATATTATCAGAGATTAAGTAAAACTAGAGTACAGTCAAATTTACGCTACGTAGTACTCATGACCGATGCAGACCCAGAAAATATTTTGTATCTTTACTTAATATTTCGATAATGGGAATACTAATACTAATAGTTAGCCTATTGGAAGGAAATAGCTGTATTGCCCGGTCGCTTTCCGCCGGTGATATGACGTCACCAGACATATAATATGAACTCGACAGATATTAAAACTTTTCTTAATGTATTTTTACTGAAAATAGATACTGTATATTAACAATAAAAGAAAATGAAATTTATCTAGATAAATCAGTTTAATTTTATACAAGAAAATAGATTATTTTCAAGGAATTATTCGTCCTATTTCCCATAGACTTGTGACGTCATCACCCTGAAAAAAATCGTCGTAAGTCGCATAGGTCGTGTCGAGCACTATCTGTACTGTACAGGTAGGTTATTTATTGAGGCATCATCAGTGAATCTCTTGTATTACAATAAAATAGCTTAAAAATACAAGTGTATAAAAACCAGGTTGGTTGTTTATTGAGGCATCATTAATAAATCTTTCTTGGATCACAATAAAATACAGTAGCTTAAAAGTATGAAGGTGTAAAAAAACCAGGTTGGTTATTTATTGAGGCATCATTAATAAATCTTTCTTGGATTACAATAAAATACAGTAGCTTAAAAGTATGAAGGTGTAAAAAAAACAGGTTGGTTATTTATTGAGGCATCGTTAATAAATCTTTCTTGGATTACAATAAAATAGCTTAAAAGTATGGTGTAAAAAAACCAGGTTGGTTATTTATTGAGGCATCATCAATGAATCTTTCTTTTATTACAATAAAATAGCTTTAAAATACAAGTGTATAAAAACCAGGTAGGTTATTTATTGAGGCCTCATCAATGAATCTTACTTGTATTACAATGAAATAGCTTAGAAATATGAAGGTGTAAAAAAAACCAGCTAGGTTATCTATTGTATTACTGTACTGTACTAGTAATTAGCAACTGTTAAAAATATGAGCAAGATGAAGAAAATGGTTTGTTTAAACGTAGCTCTACAGTAAGGGTAATGGTAATAAAGTACAATACTGTATATTTCGTATATGTACAGCATTGTACTGTAAGTATTGTGTTATGGTCGTTTGTTAATTGGTGTTAATGAACCACATTCTGTATATATTTTCTGCAAAATGTCTTAAAACTTTTTAAATGATTATAAATTGTTTATGATGATATATTTTGATGTTATTACATGTTTTATATATCAAAATAGGCAGTTATAAGTATTTTAGAATGGCTCTTTAAATATTCAAGAATTTGCGCTGGTACTGCCCCAGCAGTACCAGTCAAACTCAGTTGAGTCCCTTGTCAGGCTGGGAGGAACGTAGAGAGGAGACGTCCCCTTTTTTGTTTCATTTGTTTGATGTCGGCTACCCCCCATAATTGGGGGAGGTTCCTTGGTATATGTATGTATGTACGAGGGGGATCTGGTCCCTAACCCTCCCAAATCTGGGGTTGTAACTATATTGTCCAGTCGCTTTCCACCGGAAATATAACGTCACCAGACATATGATATAACTTGACAGATACAGTACTAAATACTTACCAAGATGAATTAGTTCATTTCTATACAAGCAAATATATTTCCAGTGAAATATTTGTCCTCTTAGTGTACTATATCCAATAGTCTTGTGACTTCATCACAGTGAAAAAAGTGGCCGTAAAGTCGAACAGTCGTAAGTCACACAGGTCATAAGTTGATGACTACCTGTATATAAACAATACTCTTGTTATTCGTATGTGTGCATTCTCTAGATACAGTAGCTGGGCCTTGAGATCCGCTAATCCCAACCAAAGGTTAACCAAAAAAAATTCTGTGATTGTGGATTGTTAAAATGGCTTCCAAAATTTCAGAATAGAATACAAAAATGTTTTGATAAAGTATAAGATGTATGACTGAGATAAAGGAAGGGGGTGTGACTGTACTTGAATGGTTGGTGAGATTGTTTAATATGCGTTTTATGTTGTCAATGGTACCAATAGACTGGGTATGTGCATGTATTGTACCACTGTATAAAGGTAAGGGAGATATGCATGCATGTTGTAATTCAAGTGTTATTAGTTTGTTGAGTGTGGTTGGAAAAGTGTATGGTAGGGTACTGATTAATAGGATTAAGGATACAACTGAGAATGCAATCTTAAAGTACTGGGTGATTTTAGAAGTGGTAGGGGATGTATGAATCAGATTTGTACATTTAGACTGATATGCAAGAAATATTTAGCAAAAGGCAAGAAGGTGTATATTGCGCATATGGATCTAGAGAAAGCATATGAATATTGCGCATATGGATCTAGAGAATGTGATGAGGTTATATAGAATTGGTGGAAAGTTGTTGCAAGCAGTGAAGAGTTTCTACATAGGTAGTAAAGCGTGTGTCAGGATAGGAAATGAAGTGCGCGACGGGTTTCCAGTGAGAGTGGGCTGAGACAGGGATGTGTGATGTTGCCATGGTTGTTCAATTTGTTTGTTGATGGAGTGGTGAGAGAGGTGAATGCTCGAGTCTTTGGTCGAGGATTGAAACTGATAGATGAGAGTGATCATGAAAATAGGAGGTAAATCACTTGTTTGCGGATGATACTGTATTGATTGCATACTCAGAAGAGGAGCTTGGTCTATTAGTGACAGAGTTTGGAAGGGTGTGTGAGAGAAGGAAGTTGAGAGTTAATGTGGCTAAGAGTAAGGTTATGAGATGCACGAGAAGGGAGGGTGGTATGAGGTTGAATGTCATGTTGAATGGAGAGTTACTTGAAGTAGATCAGTTCAAGTACTTAGGGTCTGTTGTTACAGAAAATGGTGGAGTGGAAGCAGATGTACGTCAGAGAGTGAATGAAGTATGCAAAGTGTTGGGGTCAGTGATGGGATTGGTAAAGAATAGAGGGTTAGGCATGAATGTAAAGAGAGTTCTGTAAGAGAAAGTGATTGTACCAACTGTGATGTATGGATCTGAGTTGTGGGGAATAAAAGTGACGGAGAGACGGAAATTGAATGTGTTTGAGATGAAGTGTCTGAGGAGTATGGCTGGTGTATCTCGATTAGATAGGTTTAGGAATGAAGTAGTGAGGGTGAGAATGGATGTAAGAAATTATTTAGGAGCTAGAGTGGATATGAATGTGTTGAGGTGGTTAGGCCATGTTGAGAGAATGGAAAATGGCTGTCTGCTAAAGATGTTGATCGCAAGAGTTGATGGGAGAAGTACAAGAGGAAGGCCAAGGTTTGGGTGGATGGATGGAGTGAAGAAAGCTCTGGGTAATAGGAGGATAGATGTGAGAGAGGCAAGATAGCATGCTAGAAATAGGAATGAATGGCGAGTGACTCTGACACAGTTCCGGTAGGCCTGGCTGCTTCCTCAAGTCGCCTTGGTGACCTCGGAGTTAGAAGAAGTAGGGGATTCAGCGTGTGAAATTTCAATTGTGGTGGATAACGGGGGAGGGTGGGCTGTTGCACCCTAGTAATAACAGTCAAACTCAGTCGAATCCCTCGTCAGAGTGGAAGGAGAGGAGAGAGGAAAGGTCCCTTTTTGTTCCTTTATTTAATGTTGGCTAGCCCCTCCAAAAAAAATTGGTGGAAGTGTCTTGGTAAATAGATAGATAGAAGATATCCTATGAACCAAGAAAATAAATAATGATATACAGTAGGAAAATATGGATAAAATATGACTTAAGTTGATGTGGAAACTTCTTTTTAAAGTCCGACATATGAGTTACAACATGTTTCTCTGTCGTGAGTCGATGACTACCTGTGGGTCTACTTCACAGAGGGTTCCGACCCAAGTACAAACCTTTTAATTGTCAGGGCCGTGAAACACTCTGGTTTTCCTTTGGGGATTCACGAAGTGCAAGGAACCCTTACTCTCTGAAACAACCAAGATGCTCGAGTTTCAGGTTCCCCCGGGTTTCCAGGTAGTTGGTTACTTCTTCCCGCCTAATGATAAGTCTCTCCTAAGTAAAGGATACTGGTTTGTATTTGTGTAGGAATAATCACAAATTTTATTGAGTACAGTAGTTTGTACTTTTGCTAACTATACAAACCTAAGTCCTTTATTCAAACTTTCCCACCAACCCCCGAGAAAGTCCCAGGCGTCATCTAAGTGAGCCGGCCGGCGGGCGGTTTCCTTCCTGCTTGTTTACACCTTATAATTTTAACTGGCATATTTGAGCTTCGCTTCTCCTAAGTAAAGGACTCAGATTTGTATAGTTAGGAAAAATACCACTTACCTTAAAAATTTGTGACTTTTGTTTATATTCGATGATTACTTTAAATCTACTTGCCACATTAATCGGAAACATTTATTTTTGATAGTCACACTAAAGAATATTCTTGGTGTGTTGGGTTTTCTATTTTTTTTTTACCTTTTTCTGATCATAGGAAAAAAGTAAGTTTTAATAGCTTATATTTGCCTTTTTTCCTTGTACTTCACAGTCATAAAATTTATTTTTGATGTTTTATTATTGATGAATTGAATGTTGAATATTACTTGAGAAACCATTTTTTATTTTATGCTTTTGGTTATTTTTCATTTAATTTTTTATTGTCATATTTGGCAGGCGGGTCATTTAGCAATGGAGACGCTGCTTAGTTTGACCTCGAAACGTGCAGGAGAATGGTTCAAAGAGGAGTTGAGAGAGCTCGGAGGAGTAGAGCACCTAATACGAACAATAACGTTATGCACCCAGGTCTTTTCACCAGAAATTGAGACTTGGACGCATCCTTTGCTAGAAAAGCTTACCAAGGTGGACCGTTGCCTTAAAGTTCTGGAAAATGTAAGTCGTGGGGTAATTTATGAGAATGAATGCACATTTTAATTTTTTTTTATCACAATTTATTTTCCACAATTCTTGTTTTCATAATTCAGTGAGTATTTGAAAGAATGAGGAAAGAATTTTAAACGTTCAAGAACTGTCTGAAGCGAAGAGGAAGATAGCCTTTTATTATTGTAATGGAAAGACATACTAAGGAGGAAGTTAAACATTTCTAATACCTAAAATGGGCGGTAAGAAATGAAAATATAAAGAAGACGACAACTATTGTACTAAGAAAAAGTAATTTATATCATTAGTAGACAAAACAAAAATGCATTCACAAACACGCTGTCATTTACTTCCTTTTTTAAACCTATGAATTATTTGGAGTATCCACTGTTTACATTCTGAAAATATTTTAGTTTCCTTGTATGTGCCCATATCTATCACTTTCATAACTGAGCTCTTATAGCAATTTGAACTTTTTCATTTAATTTGCTATTTTATATGAAAATTATTTTTGTTAATCTATCTAGGTTACCCACCAAAATGTTGCCAATCAAGAGTACCTGCTAACATTTCAAAATGGGATATTCCCAGAGAAGTTGATGAGTTTGTATCGGCTTTGTCATGTGGAAGTCCCACTATATCCTATGTCAGAAGCACACCATCACAATACAACCATTGGTGGAGTATCTACCGGACAATTGCTGGTACAGGCTCTCCTTACCACAGTTAAAGTTCTCATCAATCTCACACACAATGCAGGAAAGGAAGGTAAAATATCTATTTTTTAAAATTAGTTTATTTTGTAATGAGCTGCTTTTAACAAAACTAACAAAGACTAGTTTCCTCAATGGCAATGATTAGTTAAATTTTTTTTCAAAGAAAATTAGGAGCATTAAAACATTTTTGCATGATACGTTTGTGTTGTATATGAGAAGACAAGTATATTTTGCAATAAAAATACTCGAATGTGTAGCCTGTATTACAGGGATGTATCAAGTGAAGTAAATTAGGTGGAATCTTTCATTCAGAAATTGAGAAAACATTTAGTGGCACAGCACGAATGGTGTTTTTGGTATGACTGTAATGGGTCATTAGCTGATTTTTTTATCAAAGAAATTGAGATGAGGTTGGAGTACTGGTAATTTTATAAGTTTACTTCTCTTGGCTTTGAATGCAATTATAGCTTGTGTAAAAATGATTGATATAATTGGACTGGCTTATGAACTTACTTTTGTTAAACTCATTATTTCTTTTTGGAGAATTTTGATTTTAAGAAACTTCATTGACTTTCTGATTCGATGTTATTCAGTTTATTCAAGTTTCACTTCCCTTTTTTCACTTTGATTGATTAATCGCATATTGTGAGAACATGTGGTAAGTTCATATCTTGATTTTTTGTACTGTAGTTAATGATTATTCAAGCACTAAAGACCTGAAAATAGAAATTAGTGCATTGGCAAAATGAAAACAAAACTTTAAAAGAGAATTGGACTAATAAAATAAATGAGATAAATTTTCTTATCACAAGCATCTTAGATTTATCAGGAAAAAAAGTTCAGATCTCCATAATTTATGTTCTTTAATTATCCTTCTCTTGTGCGGTTTAAGTCAACAAAGTTGAAAATAATTGTTGAACATGTAGATACAGCATAGCAAAGTTAGGCAAGTTAGGAATTTACACCCATGTCTGGCCTGAGGTTTTCTCATGGCATCGAACAAATAAAAGTCATAATTTTGTTAGATTTACTATACATGGAAGAAGAAAAAAGAGACTTCAGGGCTGGCAGTTTCATAGCATGGAATTGCACAGTAGTATAAGTCTCTTACAAATATTTTGAAAGAATACCTCTCTTCCTTGTAGGGGGTTGTGTTGTTAGTTATTATTTTGTGATCGTTGGTGGTCCATTTTGTCTACAACTGTTCAATATTTTTCTTTACGTCCATTCCTGCTTTTTTTCTTCTACCTAGTGAAATCATGGGGTTTCCCTATGTTACATGGAAGTGCTGGATGCCTCTTGAGGCCCAGCTAAGGTCTTTATAACCATATTTCTCTCTCGCTCTTTTTTTCTTCCCTTTTCTTTTTTTTTTTTTTTTAGAATACAAATAACCTTGAGAATTCACTCCTTTGGCAGCTCTTGGTAGCCAGATTTTGGGCCATCATCAGGAGATCTACAATATCACCTTGTATTGTTTGCTCATCATGCCAAGATATCTGGCTCATGATACCAGATTTGAGCTAATAATCTTGGTAAGTATGTACTTTTCTTGGTCTCAATTATTCTCTTAAGATGCAGTCTTGAGAAATCTTTTACTCAAAGTTGAGTTATCATGTAGTTATAGAGGGTATTTTGTACCTATTTTTTTCTTAGTTTATGATAGTGATGATAATACCGAGTGGTGCCAATTTTTTAAATTTATCAATATTCTACAAGTTTTGTAAGTTGTTTACGCACTAGCAAACTGAACATTACTGTAACACATGCACATGTTGTTATTACTAGCTAAGCTACAACCTTAGTTGGAAAAGCAGGATGCTATAAACCCAAGGGCTCCAACAGGGAAACAGCCCAGTGAGGAAAGGAAATAAATAAACTACTTGAGAAGTTATGAATATAAAATCTTTAGATCAGTAACAACAATGAAATAAATCTGTCTATACAGTACTTCATAAACAATGAAGAGGAACTTATGTCTGCCTATTCAACATAAAAGTAATCACTGCAAGTACTGGAATAAAATTTCTAGAATACTGTGTATTTTTTAGTCTTTAACAACGCACCTGCAATAATACTACATACAGGATAGTAAATCTATGAAAATCTAAATGCAAAGGATAGTCAGAATTATGAAAAATTTTGTACAACAGGCATAAAAAACTAACTGAATGATGGTGTCAGAGGTTAATATTTAGAACAGAAATAAGAAATTTTTTACACCGCATGACAAAATTTAGCTGGTGACGACCAGACAGATCAATACTCAAAACAAAGCAGAAGGAATGAATTAAAATACTACATCAAAATAGATTGATCACCAAAAATCTTGAAAGACCTTTCCAATAAGCTTCTTTTTTTTGTGCATCTGAAGAAAAAACAGACAGCCAATTTTTTGTGCAGTTGAAGAAAAGACGGACAATGTGGTTCCCTTAGGTTGATTTGCAATCAAGAATCACACACCTAAAGTTTCAAAGGAGTTTATTTTTAGAGTTAAAGAAACTTTTCAATGAAGAGATCTGGAGGTTGAGGAGCTACAGTACTGACCTTGACCTACTTGAAATCATACTTTTGTTAGGTTAAGGTTCAACCTCATGCCCCATAATTTGCACCATGCACTAATTTTAACGATCTTTATATTAAGGGATTCATCATCCCTAGATCTACTATGGAATTGAGGCAAAAGAGAGCAGCAGCATCTGCTTACTCAACAAGCTTGTTTTCTTGGCCAAATCACGTATGTATATAGTACGAAAAGTAATGGGCCAAGTATTCTACCTTGAGGAACACAAGATATCACATTCCTAAACTCACTATGGTATCCATCAGCAACAACTATTAAATCTATTACTTAATTCAATAATGATGTCAAAAAAAGACGCACCTAATCCCAAGTGGACCTTCTTATTATAAGTTATAGTACTCCCGTCAACTTGGATGTTCCACATTTGAATTTGCCTCCTTCTGCCTTTTGTCAGGTTTTGCTTCAAGCTCATAATTTTCTAAACGACGAAAAATAAATTCTTTGGTTTAAGAAAATGTTCAGTTTGCATGTGTGTGCTACTACAAGGAACAGATCTTTCACAGTCATTGCTAGCAGGAATTCTTTTCAATTTTTGATAATGGTTAAGGGCTATTTGAGTTTCTTTACTGAAATTCTGAACAATTTAGATTGGTCAGTTGTATACAGTTGAAATTTTTCCATTTCAGGCATGTAGTCTTCTTTTGAATTTGGTGGAGCACAGTAAAACCAACAGAGTAATCTTAATGAAAACCAAAGCGCCGGACTTCCTTGATACAGACGACAATGATATATTTAAATGTAAGTGTTTTGTGATCCTACTTGAATGTTCCATTTCATGTTCCTTTTCATTACTTTTAACTTCATAGATGATATATTTATTTTAGGAAACCACTAGTGTAATTACATTCACAGGGGTTAGGTAAGAGACTCCAGCAAATGTTAAAACTTGCAAAAAATTGCTACCCCACTATAATGACACACCCAGACCCCCAATTTCTTAATATAACCGAAAAGAACGTGTATCTCAGCCCTGAGAGAGAGAAGATAAAATAAAAGTATGCGCAGTTATGTCCAGTTGATCTTCTCAGTAACATACTAATGGAGGGGAAAGGGTGTCCTTTACTGCTGATAGTCTGTAGTATTTGAAGTGTGTTTCCAGAAACATAAAATCAAGCAAAATCATACCAAATTGCCATCTAGGTAACATCAAAACGTGCAACCGAGATTCAAATGCTTTGTTTTTCACCTTTGGATGACAATTAAGAAATATACAGTCAGCCCTCTATCTTGGTTTCAGTTAATGTATTTGCAGTTCAGATATCTGTATAATATTTGATTTAAAGTTTCGCTTACTCATGGTTAGTACTATCACAGCTTGATGTTTTCAAACCGCCCACACTTCTTTGCGCTTGGCCTTCGCGCCGTTCCCCTCCCTGCGCGACGCAGTGATAAGTTAAAAGAGTAAAAGAGAATGATGAAAGTATCAGTTACAGTAGGGTCCCGAATTATGCGAGAATTTGGTCGATTAATGACCTCGTGTAAATGGAAAATCGCGAATTTCGAAACACACAACTAACAGAAATAATTCCATTGCGGCCATGGCAACCAGCAATTTGCCTATTCAAATGTGTTTACTACCCATTTCCAATACTTTCTTTGTACTATACTGTATTTGTTTATAATATCAAATTGTTCTTGTAAATAAATAAAACATTTAATATACTTTAAAGTTCTAATAACTTGAAAAATGGTTAAAATTACAACCAGGATAGGTGTAAACACCATATATTTCCCGTTATAACACAACCCAAAATACAGACAAATTTTAATGTTTGTCATATCTATTGTATAATACAACTGGTGAATAGCAAAACCATCACTCTATAGACTAGCTTGATGTATGATTGAAAATCCAGAATTATCAAAATAAAGGCGATTTTATATCATGCGTTTCCTAAACACGCTAAAAAGCACAATAGAAAACGACAACCAATGTTTTGTTTACGTTTATCTCTGATCACAACGAAGAAACAGACGCATTTATACATCTGTGTTTTTGAATTGACAGCAATTTTACCAAGTATAGATTATATGTTGAATTTGTTATTACCAATGTTCTAATTATTTTTTATTAGAACTTTCAAATAAATGAAATGAATGCCATTTATGAAATGTTTTTCTTTATGATGCCGCCTGAAACGGAAACCTTCCATTTGTTTACGCTCCATCTTCGATCATAATAAACAAACGAATGCATTAAACACACACGATCTAAGTCATAACTAATGATATTACAAACACTTAGTAAACATTATGTTATTACAAATATTTTACTTACCGTATCCATATAAATTCCTAAATTCGTAGCAAAGCTGGAAAATTTTTTTTCCTTATGCGTTTAATCCACAATAGCAAACTGCCGCTAATGACAGAGTGATAACTTACGATAATTCTAAACTGTTACGAAAGATAATTGTCCTTTCCATATCCAAAATACTTTTCCTAACTTCAGTTATAAGTCAACTTGTACCCACCTCAATTATGGATCCATATGCAAAAAAGGTAAAAGAAGAAAGTACTAGGCCTATTTTTAAAGTCACCGAACAATTAGGTTACCGCTATAACGTTCGATGTGTGAGAGAGAGAGAGAGAGAGAGAGAGAGAGAGAGAGAGAGAGAGAGAGGGAGAGAGAGAGAGAGGGAGAGGGATGGTTTTAAAGTACTAAACAATAAATATGATAGGTTATAACACATTGGTGTTTATGTAATATTAACTGTATAGATGGTTTGAATAAGTTAAGAAATGGTGTAAACAATTCTTTGTTATTGTATTCGCGCGGAAGCTAGACATCAGCTGATGTGATCACAGCCAAAAGTAAAACAAAAATAAGTTAGCAATACTCGATTTTTAAAACACACCCGAAATTTTACAACATAAGTACATGTTTTATTATAGCGCAATTGACATTTAAAGAGTAAAAATTTTCTGGAATAGAATGGTGTTTCCTAAAAAATAGTGGTTTGCGGACGAAATCGGTTACCGTATTTTAAGCTATGATTGAAATGGATGTATACACGGTATAATTTTTTCGTTTTGTATTTAATTGACACTTCAAGAAAACCGATTTTGGTTTCTTCATCTATTTGTAAGTATTGTATAACGAGAGAGAGAGAGAGAGAGAGAGAGAGAGAGAGAGAGAGAGAGAGAGAGAGAGAGAGAGAGAGAGAGAGAGAGATTATGACGCAGAAGGTTACAGACCTAGAACAGGGGAGGATGAAGGTGGGGGGAGTGATGAGATAGGCTGGGTGGACTCGCAGGGGAGACGGTAGGAGACGGGGGAAGGGGGGATTTGGTTGCCAGTGGCTAAAAATAGATTCTGAAAGACGGTAAAGGGAAAAACGAATCCCATCGAATAAACAGAATAAGGAAAGGGAATAAGATCCAGAGGAATAATAGATATAATGAAATGAAAATGACTAGATGGTGTTAGTTGTGATAAGAATAATTTAGATATTTGAAATAAGAGTGTCTGAGGAGGTATAGAAGGAATTCGTGATAAATATAGAGGAATATCAAAGGATACAGTTAGTTTGCATTAAAGGGTTTGTTATCGTTTATCGGCAGTGAATAGCCTAAACTTCGGTAACGAGTCGTCAATATTTTGTCATATTTTAAACAGTATACATTTGATTTGCAAACATTGGTTTTGTAGAGTAGACGGTAAAATAAAATCTAGAGAGAGAGAGAGAGAGAGGGATTTCTGCCATCAAATCTCTCTCTCGAGAGAGGGATTTCTGCCATCAAATCTCTCTCTCTCTCTCTCTCTCTCTCTCTCTCTCTCTCTCTCTCTCTCTCTCTCTCTCTAGATTTTATTTTACCGTCTACTCTACAAAACCAATGTTTGCAAATCAAATGTATACTGTTTAAAATATGACAAAATATTGACGACTCGTTACCGAAGTTTAGGCTATTCACTGCCGATAAACGAACCCAGTCTACTCGTGAAAACCTTGAACGCCCAGAGGGAAAAATAAGGCTTTTAAATATATTGTACTAAACAAAAATAATGCTTTAATATACCATCATTAACACTACCATTACAATTATCGTAAGGTTGGAGAAAGATAAAGATTGCCGAGAACGTAACCACATTTCTGTTTACATTTTGTCAGCTGGACTCGCACAGTTAACAGTTGATTTCATTGTTGATGTGGAATTTTATCCTTAAATAGGCTATTCATTATGAAATTATGTTAATGAAATGTAATGTTGATATTGTTTTGTAACATTTATTATAAATCACCGTATTTAGGGCTACCAATATACTTAAAAAGACAATAGATTTGATACATTTTGTAGTGCTTGACTCGCGAACTTTGAACAGCCTCGCAGATACAGAAAATTTATTTTTGAAAAATAGCGATCGCGGAAAAGGGGAATCGTGTAATTCGAACACGCTTAATTCGGGACCCTACTGTAGTTACATTTTAGTCAAGGTGTAAATACATACAGCCACAATAACAACGGAACAAAAATCATTTGTTCTGTTATGAACACACGGATCAAATAGCAGCTGTTTTGCTTATATTTCAACCATCGTACGATAGTAAATAATTGTCCTTTTTCGTTATGGAGAAAAGAGTCGAGGAAACATAACGCCAAATATAAAAACCTGTAGATGGAGGTAAGAAAACCAACAATGTTCATAGCCGCTATTCTGTTTGGAATCTGTAAAAGCTGTGTCCAAACTGGAAGAAACAAAAAGAAAAATTTATGGGCATTTATGAATATGCAACTTAGTAATTGAATATAAATGGCCTAATTTAGAGGATAATGCAGCTGTGTTTGAAAACCTAGGAAATTGTTCTGTTAAAACATGATATAATGTAAGACTGAAATTAGGGAAATAAGGAAAATGAATGATTTCCTATGCTTTATAAACAAGCACTGCCGGGCTAAAAATTATGGATGAGACTTTGATTAACTTTTATATGCAATTAAACTCAACAGTAAATGAAATATGAGAGAATTATTTCAAATAAAACTAAATTGGTATGCTTAATTAAAAATTACAGTTAAAGTAATTATTATTATTGATGTAATTGCAAAGCTACAATCCTAGTTGAGAAAGCAGGATGTTATAAGCCTCAGGGCTCTAACAGGGAAAATAGCCCAGTGAGGAAAGGAAATAAACTATATAGGCTATAAAAAGTAATGAATAAGAATATAAAATCTCTTATGATCAGTAACAACTTTAAAATATATCTGTCATACATAAACAATGAAGAGAGAATAGCGTGCTTCAGTGTACCCTCAGGCAAGAGAACAACACAAAACAGTGAAAGACCATGGTACAGAGGCTATGGCACTAACCAAGACTAGAGAACAATGGTTTTAGTTTGAAATAGCTTTCTCTTAGAAGAGTTGCTGATCATAACTAAAATCTGTTCTACCCTTAACAAGAGGAAATTAGGTACATTTACAGTGCAGTGGTTAACCCCCTGGTAGAGAAGAATTGTTTGGTAATCTCGTGTTGTCAGGTGTATGAGAACAGAGGAGAATGCAGAAAGATTAGGCCATACTATATATGATGTATGTGTAGGCAAAGGAAAAATGAGGCGTAACCAGAGAGAGGGATCCAATGTAGTACTGTCTGGCCCATCAAAAGATCCAATAAATCTTAGCAGTAGTGTCCCAATGGGCTGCTATTACCTGTTAATTGTTTAATTTAAGAAATAAGTATCCTTAGTTAGTTTGCCTCAATCAGCTGATTTGGAAAGCAAAGAAGACAGTGTCGATCAACTTAAAAACATAAGCATTGGAAGAGATTAAAATTGTTTTTTATTTCTTAATACGATATGTGAATATTACATGCATTATTATTGGATGCAGTCAAGAGTTATTTATTTATACAGAACAATGCAGAGGGCATTTAGTTAAAGTGTAAATAGTGTCAACATTACATCGACTTACAATGACATATCTACGGTAGGCTAGATCACGCTTGCACCAATATGACTCGGTGCCAATGTGACTGTGAATTACCACAATTCACTATATGTTGGTATGAATTTCATTTTGAAACTCAAGGTTATTGGATATAATAATGTGTGGTTAATTAAGTTATTCATTTTAGGGAAAAAACAGTTCATTTAGTCATGAAAAAAGTGGGAAACTGAAGTTCCACATTAGATTCACTAACCATGTATTCTTATGGGAAAAATTCTTTTCGTATGCGCAAATTTAGTATACTCGGCTGGTTTTGGAAACTAATTAATCATGCGTAACGAGTCGAGCATATTTATGTATTGGATTTGAATATTATTTAATTATCATATGCTTTGATAATTTTTTATTGGAAGAATTGATATTGCAATGAAGAAAATGTCACAAACTTCCTGGAATGGAAAGCATTGTACTTTGCTCTTCAATGTTTCCAACAGCTCTTTTCAGGTTACTTGATAGTGTTGAGAAGTGATAATGTGACTGTAGGGGTGTATCTAGACTAGCAAGGAAGTTCTATTTCATGGTAATTTTACCAACAAGCTGTCATGTGATGGACAGAAGGTAATGCGATCTCCCAGTCAGCCTGGTTCATACCTGGCAAAAAGAACATCTTGGCAGACAAATTCAGCAGGATATCTCAGGTTGTTCCTTGTGGTCTTTGAATCCTCAGATAGCGAACAAAATAATAGTTTTGTAGGGTTTGCCAACGTTTGACCGGTTTGTGGGGTCTCTGGACCAGAAGCTTCCGATGTACTGCTCGCCAATACCAGTTCTACAGGCAGCGTTCTAAGACGCTTTCCAACTCCTATGAAATCATCTAGACGTGTGCATGTTCCCCCTATTATGCCTCAACAGAGTAAGATTGTCAACCAATCTATTGGTGACCTTAATAGCTCCATTGTGTCAGCAGGCAGAATGGTTCCAGGAACTTCTACTGCTACTGACAAAGGTACCAAGGGAGCTGCCCCTCTTTCATGATTTCCTACACCAACCCCATGCCCAGATTTACCATTGGACTCTGTGATCTCCACATCTTCACACTTGGGGGTTATCCAGCATCCCCTCGTTGAGAGAGACTGTGTGACCAGTGACAAAACTGGTATCTGGATACCTGAGGAAGTCCTTGACCTCAGTCTACCAGGTGAAGTGGATGATCTTTTGTCATTGATGTTGTGGAATGGGTGCCTCTCCACTCAGTACCTCTCTACCCCTAATTGCCAAATTTTACTTTACCTCCGGGAAGAAAAACTCTGCTCTGTCTCGGCAGTGAAAAGCTATTACTCGGCCTTGAGCCTTGCCATTAAACTGAATGGGTTGGGTATTTTCTTCTTCCTGGGTAGAGCTGTCTATGCTCATACAGACTTTTTGAACATATGAAAACAGTCTTTCTTCTTGCCTTAGCCTCTGCCAAACAGGATAAGTAAGTTACATGGTCTCGCTGACATTGTAGCCCTTTCAAGGAGATGGACAGGTTATATTTAGTTTTGTCCCCAAGTTTGTTGCTAAAGACTCAAAATCTAGCAGTTTCAGATCCTAGGATCAGTTCCTTCCAGATTTTGAGTCTTTGGGAGGTAACTAATGATTCTGAGCAATTGCTAGTGTGTTCTGTGAAAGCATCACAGCGCTATCTTAAACACACTCAAAAGAGCTCGGCCGCAGATTAGGCATCTATTCGTCAGCTCACGCAGAGTCAAAAGAAGGGTTACCAGCAGGCTGGTAGTACAGGACGCTTTTCCGTACTTTGTACCCGACTAAACTACTGTACTCTCAGTATGGTAAAAATATCTTACCGTAAGTCTGTACTGTTATTGTACCATAAGCAAACTCGGTCTAGATGATTAAAATACCCTCTTGAGGAAAATGTTAATGGATACAGTTGTGAATTATTAGCAAAGGGACATATGTGCATGTGTATATACAGTATTCAGGTGAAATGATTATAATTATGATGATGATGATAGTAGTAAAAAAAAAAAACAAGAGGAAGAGAAATAAGATAGTGTGCCCGAGTGTACTGAAGCAAGAGAACTCTACCCCAAGACTGGAAAACCATGATGTTACAGAGGTTATAGCACTAACGAAGAGCAATGGTTTGATTTTGGAGTGTCCATCTCCTAGAAGAGCTGCTCACCATATCTAATCGTCTCTTCTACCCTTACCAAGTGGAAAGTAGCCACTGAAGAGTTATAATGCAATAGTCCACCCCTTGAGCAAAGAATTGTTTGTTAATCTCAGTGTTGTCAGGTGTATGAAGACAGAGGAAAATGTATAAAGAATACGCCAGACTATTCTGTGTGTTATGGTAAATTTCTCTCACTGTACTTGGGCTGTGGTTATGTCTGTTGCGGGTATCAGCATTTTTATCGAAATAGGAACTGCATCAATCTCCAGCTTGTCCTTTTTTTGGATTTCCCATACCCTTGTTAACTAACTTAGCTTGAGCTTTGAACAACAGTTGCAGATTCAATGTACTTGCACATGTTTTTATTGAAGGGAAAGAAAATGGGAACATTTAAAAAAAATTACGGGTGAATGTCAATTAAACCGAGCTTTTAGAGTTGAAGCAATATGAACATCAGTTAAGTATAGAAATAAATTTTACTAAAATTCTGTTATTGTCATTCCAATTTGGTGTTGAATTATCATTACTTTCAGTAAGGTTGTTAAAATTTAATTTGCTAACTAAATCTGAATAGTGAGAGGGTTTTGAGAAGTCAACCATTATCTTACAGCCGAGGGAGAAAGAAAGGGAGCTATGCAGGCTTTGGTGGAATTGTTTTACCGCAGCGAGGAAAGCGCACGCCAGCAGGAAGCGCACACGGACGAAATTATTGATCATGATCTAGCTAAGAAACAGCAAGAAGATGAGAAGAAGGATGATGAGCTCGAGGAGACCGTAGCTAGATGTAATTAATAATTTATTGTGATTGAAATGCTCTTAAAAGTAAATACAGGATTGCTTTTGAAAATGTTTGATTTGTTCTACTATTCTATTGTGTTCCATGTAGTTTTGTTTAAGGGTGTTCACAGTAAAGTGTATATAGTAATCCATAAAACAAAGCTAGAGATTAATTACTTCAGTAAAATTTCTTGAAGAATATCTTATCTATTGTGGGATCAATTTTGTGTAAGTGATTTAATTTTTCTTCCAGTGTTACAGAAAGCTGGTCACCATATGGAGGATACGCTAATAGCAGCTTACACTGCCTTGCTTACCGGTTATTGTATCATGGATGACGAGGTAATTATATTTAGTGACAGTAGATATATTGCCTTAGTTGTTGCTGTAATTTTGTAATAGTTTCCTTGAGTTAATGCCCTCTTTATATGTCCTGATTTTCAGTATCTCACTCTCTCTCTCCTTAACTAATATTTAAAAATTCTTACAGGACCGGGAAGCTGAGATCCGGGCAATGCTTCCAGATTCCAAGTTTACCTTGATGGTAACAGTTCTTAGGAAATTCTTGAGGTTTATGGATCTGACAGCAACGGTAGGTCTTCCCATGTTTATTCTTTTCGTCATGTAGTGTTGAATTACAATGAACATTTGATGAAAAAAGTAATAAAACTTATATGTTGGGAAATGAACATATATCACAAGCACACGTGATTTCAATCGATGTAAATATCACCCACGAATGGCATTTAATACCGAATTCTATCTTGGGAATATATATCCACTTGGAATTAATTTTATGGTAACAGCTTCTGGCCGGGTGGAGTCGGTAGAGTCACTGTAGGCATGGTTTCCAGCCGAACAGTTGGGGGTTCGAACCTCCACCCGGCCAGGAGCTGTTGTCATAAAATTAATTCCAAGTGGATATATATTCCCAAGATAGAATTATGTTGGGAAATGTTTAGGGTATATAATTTTGTTACCCTTTTGAGTTAGATCAGTCAAGTAATCATGCAATTGTCTTTCATTATGTAATTATGTATTAGATTGTTATTTTCACTTTACATCTGTAGTATTAAGTTTCATAGGTACAGTTGCTAATTATCTTCCTAATTTTTTGAAATATGTAGGAAAGTTGTTTTGGGCTAGGATGGTTTTTGTATATTTAGTTATGAAAAGATAGTGTTGTTTCATCATAACACCCAATTAGCTATATATATGCCTGAATAATTATTTAGGATATAGACTGCATTGTTGATGGCTCCAGTGTGTGTTTATGCCTTTAGAATTCAAAGGTCCTCAAATTAAATCCAGAAGTAAAGTTTGAGTACCACATAGTTTACTTTTTTGAGGTTCTACTAGTAGTAGGTAAAAGGCATGGGATATTATGGAAGATACTTGAACTGGCAAAAGTATTTCAGATAAGAAAATTAGACAATGTGAGATTTAGTTGGCAATGATTTAAAAAGTTTTTTTTAGAAGTGCTATGAATCAGCGTTGAAGAGGACTTACAAGTCCAACCATTTGTGATGAATTGAAAATAAAGTAACAAATGTACAGACTGGTATTTGTACTCAAAATATCATGTCTATGAACAACAGCCCCGCTGACAATCAACTGTAGTCTTCATGACCTTTCCAAACAGTGTCTAAATCTTTCAGACAAGTTTCCTAGGTTCAGATACTATAGAAGAACTTATAAGTGTTGAATCCAACAAGTAACCTTCTAGAATTGGCTCATATTGAGGCTTCATAAGTCACAAGAGGAACAGGGTGAGATTCCAGTCTGGGTATCTGAGCAATTCAAGAGGATCCTTCTCTAAGTGCAAGATGATGCTCTTCAATTTCAATAGAGAAACCAAGTTAAGCCACTGAACTTTGAATACCTGCAGGGGCTGGATTTGTATCATTTGATGTTGGAGACAAGCAACTTCTGTCAACAAAGATGCAGTCCATTAGATTAACACCCCTCTCACTAAACCAACTTCAGAATTGGCTTGTGTTATGTCAACTTTGAAAGGCCTTGTTGTGAAATATTTCTAACTATAATACTATGCTAGATAACCACGTACAAAGGCGAATGTCCAGTTTATTTTGGAATCTTTATCACTGCTGCTAAGTCTCTGCCTTGTCATAGGACCTGGAACTATGTGCACCATAATTGGTTGATACCTTAATGCAGCCAAAACGGACATAAATCATCCTTGTGTGTTTCTGTAGGCTTTGAGGTTTTCCAGTGCATGTTTGCCAAGGCCAAATGGGGGAAAGGTGTAAACATTCAGGTCATCCCAAGAGTGGTAACACTGTATGTAACTATCAGGCTCCTTGAACCAGCTGTGCTAAACAGTATAAGGTAAATTTGTGATGCAAGGTTGTCACAAATAGATCTACCAACTGCAGGAAACCCAAGATGACCTTTAACTTTGTTAATGTTGTGACTACTGTACTGCAACATCCAGTGCTGTGACTGATGATGCCTTACAACATCCAAGTTCTTGATTTGTGTTGTGGCAACGCTCTCACCAATACATGTATAAACTTTCATTAAGAAATTTGCAATAGTTTAGATTTTATAGCCCACAAAATTACCTGTACTGTTCTTCGTTCTAGTTAAAAATAAGTAAATACGGTTTACACTGAAGTACGGTCATAAATTCCTAAGCCATATAATAGGTGAACAGATTGAAATAAACATAATACACTGGTGGAGCTGTGAACAGTGGTGGGCTGCGGAAGATACCGATTGAAGTACCACCAGATAAAAGCAATATTACTAGCGTGCCTCATAGCATGATATAAATGCTACATAATAGTCCCCATGCTCCTATGAACATGAATACTTGCATTTACGTATTCATAACACAACATATGTGCTAAATGTGGATAAAAATACAGGGACATATAATAGTAATAATAATTACTGTATACACATGGTAATAATTATTATACATAGAAGTAAATAATCATAATACAGTAATCCATAAACTGACACTGGAAAAATTTATATTTCGATAATCGGCATATTCTAAAGTAAACCGGAATATTGCGTATCGTATATTTCAAAAGGGTAGAACTTAAGAACTTGTCTGTAGGTTAGCTTAATTGTCCGAAATCTAGTTTTCCATAATTGTAATTAATTTTTCTACTAGCGTATGAAACTTCATCTGTGGTGGATAACTGGGGAGGGTGGGCTGTGGCACCCTAGCAGTACCAGCAAAACTCGGCTGAATCTCTTGTCAGGATAGGAGGAGTGGAGAGAGGAAAGGTCCCATTTTGTTCCTTTGGTTGATGTATGTTGGCTAACCCCAAAATTGGGGGAAGTGGCTTGGTAAATAGAATACTGTAAATAGACTAACTAATTGTCCAAAACCTAGAATTTTCCACATTTGTAATTAATTTTTCTACTTGCATAGTAGTAAGAGGCGACTAAAAGGGATGGGACGAGGGGCTGCGAACCCCCTCTCCTGTATTATAATCCTGTGAGACATCAAAGAGGTGGAGCTGGGGGGAGAGTGACTGCTCCCTGCACTCTAGTTTTGGGGTGTTTGAATGTGTGTGGATGTAGTACAATAGAAAGTAAAAGATGTGAGATTGGAAGTATGTTTAGGAATAGAAGAATGGATATATAGGCTTTGTGTAAGACAAAGATAAAAGGGAAAGGTGAAATGATGTTTGGTAAAATGTCTGGTAGAGTGTCTGGGATTGAAAGGGGAAGAGCAAGAGAAGGTGTGGCTTTATTGCTGAGTGAATGGATGACAGATAAAGTAGTGGAATGGAAGGAGATATCAACTAGGTTAATGTGGGTAAGGGTTAGGTTGGGTAGGGAATGTTGGGCTTTTGTCAGTGCGTATAGGCCAGGTTGTGAGAAAAGTGAAGTAGTGGAATAAGTTCTGGAATGAATCAACTAGGTGTGTAGAAGGACTGGGTAGAAGGAATTATGTAGTCATGGGTGACTTAAATGCATGAGTGGGGGCTGGAGAGGTAGAAGGTGTCATTGAGAAGTATGGTGTAACAGGTGAAAATGAGTGTGGTGAGAGACTGGTAGATATGTGTGTTGAGCAAGAGATGGTGATAAGTTCTAGCTTTTTTAAAGAGAGAGATAAAAACAAGTATACGTGGGTAAGAGTGGCAAATGGAAGAGTGGTAGAAAGGGCGTTAATGGATTATGTGTTGTTAACTAAAAGAATGTTTGGAAGATTGAAAGACATGCACATGTTTAGGGGTATGACTAACGGTATGTCTGATCATTTTTTGGTGGAAGGAAAATTAGTTGTAGCAAAAGAGTGGGGGAATAGAGTAGGTGGATGTAAAAGGGAGCTAGTGAGGGTTGAAGAAAAAGTAAATATCAAGAAAGGTTGAAAATGGCATATGACGAAGTGAAAGTAAGAGAAACTGGTAATTTAGAGGAGGAGTGGAAGTTAAAAGAAAATTTTTGTTAGGATTGTAAGTGATGTGTGTGGCAAGAAGTTTGTTGGAGGCAGCATGAGGGAGGGCAGTGAATGGTGGAATGAAGGAGTGAAGGTAAAAGTGGAAGAGAAAAAGAGGGCTTTTGAAGAATGGCTGCAGAGTAATAGTGTAGAGAAGTATGAAAGATATAGAGAGAAAAATGTGGAAGTAAAGCGCAACGTAAGTGAGGCAAAGAGGGGAGCTGACCTGAGGTGGGGTCAGGGATTGGGTCATTCATATGAAGAGAATAAGAAGAAAGTTTTGGAAAGAAGTGAAGAGAGTAGGGAAGGCTGGTTCAAGAATTGAAGAGACCGTGAAAGATGGAAATGGAAGGTTGTTAAAAGGAGAGGAGGCAAGGAAAAGGGGGGTGGATTATTTTGAAAGTTTACTAAATGTTGAGGATAATAGGGAGGCAGATATAATTGCTGTTGCAGGTGTTGAGGTGCCGGTGATGGGAGATGAGAATGAGAGAGAGATTACAAGAGAGGAAGTGAGGAGAGCACAAGATGAAACGAGAGTAGGAAAAGCATCTGGTATGGATGGTGTGAGAGCCGAGATGTTGAAGGAAGGGGGTGGGACTGTACTTGAATGGTTGGTGAGATTGTTTAATATGTGTTTTGTGTTTTCAGTGGTAACAGTAGATTTAGTTTGTGCATGTATTGTACCACTGTATAAGGGTAAGGGGGATGTGCATGAGTGTTGTAATTCCAGGGGTATTAGTTTGAGTGTGGTGGGAAAAGTGTATGGTAGAGTACTGATTAATAGGATTAAGGATAAAACAGAGAATGCAATCTTAGAAGTACAGGGTGGGTTTAGAAGTGGTAGGGGTTGTATGAATCAGATTTTTACAGTTAGGCAGATATGCGAGAAATATTTAGAAAAAGGTAAGGAGGTGTATGTTGCGTTTATGGATCTGGAGAAAGCGTATGATAGAGTTGATAGGGAAGCAATGCGGAATATGATGAGGTTATATGGAGTTGGTGGAAGGTTGTTGCAAGCAGTGAAAAGTTTCTACAAAGGTAGTAAAGCATGTGTTAGGATAAGAAATGAAGTGAGCGATTGGTTTCCGGTGAGAGTGGGGCTGAGACAGGGATATGTGATGTCGCTGTGGTTGTTTAACTTGTATGTTGATGGAGCTGTGAGAGAGGTGAATGCTCGAGTGCTTGGACGAGGATTGAAACTGGTAGACGAGAATGACCATGAATGGGAGGTAAATCAGTTGTTGTTTGCAGATGATACTGTACTGGTTGCAGACGCGGAAAAGAAGCTTGGCCGATTAGTGACAGAATTTGGAAGGGTGTGCGAGAGAAGGAAGTTGAGAGTTAATGTGTGTAAGAGTAAGGTTATGAGATGTACGAGAAGGGGAGGTGGTGCGAGGTTGAATGTCATGTTGAATGGAGAGTTACTTGTGGAGGTGGATCAGTTTAAATACTTGGGGGTCTGTTGTTGCAGCAAATGGTGGAGTGGAAGCAGATGTACGTCAGAGAGTGAATGAAGGATGCAAAGTGTTGGGGGCAGTTAAGGGAGTAGTAAAAAATAGAGGGTTGGGCATGAATGAAAAGAGAGTTCTATATGAGAAAGTGATTGTACCAACTGTGATGTATGGATCGGAGTTCTGGGGAATGAAAGTGACGGAGAGACAGAAATGTGTTGAGGTGGTTTGGCCATATTGAGAGAATTGAAAATGGCTGTCTGCTAAAGAAGGTGATGAATGCAAGATTTGATGGGAGAATTTCAAGAGGAAGGCCAAGGTTTGGGTAGATGGATGGAGTGAAGGAAGCTCTGGGTGATAGGAGGATAGATGTGAGAGGCAAGAGAGCTTGCTAGAAATAGGAATGAATGGCGAGCGATTGTGACGCAGTTCCGGTAGGCCCTGCTTCTTCCTCCGGTGCCTTGGATGACCGCGAAGGTAGCAGCAGTAGGGGATTCAGTGTTATGAAGCTTCATCTGTGGTGGATAACGGGGGAGGGTGGGCGTGGTACCCCTAGCAGTACCAGCGGAACTCAGTTGAGTTCCTTATCAGGCTAGGAGGAACGTAGACAGGAGTGTCCCCTTTTCTGTTTCATTTGTTTGATGTTGGCTACCCCCCAAAATTGGGGGAAGTGCCTTGGTATATGTATGTATGTATTTGAATTACTTAAAGAAAAAAAATTTGAAATGCGTAGATTTACTGAAAGAAAGAAAAAATAAACTCTTGAATGATTTATCATTCATTGCATTAGTGCCACACTGAGGTTGTTAGAAGGGGTTTGCTAAATGTCTAGGTGGTTTTTGTTCAAGTAATTTCCCTTGAATTATTTTTTCAGGATAAATTGCCTGGAACTAAAGAATGTAAATATTTTAAAAATAATTTTAATATGTGGGAATTCTTGAAAGATATTTTGGTTTTCTAATTTTAAATGGAAAGTAAGGGATTGGGTTAATGAACTGGATGCCAAAGTTAATCATGTTGAACTTGTTATGAACCTGCTTTTTGAACACATTCATTAGTAGGAGACTTTCTGTAAAGGGATGTTGTAAAGCACCTTCAGTAATACCCACAGTACACTGCCCAAGGCATACTGGAAACAGGGATTCTTTATAGGGTTTAGGTGAATAAATGTTGATTTTAAGTTTTTGAGGTAATTATGAAATGTCTTAATTATTACTTTTTTTTATCACAAAGACGAGTCTTCTGCGTAGCTTGAAGCCAACGGAGAAAGTTGTCAAGTATATGGAGAAGTTAGACGTTACCCCCGAAGAAGAGGCCCAAGTAGAAAAAATGAAGCAGCAAGAGGAAGAAGAATCGGAAGCTTACGCTTTTGGTTTCTAGTTTACGTCTTGAAAGTGAACAAAGAGTGTATTTCATTTGCAGTACATAAAAAAGGAGTACGTTATGTATAAAGATTTGTTGAGTTAGAGAGAAAGATATTAGTGATTATTCATAAAGGAATTTTGTAAAATTGATTTTTTGCTAGTATGTACCAAATGGAATGTGAAAATTTAACATTTTTTGAGAGTTTTCCAAAGAAATGTACATACCACAGAGTTGTTTTGAACTTTGGGAGAGGCAAACCCTCTTCTTCATTGGAATATTTTCCTTCTCTTCTTTCTCCTGCACGATGTGCGGCGCCAAGAGTACAATTCGCATTTTCTGACACAGTAGTGCAATAGATGCCGCAGTTCTTATTTTTTTTCTTTTTCTTTTATTTTACCCCTCCTTTTCTAGCCATGTTGTAACTGGCAAACCCAAACCAAAGAGGCAGCACTAGGTTAATCCCCTCAGCACTTCATAGTTCCCCCCTTTTTTTTTGTGTTGTCGTAGGGGGAGCTGGTGCAGCAAAGAGCAAGAACCCCCAAATTGGAGAGTTTTAACTGGTGAAGGGGGAGTGTATAGTTTAGAAGAAAAAATAAAATACTTTTACAGTTTTGAAAACTACAGAGATATGAGGACCCTATTTTCATTGTATTATAGATGTGTCTTTTATGCTACGGTGGATGAAGATGTATAAGAGTCTAGTTTTCATTTTAGGATTCAACAAATCTTAGCATACACAAGTAGCAGTTGTGCTGTGGTGTTAAGAAGTGTTTGCTCTCCACTACCAGTGACCTGATTCTATTATTTTTTTGTTTTTCTTTTGTGATGGTTATGATTGTACAGTATATTTGCATAATGATAATTCTTTAATTTCTCTTACACGTCTGATAGGAGTGTGTGGTAAAAAATTAAAATTCTGTAAGTGGTGGTTTTTACTTTTATTTGTGATGAGGTTCTATAGTGTCACCAATTCCTTTTTATATATGATGAACCTCAACAGATCTCATGATTTACATTAGATTAAAATCTTCCTTAAGAAGAGGATGCATCTGAGAACGAGAGAGAGAGAGAAAGGCGAGATGTTGAGCACATTTGTATAATCTACTACAGTACTGTATATGCTTGTTGGGGAATTTCATTCACAATTAAAATTCATTTTGTTTTTACAATTTCATGTCATTGTTCACATTATTTAGTTAATTTATTATTAATTTTTAAGTTAGCATATACATTCATAAGACTATTTTTTTCGTATGAGCAAGAACACATATTCCATTAAAGTACTGAGAGAAGTATGTTTTCATTTGCCTTTTATTCCAAAATAATTCTTAATGCGATTACTTTATTTAAGTATTTCATGAAGTGGTGTCCAAGGAAAACGCTGTGTTCATGTTTGAGAATTTTGATATTTACCTTAGTGATTATTGTGTGCCTTTACTACTGTCTATGATTTGAGGAATATTTATGCAGAGATGATTGATTGGTCAAAATGACAACTAAGGTTATCGTTAACTGTTGAGGAGCAATATCTGCCATATGCAATTTCAAAAAATGCTGAAGATCTTTTACAGTAGTCTTGACAATTATTTTAGCCATTGAGTCAAAGCGTATGAAGGATTCATTAATAGTATGTCTTACAAATATGAAATATCTGTTTACTCTAGTTGAAAATTAGGTAGTTCCCAGGGGCAGTAATCTAAATTATTTGAATGGATACATTATCAAAACTACCATTTCCCAAATTCAAAAAATATACCCCTCTTCATTGTTGTCTGTCGTCCCATAGTGCCATCTATCAGGAGGAAACTAGCAGCTGATAGCATTGGTAAGTCGAGAACGTGCACCTGATGGCATTGGTAAATAAAGATCGCCATATAATTGTCATCCTCCTACCTGCAAACAACCCAGCTCTACTTCAACATGGAAAATTTGCTAACAACTAGGGCATTTTGCTGTTAGGATTTTAAATGTTCTGTTTATAGGCTTTTGTAAGAGGGTAACAACCCAAATAAAATTTGTCGTGTAGGAGTAAACCATGTGATTTAAGCCGTAAGTGTTCAGGATATTCCAATTACCTTGAAAACCTTCAAGTGGAATAGGTTGTTAGTATCTATAAGGGTTTATGATGAGCTATAAAATGCTAAAGAAGTAAAAATATTTTTTTAGTTTTCTTCTTTTGTTTAGGATAGTGCCCTCTTAACGAGAGAATGCCTTGATGAAGTCATTGGGCTTCAGCACGGCATATCATTCCCGTGCTGAAGGCTTGTGACGGGCAAGAGGGCTCTCGAACTGGGGAATTTCTTTTCCTCAGTTTGACTCTAAATTTCTCTCATTCTTTTTCTATTACCTCTTATTGCTTATTCCTCCTTCATAATTATCAGCTGTCTCCAACCTTGCTGTCAAAACTCTTTTACCCATTTCACTGTCCAGGTTTTTTAGAGGGGACATTGTATCCATGATCGGTTTTTATTTCAAAATCAATTGTGGGAGCTGTGGTGGTCTTGCCAACTGCCCGAAAATGTTTGGACACCTAGAGTGTCAGTATTCCCATACTGGCACGCGGAACTATCTCTTAGGAAATTTGGCCTTCGGATTCCAGGGGTTGGCGATTTTATAGAGATAGGACTCTCGGCATTCTGTCCGGTTTGCCTGCCACTATGATTAGAGTGGGGATGATTGTATTCATGAAATGCTCTCAGTCCCATCAAGCGGGTTTGGCATACACTTGAGCCACTCTAATCATAGTGGTACCATCCCTTTGTGGTAGGGTAGGGAGTGGACATTTGGTAAGCAGCTTTCACAGGTGTCATTGGTGGAGAAATTAATTCCAGGAAAGGCTAACGGTGTCTTCTTTGGAATTTCAGACAGTCTTAATTTTTTCTCTCCCTTAAACTATATTTTTTTCCATTGTTTTTTTTTTTTCATTGTTATTATGACCCCTTCCCTCCCCCTGAAAAATAATGAGTAAACTTAATATTCCCCGTACCCCTGGATCAAATGGCGAACCCCAGACACCGTTGACGACTTCTGCTTGTTTAAATAGGGAAAGCTCTGTTGACAACCTCGGCAATAAAAAGGATTCCTCCAACAATACTTTTTTGACCAGTGTTGTTAAAGACAATTTATCGGCACTGGTGGAAAATGATGCTTGTAATAACCGTAATACTTTACTCTCTGGTTCTGGCTCATTACCAGATCCAACAAAAAATCTGAAAATTCTCCACTTAAAAAACATACCAATTGGTTGTAGCTATGACATAATTCATGAAGCCTTCTGTAGATTTGGAGCAATCAAAGAAATTTTAATGGAGCTTAATGGTAGTAAAGGCTTTTGGGAAGCTTGGGTATCATTTTCAAGTTTTGAGATTGCTTTAGAAGCAAATAAAAATTTAGAGAGCATAAAAATTGACAATTGTTTGATTTCTGGGGCTTTATGTGATAAAGCACCAAGACACCTAGAGGTATATAAACCAGAAGAATGGATGGAAAAAGAAATAGAGCATAGACTTCCAGAAGTAAGAACCCCCAAGCCCCCAACATGGATAATTGCATCTGGAAAGATAGATAATTATAACTATTATAAGATGAGTAAATTTATACAAAAAAAAGTTGGTTTAATTAAAAGTAAGGATATTAGTAGATACGGTAAGCAATCTGTTTTGATTAATGCAAAATCAGATACTCAAGCTCACATGCTTTGTGGCATGAAGATTGCAGAAATTGATCCTATTAAGGATATTAAACCACATATGAGCTTCAGCTATGGTAAAGGAGTAGTTTTTGATAAAGATCTATATGAATTCTCAGAACCAGAAATTCTGGACATGTGCCCTGCTAATGTTTGGAAAGTAAGTAAGATTCCTCAAACAAGCATGGTAGTTTTAACATTTGAAACCCCTGTTATACCAGATCATATAATTATTGAGAATGAAAGAGTACGTGTTCGAGAATATAAACCTAGGCCTTTACAATGCTTTAATTGTTTCAAGTACGGTCACCCTTCCCGGTACTGCAATAATACGAAGATCTGTATTAACTGTTCTTTGTTAGAACATGGCCAATGCAACAGAGATACAACCTGTGCAAACTGTAAAGATAATCATAAACCAAATGATAAAAGATGTAGAGAATACAAGAATGAAGAAGCTGCAATCTTGAAAGCAAATGCTGAACATATAAGTGTAGGTTATGCAAAGCATTTACTCAATCGGCAACTTAATTTTGCTCGCGCGGTTAAGATGCCAACAAAAGATTATAATCCACTACCCCTTACTACCACAGGGGGACCAGTGGCAGCACCTGGCCCGTCAGGTGCATCTCCCTTAGTGGTAGTAGCCCAGCCATCTGGGTCAAGTGCTCAGGCTATAAAAGCCAGAGCACAAACCTCCAAAGAGGTCAATATGGTGTCCAACACACCAAAAGTATTGTCACCGATAGGAGCATCTCCCCTAGAGGTAGTAGCCCAGCCTTCTGGGTTAAGTGCTCGAACTGTTGAAGTTCTAGCACAATCCTCCAAGGAAGCCAATGTGGCTTCCACCACCTTAAATGTATTGTCTCAGGCAGAATCTCTACCTGATTTGATGGAGATTGGAAAACAAGATCTTCCAAAGAGGAAAAGGTCCCCATCATCCTCACCTTCATCTAAGTCAGGTAAGTGCCCTACTGCTCATGATCCTAAGGTTGACTCTTATAAAGATCCTAGAAAGAAAGAAAAGAAGAGTGGTGGCCTAGTAAAGCCTTCCATCTCCAGGCCTTACATGGCTTCATCTGAAAAGTCCCAAAAGACAAATGAGACAAAGAAAAATAATAACAAAAGATAATGTCTATCATCCAGTGGAATTGCAGAGGTCTAAGTATTAGCATTGAGCAAATAAAAACTTTAACCAGGGACTCAGACACGAAGGTAATTTGCCTACAGGAAACCAAGATCAGTGACAAACCATTTAATCCTGGACTCAATTATCATTTTTGTAGATCCCCTCCTTTGCAAGCTGCAAGAGCTCAAGGTGGTACAGGTTTTATTATTCACAAATCTGTAAAATTTGAAACAATCCCACTCAATACACCACTACAGGCATGTGCAGTTAGAACTCATATCGGGAAAAAAATTACTTTATGCTCGCTATATATTGAACCATCCTTAGAACTTTTCCTCTTAGATCATGCTGGTAATCCAAGAAGGCTTAGACTTTCTGACCTCCAAGACTTGATCAATCAGCTTCCTGCCCCTTTTATTTTAATGGGTGATTTTAATGCAAAGCATACTTTATGGGGTGGAAATGTGTGCGATAGATGGGGTAATCTTGTTGAAGAATTAATCGACAACAATGATGTAATACTAATGAATGATGGTTCTCCAACTAGGTATGATGTATTCCACAACTCTACATCAGCCATTGATTTGTCAATCTGTTCCTCATCCATTCGATTGGACTACCTTTGGTCAGTAAATGAACACCTACATGGCAGTGACCATTGGCCAATAATGTTAAATTATGTCCATAATCTTCCTTCTCAGTGTCCACCAAAATGGAAGATAGATGAGGCAGACTGGGCAGCTTATGAAAACTGTTCACACACTGATAAAGAATATGATGAATTTACATCTCCAGTGCATGCCTATCAACATCTTGAAAATATTATTGATGATAATGCTAGCAAGTTTATACCTAAAACATGCGGTTTACCTCATCGCTCTGTAGTTCCTTGGTGGAGTAAAGAATGTGCCAACGCAAGAAAAGTGACCCGAACTTGCTTCAGAAGATACTTGAGGACAAACTATTTAGCAGATAGAATAGCATATCTCAGAGCCTGTGCCAAACAAAAAAGAATTTTTAAAAAAGCAAAGAGAGCATCTTGGAAGAAATATATATCTAATATTAATACCAAAACTCCTTCAAAGGAAATATGGGACAAGATTAGAAAACTTCAAGGTAAATTCGTCCCTAAGCCTCTACCAATATTAAGGGAAAATAATAGATATATATCTGACCCCAAAGATGTAGCAGAGGTTCTTGCTAAGCACTTTGCTCATGTATCAAGTGCTGACAACTATTCCCCAGCATTTCAACAAATTAGAGCATCAACATCTGTTGTTCCTCCTGCTTCTTCAAATACTGAAGCTTTTAACCTGCCTTTTAGTATGGAGGAGATGCAAAATGCTATCTCCAGCTCTTCTTTAACTGCCCCAGGTGAGGATGGCATCCGGTATGAAATGATATCACATCTTCCAGTGGATACCAAGGAATTTTTATTAGAAACCTTTAATGGTCTATGGGCTTCCCATACATCTCCTGATTCCTGGCATACTTCAATTGTAATTCCAGGCCACAAGTCTGGTAAAGACCCAGAACTGCCATCTAGTTATAGGCCCATATCCTTGACCAGTTGCATATGCAAACTATTTGAGAGAATGATCAACAACAGACTTGTGTGGTATCTAGAATCAAAAAATCTTTTATCTAACAGACAGTTTGGTTTTAGGAAGAACCGAAGTACTCTGGACCCTTTGCTGATGTTATCAAGGGAAATTTCAAATGCTTTTTCTAACCAAAACCAGGTGGTGGGTGTCTTTTTTGACCTCGAAAAGGCATATGACACCACCTGGAGGGGTGGTATTTTAAAGCAATTGGCCTCGTGGGGTATAGGAGGACATATGTTCTCTTTTATTGAAGAATTTTTATCAAACCGCTCCATTAAAGTGAGAGTAGGGTCAGAACTATCTTCATCCTACATGCAAGAAGAAGGTGTCCCCCAAGGCAGCGTATTGAGTGTGACCTTGTTTGCTGTTGCAATTAATAGTCTCATTAGTCACATACCTCCTGGCATACAAGGATCACTATTTGTCGATGACTTTGCAATTTATTGTAGTGGATCATCTGCACTACAAGCATGCCAAAATCTTCAAATTGCAATAAATGCTGCTTCCGCATGGGCAAATTCTCGCGGATTCATGTTTTCTCCTCAGAAGACCAAAGCCATTCGCTTTACTCGTACTCGTAAAAGGGAAGAGATCCCCACCCTTTTCTTAAATGATTGTATTTTGCCATATGAGGATAGTGTCAAGTTTCTTGGAGTCATTTTCGACAAGAAAATGACATTTGGTCCCCATATAAATGACCTATCTATCAGGGTTAAGAAGTCACTGAACATTCTGAAAGTGATATCGCATTTTGATTGGGGTGCTGATAGAACAACTTTGCTTAGAATTTATACATCTTTGTGTCTGAGCAAGTTAGACTATGCATGCCAAATATATGGGTCAGCTACAAAGACTTTACTTGGAAAACTTGATATTGTTCACAATGCTGGGCTTCGCATCTGCACAGGTGCTTACAGAACATCTCCCATTGACAGTCTCTATGTTGATTCTGGCATACCTCCCCTTTCCATTCGCAGAGAGGAGTTGAGTTTGAGGTTTTTAGCTAGGTCCCTTGCTGTGAGAAACAATCCTAACTGTAAATATGTTAGGGCGCCTTTAGATCGGGCTCCTAACAGATCTAGAGTGCCTAAGCCTTTGGAAGTACAGCTGAAAAATGATGCTAGAGAAGTAGGCTTGTTAACAGCACAGATAGCAGAGGTAGGATATCCCAAGTCTCCTCCTTGGTGTAATCCACCTGTTAAAGTATGTTTTACGGCAGGAGGGAAAAATACCTTACCTAGTAGGGTAATGAAAAGTGAGTTTTTAAATCATGCTGCTCAACATCATGGGAAACATGTTTTTACAGATGGCTCCAAATCGGCTGCAGGAGTTGGAAGTGCAGCTGTGGTGGGGGGATATTGTTATTAGAAGGAAACTCCCATCCTCTTGTTCAATTTTTACTGCTGAGCTGTACGCAATAATTCTCGCAGTCCAACATATTTTTAAAAATGGCAACCAAAATAGTTTTTATACAATTTTTACGGATTCCAATAGTGTTTTACTCTCATTAAAACAAATTATGCCAGGCCATCATCTAGTACAAGAGGTGCAGGACTGGTCAGTACTTCTGCAGTCTAGGAAGAGTATCAGTGTTCACTTCTGTTGGGTCCCTGCCCATGTTGGGGTGGATGGGAATGAACAAGTAGATAAGGCAGCAAAGGAAGCTTCAGGGCTAAGTAATCCATCCCCCTTGAGTATTCCTTACAAAGATCTTAGAAGTGAGATTCATCTTTACTGTAAAAATAAGTGGCAAGCTCGATGGTCTGAACGGACCACCAATACAAAATTGAAACAAATCCACCCATTGGTGGATAAATGGTCATCTTGTAATTCTACAAGTAGAAGGGATACCATTATTTTAACTAGGCTGCGTATTGGCCATACACATGCAACGCACAATTATTTAATGAAGAGTGGGGAAGGGAGACAGGCCCCTCTTTGTAATACCTGTCAAGTGACAATGGATGTTAAACATATTTTAGTCGATTGTCCTGTTTTTAATCTCCAGAGGAGGACACATTTACTCCAGGACAAACCGTTAAGAGATATACTGGGGGAAAACTGTAATACCCTGAACTTGAGAAAATTTATACAAAGTATTGGGTTATATTACGAGCTATAATTGATTTTATTAATTTATTTATTTATTTTACCCTTTTAATCCCTATTTATTTCACATCTAGATTTTATTGTATGAAAGTGTTACGATTTGTATTAAAGGTTAAAATGATACTAAATGTTGTGAGTGTACAGATATGATTGAATGATTTTAGTTATATAGCGCTGAATGGCCTTTGATGCCCCAGTGCTTGGCTTAATGCCTAAATCCCATATTCAATTCAATTTAGGATAGTGGATGCTGTTAGTGATATAGAGACCGAGTGCTGAAATAATGAGCGAGCAGTCATATCTTAGTAATGACATAGATGGGCTTAAGTCACACTTGTTCCAATACTAACAAACCTAACGTTATTTATGTGGATTACCTTACAGTGAAGCTGGAAGGTAACCATTTGACTAAGTGCGAGGGGGCAACCTGGCCTAACCGCTTGACCGGTAGGCTGGAGTGGGGTACCCAGCCACCTCTATATATACATTCACAGTCGTGAGCTATGTCACTTTTTTTCTTTTGCCTTTTAGAGACCGACCATCGTCTTTCTCTCCTCCAAAGGCTGATATTGACTTTGGAATCTTTTCTTTCTCTTTTCAGGTGTGCTTGTACTCCTTCTGATCGCCCTCATGCGAACCTGTCCTGGGCGCGAGGGTATTGTCTGCGGTACCTTCCTGTCTTCGCTGGATACCGACCTGCACTATCTGTGTCCTTCTTGTAGAGCTGGGGTCGGCAACCTACTGCACGCAGAATGCTTCTGAGAGAGAGCAAATGAATTTACATTATAATTTAAATTATCATATCTATTTATCTTTATATCTATCAATCGATCTATCTAACATAACTCAGCAGCAAACGCTTGCTTTAACAAGTACGCCTGTGTTCAGTGTAGCCCTGGAAGAAAGAATGGATTTCAATGGTATTCCCCACTTGGCTGTTTTGGCCACGTATAGTCTTAAATCTATATATGACACCACCAAGGGAGAATACATACTAAAGGCATTCACTGACCATTTAGAGAATAAAGTGGTAGACATAGGGAAGATATTTTAAATTACAACAGATGTTTGTCCTGGTATGGTAAGACCAAGGCCTACCAAGATGGTTGATGAAAAATTGGGCACCCCATCATGAAATTGCACTGCATAGTTCTTAAAGAAATTTTGTGTCAAGATCTCAAGTTCTGATCTACTGTTAAAAGTAATAGTAAATTTTTTGTTGCACTTTTCTTATGCACAGGTAGTTTTGAGCTTTCCTTGAAGACTGATTGATTGATTTGAAGTTTTCTGGCATCCTGACATCGAAGGTCATTGATGCCGGTATCATTTATTATAAATGATATTTTCATTAATAAAATAAATTTGTTCCAACACGAATACTTACCTCAAACTACTTTCTTAGGAGTTACTAGTAACCTCCTCTCTACCGACCAGAGTTTTGTGTAGATTACCCCCCACCCCGCTTTCTAAGGAGGCCTACCCCCGGCATTAAGGAATGTGCCCCGAGGGTAGGCTTATCGTAGGTCGATGCCCGGCCGGGTCAGCTTCATCAGTAAGTTCTCTGGTCGCGACGTGTGAACACGTCGCCCTCGTTCTCTATCGATCCTTTGTGTGCGTTCTAGTGCCCCACGTGTTCCCCGCGTGGTAACTTGTGTTTTCCAGTGTACTTTTCCCGGGTGTTCCTGTGTGTTCACCTTCCACCCGTGTGCTTACCCAGTGTTTTCATTGATTCCCTTCGTGCTTGTGTCTTGCGTTGTGTGCATTATGGAGCAAATCCGCTGTTGTCCGGGGCCTAGAGCCGGTAAATCGTGTGGAGTGTTCCTCTCCAAGCCTGAAGTGGATCCTCACTCCCTCTGCTCCTCCTGTAGGGGAAGGGTTTGTTCGTCAGCAGATACGTGCCCAGAGTGTGTAGACTGGAGCGATATCCAGTGGGTACGGTACGAAAAAGAGAAAATCGGCGAAACGTTCCCCCAGGAAAGCTAGTGTTACTTCGCCGCTACCATCACCCAGTGAGCGGTCCGACGGGGCCTCTGTTTCGCCGTCCCCTACACAGAGTAGGGGACGAGGTTAAGTCTGGTATAGAAAAAGAACAAGGCGTCCTTCCCCAGGAGCCTAGTGAAAGTGCAGTGCCGATTGCGGGCCCTTCTAGGGCTAGTGAAGAACCCAGTAGTGCGTCCAGAGAGTCGGCCCTTGTGCTCGGGGGGCACGCGTCCTCCGATGACCCCTTGTGGGGTAGTAACGCGGTGTCTGTATCTTCGCCGCCCTCGTGGGCCTGTGCTTCTGGATCTTCGTTAGGCGGAGACAACCAGAAGAAGTTACGACCTTCGGGTAATGATGCCTTCGGTTGGAGGCTTCCGAAGACGCCGGGTAGGTCACCCTTAAGGATGGAAGTGGCCCTGGACCCCTGGCTCCCTGGCATGGAATGCTTTGAGTCGTTCCCGGCCCCCCTCACGGAAGTCCCCGAAGATTTCCTCCAGCCGTCGACCTCTGGCGTTCAACGCCCGAAGAAGTCCCCCGCAGTCCCCGCTACCGGCCGACATGCGATAAGCACAGTGTCGTTGGGTTCGTCGGACGTTTATTCCTCGTCGGAGGAGGAAGTCAGGGTAAAACACCGTCGTCGGAGGGAGCGGTCCAGGAGCGAGCGTTCCCGTTCGAGGTCGCTCTCCCGGTATAGTAGCAAGCGCTCCCGCTCCCCAGGGCGTAAGTATAGGAGGAGTAGGTCTCCTGATGGCGCCTGGGTCTTTGTACCCCGGGACTCAAAGGTGCTTTGTTCCCCGGACCGCCGGTCCAGAGAGTGTTCGCCAAGGATGCCGTCCTCTAAACACAACCTTGACCCTCGCGACCTAGCTCGCAGGAAGGACCTTACAAGAAGGCATAAGTCCTCGAAGCCTCCGGTTCACCCCGCCCAGCGGGGGGAAACGCGCTTCTCGTCGGGCGGCCTGGCTGAACCAGCCCAGCTGCTGCGGCCTTCGAGTTGGAAGGAACGGTTCCCGCTGTCGGGTCAGCCCACGGGAGCCGCGTCCTCGGCACCCAGAGCCCTAGGGCGGACGAGAGTCCCCGCTGAACCAGAGATGCCTGCGCTAACCCAGGCCCCTGGTGCCGACGTCCCCACAGATGAGATACAGTACCTCGGTAGGACGGCGCCCCTGGCACCAAGAGCTAGACGTCCAGTCGGCGTGCCCGGTAACCCAGTTCCCCGGCCCCAAGCCGAGACCTCGGCTGACGGAGGGGAGGGTTCACCAACGGAGGACTCCGCCTATAGGAGGGTGGTTGGCCTTATCAGAAGGCACAACAAAATCAAGGAACCTACAGCTACAGACGAGGATTACTGGAGGGCAAGCCTATTGAGAATCATGCAGACTCCTACCCAACCTAAGACGTCTCTAGCGCTTCCTCTAGCCCGAGATCTGGTCCTAGGGCAGGAGTATGTGGACAAGGTGGTGGCTAGCAATGCCGAAGCCCCAAAAACCCAGAGTTCCTCGAAATTGCTCCAGGGCCTCAGGACCCAAGGCAAGGTTTATGTGCCAGCGGGACGTCGCCCAGGCCCCTGTAAGGTGGAGTCGTCCATCGACATCCTGAGTCAGGGCGTCTCAGACAATAGGGCCTCTTCGGCCCCGGTCTGTTTCTCGCCAGCAGAAGCCTCCATGATGGAGGAAATGTCGAGAGATTTAATGAATATCTCCTCTTGGCTGGACTGGTGGGCTTCCACTTTGGTAGGGGTACAAGCCTCGTTCGACCCCGCGGACCCTGACCAGCAAGGCCTCCTGAGAGACCTTATTACCTCCGGGGGTAAAACCCTTAAGTTTTTAACTTATCAGTCGCTCGCTCTGACGGCTAACTGGGTACTCCGTAAGAGAGACACCGTACTGACGAAGGTGTCCCGGAAGGTACCAGACAGGGAAGCGCAAGCCATACGGAGGTTACCCTTGTGGGGAGAGTCCTTGTTTCCCCTGAAGGAACTAGAGGCCATCATGGAGAAGGTCTCGAAGAAGGAGGAGTCTAACATCCCCAGACCTACGCCTTCTAGGAGACCGCCCTACAAGAGGTCCGTCTCGGATAGGGCCGCGACGTCCCAAGCCTCCCCCAGCACTACGAGGAGAGAGGCTCCCTCTTCCTCCTGGTCCGCAACGCCTCAGCCTCCCCGCAGGGGAGCTCCAGCGCCTTCAAGCTCTTTCAGGTCGGGTTACTCTGCCTCTAGGAGAGGCAGATCAGGCCGCTCCTCCAGAAGATAGAGTGGGAGGCCCCCTATCCCCGCCCAAGCCTCGGGTTGGGGGATGCCTCAGACTTCATTGGCAAGCATGGAAGGCTCAGGGAGCAGAGCCTTGGACAGTGTCCGTACTAAAGGAGGGCTACAGACTTCCGTTCTTAACAGAACCACCCCCTCTTATCCTGGCCAGCCGGGCAGAATGGCTAGCTCCCAAAGACCCGTTAAAGAGGACCGCCCTTCAAGAGGAGGTTTCCTCCATGTTAGAAAAGGGCGCCATGGAAGAAGTACTTCTCCCAGGGCCAGGTTTCTACAGTCGCCTGTTCCTGGTAGAAAAAGCGACGGGGGGGGGGGGTGGAGACCGGTTATAGATCTGTCAGCTCTCAACAAGTTCATCAAGAAGACGGACTTCAAAATGGACACTCCGAAGTCAGTCCTGCTGTCCTTGGGGGAGAAAGATTACATGATGACCATACACCTCAAGGACGCATACTTCCAAATTCCGGTCCACCCCTCGAGTCGAAAGTTCCTCCGGGTGAAATGGGGTCCCCAGATCCTGCAATTCAGGACCCTTTGCTTCGGTCTGTCAACAGCGCCCCAGGTGTTCACGAGAGTCTTCACGACTGTCTCAGTGTGGGCTCACGAACGAGGCATTCGCCTCATCAGATACCTGGACGACTGGTTGCTTCTTTCCGCCTCAAAGGTCCTCTTGGAGGAACAAGGGAGAAAACTCCTCCAGTTTTGCAAGGATCTGGGCATCGTAATCAACCCGAAGAAGTCAAATCTATCCCCATACACCAGAATGAACTACTTGGGAATGACATTAGATACCATTCTGGGAAAAGCCTTCCCTTCGGAGGACAGGATAAGAAACCTCATGCATATCATTCAGCCGTTCCTGTCAGAGCGCCCCAGGAGAGCGAAAGACTGGCAGAAGCTGATAGGTCACCTGGTCTCATTGGAGAAACTAGTTCCCCAAGGGAGGGTAAGGCTCAGATCCATACAATGGAACCTGAAGAACCTCTGGTGCCAACTGGACTCGCAACAAGTTCTAATCCCAGTCCTACCAAACACGAAACCCTCCCTGGAATGGTGGCATTGCCGGTCGAACTCACTCAAGGGGATGCCCTTCGGGACCGATCCACCCGAGTTACTACTGTTCACAGACGCCTCCAACCAAGGATGGGGAGCCCATCTCCTCGACGAAACAGCACGAGGGACCTGGTTGGAGGGGGAGAAAGAACTCTACATCAATGTCCTGGAGTTGAAGGCAGTCCAGAAGGCTTGCCTACACTTCGCGAGTCTACTAAAGGGAAACACCGTGGCGTTGATGTGCGACAACGCCACAGTAGTGGCATACATAAAGAAACAAGGAGGCTTGAAATCGAAGGAGTTGTGCGATCTCACCATAGAAATTCTAGATTGGGCAGTAGAGAACCAAGTGGTGTTGTTAGCAAGGTTCATTCCCGGGAAGAAAAACGTTCTGGCCGACGGCCTCAGCAGAATGGGCCAGATAGTAGGGACAGAATGGTCCCTTCTTCCGGAAGTAGCCAAGCTCATCATCCAACGGTGGGGTTCCCCGGTGATGGACCTCTTTGCAACAAAACTCAACGCCCAACTCCCCGTATATTGCTCTCCTGTGCCAGACCCGAAAGCAGCCTTAGAAGACGCCTTTCAGCACAAGTGGGACAATCTAGATGTGTACGCTTTTCCCTCTTTCACGTTTATAAGGCAAGTGCTAAACAGAGTAAGGGCAGCCCGAAACCTAATGATGACTTTGGTAGCGCCCTGGTGGCCGGAGAGAGAGTGGTTCGCGGACCTAAAAGACCTAACGAGTCAACCGCCGTGGCCTCTGCCCGACAGGTCAGACCTTCTGCATCAACCTCATTTTCAGGCTCCACGACAACCCACTCTCCCTACGTCTTCACGCCTGGAGACTATCGAGCGGCTCCTGAAGAAAGAAGGATATTCTTCTTCCACGGCTAAGAGAATGTCTCTATACCTGAGAAAGTCGTCAGCCACGATCTACCAGGCTAAGTGGACCTCCTTCACGAAGTGGTGCTCTGAGAGGCACATTAAACCTCTTAAGGCCTCTGTCCCAGACATAGCAGATTTTCTGGTGTTTCTTAGAGACAAGGTGGGAATGTCAATCCCAGCCATAAAAGGAGTTTGGGCCGCCTTAGGCCAAGTCTTCCTCCTGAAGGGCATCGACCTGGGGGCCTCGAGACACATAGCGATGCTTTTCAAGAGTTTCGAGCAGTCCTGCCCCCCACAGGCGAGTAGGGTACCCCAGTGGGACTTAGCCAAGGTCCTGAAGATGCTGTGTCGTCCCCCCTTTGAAACTTTGAAGGATATCGTGGACAGAGATCTCACCCTCAAGGCCGTCTTCTTGCTGGCCTTGGCGTCCGCTAAGAGAGTGGGAGAGATCCATGGTCTGTCATACGACGTTTCTCATTCGAAGGGGTGGAAAGAAGTATCCTTCAAGTTCGTGACTTCTTTTGTGGCTAAGACTCAGAACCCAGCAGTCTGGGATCCGAAGTTCGAAGGCTTCTCAATTCCTGCCATCCCTAAGACGGGTAATGCAGAAGATTTAAAATTATGCCCTGTACAAACAATTAGAAAATACCTGGAAAGAACAGCTCATCTCCGCCCAGGCATCAAGAGCCTCTTCGTATCCACAGGTATTAATAAGAAACAAGTTTCCAAGAACACCATTTCCTTCTGGTTGAGACAAGTTATTGCCAGAGCCTACAAGGAAGATGGCATAGCAGTGCCAGGCACCCCCCGACCTCATGACATCAGGGGCCTGAGCACCTCCTTAGCCTTTGAGAAAAACATGGCAGTGGGTCAGATCCTGCGAGCAGGTACTTGGTCGAACCAGTCAACCTTTACTGCCCATTACCTCAAGGACTACTCGAGGAAGTCCTTAGACGGGTTCTCCATTGGAACAGTCATCTCCGCCCTCCAAGCGGTGTAACGGTAAAAGCCCCAGGCGCGATCAAGGCTAGCAACCGGTAGGCACAAGTGCGGTTTCCTTCCTCCTACCCAGTTGCTTCCTTGCCTCTTCGGGGAGTACCGACTGATACCATTGGTTAACACATTCTTCACGACTACGCTACTGGAAGGAACTTCAGAAGAAGCTTTTCAAAGGGTGAGTACTTAGACACTAACGTGAACTCTTGTGCAGTTACCCTCACATCCGTTTTCTAGTAGGTCCCGTTATCCCTGGGCCTCTTGGCCTCCACGTCCCGGGTCAGGGGGTCAGAATAGCACTCCCGCCTCCTAAAGTGTAAGTCTCCTAAGAAAGTAGTTCGAGGTAAGTATTCGTGTTGGAACAAATAAAAAATTTGAAGTAATTTTTATTTTTCCTAACATACTTACCGAGAACTACTTTCGGGTAATGGCCCTCCCTTCCTTCCACTAGTGCCTCTCTTCCCTTGCTAGCATTGTGCTAATCCAATAGAACTTACTGATGAAGCTTACCCGGCCGGGCATCGACCTACGATAAGCCTACCCTCGGGGCACATTCCTTAATGCCGGGGGTAGGCCTCCTTAGAAAGCGGGGTGGGGGGTAATCTACACAAAACTCTGGTCGGTAGAGAGGAGGTTACTAGTAACTCCTAAGAAAGTAGTTCTCGGTAAGTATGTTAGGAAAAATAAAAATTACTTAAAATTTTTGATTTTTGAACATACATACCCGGTAGTTACATCCTAGCCAAGATCCTTGGACATGATGTGTCGTACAATGCTAGTGGCATTTTTAAATTGATATCAGAAGCAGTTCTTCTTAATGATATTTAACTTTTTTAACATATTTACTACTCTGGTTTAAATTGAATATTCTTTTAATCTTTATTTGTTCCAACACGAATACTTACCTCGAACTACTTTCTATAGGAGTCACTGGTGATCTCCTCTCCATCGACCAGAGTTTTGCGTATGTTACCCCCCCACTCCGTGCTCTAAGTAGCCTTACCCCCGGCATCAAGGAATGTGCCCCGAGGGTAGGATCAAGGTAGGTCGCTGCTTGGCTGGGTCACCTTCCTCATTTAAATTCTCTGGTCGCGAGGCGTTTACACCCTCGCTCTCGTATCTCTGTCGATCCTTTGTGTGCGTTCTAGTGTCCCACGTGTTCCCAGCGTGGCAACTTGCGTTTTCCAGTGTGCTTTTCCTGCGTTTTCCAGTGTGCTTTTCCCAAGTGTTCCTGTGCGTTCACCTTTCAACCGTGTGCTTACCCAGTGTTTTCATTGATTCCCTTAGTGCTTGTGTCGTGCGTTGTGTGCATTATGGAGCAAATTCGCCGTTGTCCTGGGCCTAGAGCCAGGAAATCGTGTGGAGCGTTCCTCTCCAAGCCCGAAGTGGATCCTCACTCCCTTTGTTCCTCCTGTAGGGGAAAGGTTTGCTCGTCAGTAGACACGTGCCCCGAGTGTGTAGACTGGAGCGATATACAGTGGGTACGCTACGGTACCAATAAGAGGAAATCAGCGAAACGTTCCCCCAGGAAAATTAGTGTTTCCTCGCCGATACCGTCACCCAGTGAGCGGTCCGACGGGGCCTCGGTTTCGCCATCCCCTACACAGAGTAGGGGACGAGGTAAGTCTAGTGTTGTGGATGAACAAGGCGTCCTTTCCCAGGAGCCCAGTGTAAGTGCAGTGCCAATGGCGGGCCCCTCTAGGGCTAGTGAAGGACCCAGTAGTGCGTCCGGAGAGTCGGCCCTTGTGCTCGGGGGGCTCGCTTCCTCCGATGACCCCTTGTGGGGTAGTAACGCGGTCTCGGTGTCACCGCCGCCCTCGTGGGCCTGTGCTTCTGGTTCGTCCTTAGGGGGAGACAACCAGAGGAAAGTTCGACCTTCGGGTAACGATGCCTTCGGTTGGAGGCTCCCGAAGACGCCGGGTAGGTCACCCCTGAGGATGGATGTGACCCTGGATCCCTGGCTCCCTGGCATGGAATGCTTTGAGTCGTTCCCAACCCTCCCCACGGAAGTCCCCGATGACTTCCTCCAGCCCTCGACCTCTGGCATTCAACGCCCGAAGAAATCCCCCGCAGTCCCCTCTACCAGCCGACACGCGGTGAACACAGTGTCGTCGGGCTCAATGGACGTCTATTCCTCGTCAGAGGAAGAGGTCAGGGTGAAACACCGCCGTCGGAGGGAGCGGTCCAGGAGCGAGCGTTCCCGCTCGAGGTCGCGCTCTCGGTATAGCAGAAAGCGCTCCCGCTCCCCGAGCCGTAATTATAGGAGAAGTGTATGTCCCGGTGGCGCCTGGATCTACGTATCTTCGCGGGAATCGAAGGTGCTTCGTTCCCCAGACCGCCGGTCCAGTGAGCGGTCCCCAAGGCTGCCGTCCTCCAAGCACAGCCTTGACCCTCGCGACCTGGCTCGAAGGAAAGACCTCTCGAGAAAGCATAAGTCCTCGAGGCCTCCGGTTCACCCCGCCCAGCGGGGGGAAACGCGCTTCTTGTCAGGCAGCCTGGCCGAACCAGCCCAGCTGGTGCGGCCTTCGGGTCGGAAGGAACGGTTCCCGCTGTTGGGTCAGCCCACGGGAACCGCGCCCTCAGCACCTAGAGCCTTAGGGCGTGCGAGAGTCCCTGCTGAACAAGCGGTGCCTGCATTATCCCGGGCCCCTGGTGCGGACTTGCCCGCAGATGAGGTCCAGTACCTCGGCAGGACGGCGCTCCTGGCCCCAAGGGCTAGGCGTCCAGTCGGCGTGCCCGGTAAACCGGCTCCCCCGCCCCAGGCCGAGACCTCGGCTGACGGAGGGGAGGGCTCCCCGACGGAGGACTCCGCCTACAGGAGAGTGGTTAGCCTGATCAGAAGGCACCACGAAATAGCAGAACCTGCAGCTACATATGGAGATTCCTGGAGGTCGAGCCTGCTGAGATTCATGCAAACTCCCTCCCAACCTAAGACATCCCTAGCTCTCCCTCTGGCCCGAGATCTAGTTCTAGGGCAAGAGTACATTGACAAAGTAGTGGCCAGCAATGCCGAGGCTCCCAAGACCCAGAGTGCCTCGAAATTGCTCCAGGGCCTCAAAACCCAAGGGAAGGTCTATGTGCCCGCAGGACGTCGCCCAGGTCCTTTTAAGTGGAGACGGCCGTGGATATTCTGAGTCAAGGCGTCTCAGACGATAGAGCCTCTTCGGCCCCAGTCTGTTTCTCGCCAGCAGAGGCCTCCATGATGGAGGAAATGTCGTGAGACTTAGTTAACGTCTCCTCTTGGCTAGACTGGTGGGCTTCCACGTTGGTGGGTGTTCAAGCCTCCTTCGACCCCGAGGACCCTGATCAGCAAGGCCTAAGGAGGGACCTCATTACCTCCGGGGGTAAAACCCTCAAGTTCCTGACCTATCAGTCTCTCGCCCTAACAGCCAACTGGGTCCTCCGTAAGCGAGACACTGTTCTAACGAAAGTGTCTCGGAAGGTACCAGACAGGGAGGCGCGAGCCATTCGCAGCCTGCCCCTGTGGGGAGAGTCTCTGTTTCCTCTGAAAGAGCTAGAGACCATAATGGAAAAGGTCTCGAAAAAGAAGGAGGCCAACGTCACCAGACCGGCAACTTCTAGGAGACCGCCCTACAAGAGGTCCGTCTCGGATAGCGCCGCGACGCCCCAAGCCTCTTCCAACACTACGAGGAGAGAGGCCCCCTCTTCCTCCTGGTCCTCAACGCCGCAACCCTCCCGCAGGGGAGCTGCAGCGCCCTCAAGCTCCTTCAGGTCGGGTTACTCCGCTTCTAGGAGAGGCAGATCAGGCCGCCCCTCTAGAAGAAGATAGAGTGGGAGGCCCCCTATCCCCGCCCAAGCCTCGGGTTGGGGGATGCCTCAGACAACATTGGCAAGCATGGAAGGCTCAAGGGGCAGAGCCTTGGACAGTGTCCGTCCTAAAGGAGGGCTACAGACTCCAGTTCCTGACGGAACCACCCCCTCTTATTCCGGCCAACCGGACAGAATGGCTAGCTCCCAAGGATCCGTTAAAGAGGACCGCCCTTCAAGAGGAGGTTTCCTCCATGTTAGAGAAGGGCGCCATGGAAGAAGTTCCTCTCCCAGGGCCAGGTTTCTACAGTCGCCTGTTCCTGGTAGAAAAAGCGACAGGGGGGTGGAGACCGGTTATAGATCTTCCAGCTCTCAACAAGTTCGTCAAGAAGACGGACTTCAAGATGGACACTCCAAAGTCAGTCCTGCTGTCCTTGAGGGAGAAAGATTTTATGATGACCGTCGACCTCGAGGACGCATACTGTACTTCCAAATTCCGATCCACCCCTCGAGTCGGAAGTTCCTCCGGGTGAAATGGGGTTCCCAGATCCTGCAATTCAGGACTCTTTGCTTCGGTCTGTCAACAGCGCCCCAGGTGTTCACGAGAGTCTTCACGACTGTCTCAGTGTGGGCTCACGAACGAGGCATCCGCCTCATCAGATACCTGGACGACTGGTTGCTCCTTTCCGCCTCAAAGGTCCTCTTGGAGGAACAAGGGAGAAGTCTCCTCCAGTTTTGCAGAGATCTGGGGATTGTAATCAACCCGAAGAAGTCAAATCTATCCCCGTCCACCAGAATGAACTACTTGGGGATGACATTGGACACCATTCAGGGAAAAGTTTTCCCTTCGGAGGACAGGATAAGGAACCTCAGGCACATCATTCAGCCGTTCCTGTCAGAACACCCCAGGAGAGCGAAAGACTGGCAGAGGCTGATAGGCCACGTGGTCTCATTGGAGAAACTAGTTCCCCAAGGGAGGATAAAGCTCAGATCCATCCAATGGAATCTCAAGAACCTCTGGTGCCAGACGGACTCACAACAAGTGCTAATTCCAGTCCTTCCAGACACGAGACCCTCCCTGGAATGGTGGCACTGCCAGTCGAACTCCCTCAAGGGGATGCCCTTCGGGACCAGCCCTCCAGAATTACTTCTGTTCACAGACGCCTCCAACCAAGGATGGGGAGCCCATCTCCTCGACGAAACTGCACGAGGTATCTGGTTGGAAGGGGAAAAGCAACTCCACATCAATATCCTGGAGTTGAAAGCAGTCCAGAAGGCGTGCTTACACTTTGCAAGTCTGCTAAAGGGAAACACCGTGGCGTTGATGTGCGACAACGCCACGGTAGTAGCATACATAAAGAAGCAGGGACACTTGAAATCGAGGGAGTTGTGCGATCTCACCATAGAGATTCTAAATTGGGCAGAAGAAAATCACGTAGTGTTGTTAGCAAGGTTCATTCCCGGGAAGAAAAACGTTCTGGCCGACGGCCTCAGCAGAATGGGCCAGATAGTAGGGACAGAATGGTTCCTTCTTCCAGAAGTAGCCAGGCTCATCATTCAGCGTTGGGGTTCCCCGGTGATGGACCTCTTTGCAACAAAACTCAACGCCCAACTCCCAGTCTATTGCTCCCCTGTACCAGACCCGAAAGCAGCCTTAGAAGACGCCTTTCAGCACAAGTGGGACAATCTGGATGTGTACGCTTTTCCCCTTTCACGTTGATAAGACAGGTGCTCAACAGAGTAAGGACCGCCCGAAACCTAAATATGACTTTGGTAGCGCCCTGGTGGCCGGAGAGAGAGTGGTTCGCAGACCTAAAAGACCTAGCAAGTCAACCGCCGTGGCCTCTACCTGCCAGGTCAGACCTTCTGCACCAGCCTCACTTTCTCAAGCTCCACGACAACCCACTCTCCCTTCGTCTTCACGCCTGGAGACTATCGAGCGGCTCCTGAAGAAGGAAGGATATTCTCCCTCCACGGCTAAGAGAAGTGGTGCTCTGAGAGGCACATTAGACCTCTTAAGGCCTCTGTCCCAGACATAGCAGATTTTCTGGTGTTTCTTAGGGACAAAGTAGGAATGTCAATTCCAGCCATAAAAGGGGTTCGAGCCGCCTTAGGCCAAGTCTTCCTCCTGAAGGGCATCGACCTGGGGGCCTCGAGACACATAGCGATGCTTGTCAAGAGCTTCGAGCAGTCTTGCCCCCCTCAGGCGAGGAGAGTGCCCCAGTGGGACTTAGCCAAGGTCCTGAAGATACTGTGACGTCCCCCCTTTGAACCCTTGAAGGATATCGTAGACAAAGATCTCACCCTCAAGGCCGTCTTCTTGCTGGCCTTGGCGTCCGCTAAGAGGGTGGGAGAGATCCATGGGCTGTCATACGACGTTTCTCATTCAAAGGGGTGGAAAGAAGTATCCTTCAAGTTCGTGCCTTCTTTTGTGGCCAAGACTCAGAACCCAGCAGTCTGGGACCCGATGTTTGAGGGTTTCTCAATTCCTGCCATCCCTAAGACAGGCAATGCAGAAGACTTAAAATTGTGCCCAGTGCAAACAATTAGGAAATACCTGGAAAGGACAGCGCATCTCCGACCAGGCATCAAGAGCCTCTTCGTTTCCACAGGTATTAATAAGAAACAAGTTTCCAAAAACACCATCTCCTTCTGGTTGAGACAAGTTATCGCCAGAACCTACAAGGAGGATGGCATGGCAGTGCCAGGCAATCCCCGGCCTCATGACATCAGGGGCCTGAGCACCTCCTTAGCCTTTGAGAAAAACATGGCAGTGGGGCAGATCCTACGAGCAGGTACTTGGTCGAACCAGTCAACCTTTACTACCCACTACCTCAATGACTACTCGAGAAAATCCTTGGACGGGTTCTCCATTGGAACAGTCATCTCCGCCCTCCAAGCGGTGTAACGGTAAAAACCCCAGGCGCATTCAAGGTTAGCGACCGGTAGGCACAAGTGCGGTTTCCTACCTCCTACCCAGTTGCTTACTTGCCTCTTCGGGGTGTACCGTCTGTTCCCAGAAAATAACACATTCTTCACGGCTACGCTTCTGGAAGGAACGTCAAAGGAAGTTTTTCAAAGGGTGAGTACTTAGACACTAACGTGAATTTTTGTGTAGTTACCCTCGCTTCCGCTCTCTAGTAGGTCCCATTATCCATAGGCCTCTTGGCCTCCACGGCCGGGTCAGGGGGTCAGAATAGCACTCCCGCCTCCTAAAGTGTAAGTCTCCTATAGAAAGTAGTTAGAGGTAAGTATTCGTGTTGGAACAAATAAAAAATTTTAAGTAATTTTTATTTTTCCTAACATACTTACCGAGAACTACTTTCGGGTAATGGCCCACCCTTCCTTCCCCGAGTGCCTCTCTTCCCTTGCTAGCATTGTGTTAATTCAATAGAACTTAATGAGGAAGGTGACCCAGCCAAGCAGCGACCTACCTTGATCCTACCCTCGGGGCACATTCCTTGATGCCGGGGGTAAGGCTACTTAGAGCGCGGAGTGGGGGGGTAAAATACGCAAAACTCTGGTCGATGGAGAGGAGATCACCAGTGACTCCTATAGAAAGTAGTTCTTGGTAAGTATGTTAGGAAAAATAAAAATTACTTAAAATTTTTGATTTTTAAACACAAGACTTACCCGGTAGTTATATATATAGCTTACGTCAACGGCAGAAAATTCGAAACTCGCGCCAACCGCCAGTTGGATAGCCAGGTGTACCACCCCTGCACCCTAGTGAGGTACCTGGGAACCATTCCAGTGACTCTCATATATTCCCTGCCGTTGCTAGTGGCGACATGTGAATTCTACTCCGTCATTACTGATCTTTTTTTTGGTGAAGTACAAATCTTTGGTTATTGACTCCCGCTTGTTTTTTATCTCGCTCTGGATATTTCTTGATTTTGTTTGGATTAGATGATTTTTGACCTTTGCTTGTCTGAATTCTCTTAAAATTTCAAATGGCTACCCCCCCCCCCCATAACTTTTAGGTTATGTGTGACTAGTGGGTGTAAGACCCGTATGGCTAAAGCCTCTCTTGACCCTCATTCTCTCTGTGTTGCATTTAGAGGTAAAGAGTGTGATTTAGGTGATCGCTGTGATGAATGTGTTTTGCTGTCAGAGCATGAATGGACTGAGTTTGATAGATACAGACAAACTCAAAAGGGATAGTTTGAGGCGTAGTTCTTCTCGTTCATCTAGAGATATTTCCCCTTCCCATGTCATTAATCCTATTCCTTCACCTGTAGTGGTTGATCCCGATCCCACTATTGCAATTGCTAACGAACCTTCACTAAGACATGTTAGTGGCGATTCAAGCTCTCAGCGCTAAAGTTGAATCTTTGGCTGCGGACAGGACAGTTGATGTCCGATGTGCGCCTATTAAAAGGTGAAAGTGCAAGTGCAAGTACAGTGAAGTCAAGTGCAGTGGAGGGTGCGCCTGCTCGTGTCTGTCATCCTCCTAGTCCTAGACCTCTTCCAAGCTCCCCAACCCCTGGGAGAAGGAATGTTGAAAGGCGAAAGGAGACGAGAGGCTTTAACAAACGAGCAAACGTCCCCTCGAACGTACCTGTGGGCGCCTCCCAGGACGTTCGCCCTCACCATTGGAAAGGTGAGG